>NW_004797348.1:1541263-1590591 GCF_000002075.1 Aplysia californica
CGGCCCTTCAATCAATTGGTCCGGTCTTGTCGGGGACGAATGATAAAAAGGTGGGCCCGCTCGCTAAATAACATTACAATGCTAGAGGGGGTGTTAATCCATACCTGTCAAATCCAGCTCATTACCTTTCCGAGTCTAGGTTTTCCTCTTTTGTTGCGTGTTCCCTGCAGTGGTAACGGGCCTGTTGTGTGTTGGCTAGGTAGTCCATTGTTACTGGGCCTCCTCTTCGACTGGTCATGCACCGGCGAGCCTTCCGTTGTCCCCGCCTGTTCTTCACCTGCCGATGTCCGTTAAGACAGACCCACCGCTTTCCCAGCGGAAGTCCTCCGCTCGAACTGCTGCTTAATCCTTGATTTCAGGTGTGTGCAGTAAACAGAGGTAGACGCCGTCTCTTTAGACAGCCACTTAACATTACAGGGTGTCGATCAAAGGAGAGCAACTGGGGTATAGACGTGGGAAATACTTAATGCATTCACACGCCTGGGAAAGACATAAAACAAGATTTACGAATGCCATGCTTTGTATAGTTGCCCGCATTTAAACTGTCTTTACAGCCACCTCCCCCACCCCCCTTCCCAAGATTTCCCTTAACTTGGGCTTTCAGGAACCATGAATTCTAATTTCGTAATAATTTATAATAAAATATATATTTATAGATTTTTATCTGCTGAAAGAGGACAAGGTTTGAATTGTGTTTCTTTTTCTCGTTATTAACACGCTCTCACCTTTTTTTTGGTTCCTTCATCTTTTGATGTCTTTTTCTGAACCTGTCAGCTTTTTTGGTACAGAATGGTTGTTGGAAAAATATTCAATTATTTTCACAATGCAGGGTAATAAATAAGGAATGACTTATTTCTCCACCAGGCGGGAATCACCAACAGGTTCACAACCTTAATGAGTTCACTGCGCTTTAATATTCTATATTGCTGTTGAAGTTGGTATTGCTGTCTTGTGTTGCTAACGGAATGGTATTTATCCCTCCCCCCCCCCCCCCCCCCACACCTCTCTCTCTCTCTCTCTCTCTCCCACACACACACACACACACACACTTTCCCGGTCGGAACAAGCAAGTATTTCATGCTATTACATCAACATTTCAAATGCTGCTGCAAAAAATGAGTTGCTCATTATACCATGTGCATGTACAATGTACAAATATTTTCAATGATACACCGGGGGAAGACGTAGGCCTGTCGTTTTCGGTTTCTGAGAGTAGAATACTCGAACAAGTCATGATCAAACATTCCTTCGAACATGAGTAGCTTGGTCATCCTTTTTATTCCAAATTTAGTTGTTAGGCAACAGAAAAATTTAATGTGGTGTACCGCAATAATTTTTTTTCTTAATCTAAAGAGAAGCACATCGACACAAGGCCAGTGGGCAAGTGAAAAACAAAACAGAACAAAATAATCAAAACAAACAAACAAACAAACACACACACACACACACACACACACACACACACACACACACTCTCTCTCTCTCTCTCTCTCTCACACACACACACACACACACACACACACACACACACACACACACACACACAGCTTCAAAACAGGCGTCCGCATCTGCAGAAGGAGAGTAAAGAAGTTAGTTGGCTTGTCTAGCCGCAACCTCCAATCCAACCTCAACCACCTTGTGTAGGGAGTTCATAAACGTTATTGAGTATTGAGTTGTTTTTCCATTTGAAAACTATCTAGTACATGTAGTTTGTGTCGTTTCGACGAGTCAGCACATCGATACACTGGAACCTGGGCTTTCTTAGATCTAAGAAAGCCGAGAGTATAACGCTTCAACCACGTTACCGGCAAGATACATTGATAGAGACAATTAAGAACTAATTAATAATTAGGCTACATAAGTAACTCTGAAGTTTGGATGTGATTGTGTGTGTGTGTGTGTGTGTGTGTGTGTGTTTGTGTGTGTGTGTGTGTGTGTGTGTGTGTGTGTGTGTGTGTGTGTGTGTGTTTGTGTATGCGTGTACGGGTATGTGCGTATAGGCCTACTCATAACCTTTAGG
Source organism: Aplysia californica (assembly GCF_000002075.1). Taxonomy (NCBI): domain Eukaryota; kingdom Metazoa; phylum Mollusca; class Gastropoda; order Aplysiida; family Aplysiidae; genus Aplysia; species Aplysia californica. The sequence goes on from NW_004797348.1 coordinate 1,543,284, forward strand.
TACCTTTCTTTAATAGAATAGAATTGTCGAGATATATCGCTAAAGTAATGGGACTTGATGTGAAAATACACCTTGTGAAAATAAAAACAGATTTGCCAACATGAAGTTATTAGTGTCATAACAATATTTGACTCCACTCTAACCACTTAACCTCTCTGTTTCTCAATGCTTTTTTGTATGCTGAAGGCTCGTGAAGAAGTCTGTAAGCAGTAAGCAGACATCCCGCCTAATAATCTACTTGTTTCAACCCCCCCCCTTCAAAACATAGCCTAGGTATCTGCCTTGAAACAAAACGCACCTAGGATCATTTAATGAAAAGTTTTCTCTTGTCTTGAGCCGTTGCCGGAACATGGGCTAGACTAGAGCTCAACGCTCCAACCACTGCAGAAAAAACCCCTCTCTCTCTCCCCCACCCCCCTCCCTCTCTGTTTCTGCCTTTCTCCTTTCTCTCTCCCTCTCCACCCCTCTCGTGTACGAGTCAGCCTCTCTCTCTCTCCCTCTCTCTCGTGTACGTGTCAACCCCCCTCCCCCCTCCCTCTCTTTTTCTCCTGATGTGTATCCCTAAGATTGTGTCTTTTTGGGGGTCGTTGTTACCGAAACAATATGTAGACCTAATGTACCGGTACTCGGAACACTTATAAAACCTCTCCGTTATCTCAACGTTATCGTTAGGCTACCTACTAGTTCTAGCAGTTATAAATTCGTGGCCTGACGACCAAAAATAACGGGAAAGGGGAGACCACTGTGAATCTCTGTTGCTCTATTTACTATAGTAACAGCCACTTCCGGTTAGACATCGTTCTCTTCCCACCAGCATCTTTCTGAAGTTGATCTATTGTCCGCTGGACCATCAAGGTTCCATACATAACAAATCCTAAATGGATGCTATGAATGCACGTGTAGGCATCAGCCTTGCTAATGATGGACGAAATGAAATCCGAGTGAACAATTCAGCTGGCAGATGTCTCCTGGAAAACTGGGTCGAAGAGGTAAACATTTACTTAGCATTTCATTTTTAAAGTAATTTTTAGTTTTAATTAAAGACTACCATTTTCTGTAACTTGTGGGCCTACACTGTTGGTGTAGATTTTATGTAGGCTAGCATATAGGCCCTAGGCTTTGAAAACAAATGAATTGTAAGCCTAAGCTGCCTCAACTGATTTCGTTTAAGTTTAAATCAATCCTTTTCTGATTCAGAACATCAGATTTTCACTTTGTCTAAAAATACTTAGATCTAGATTTAGAATCTATATTCAACTGGTTCTTGTCTTGCATTCTCTCAGGATTGTAAAACCCGAAAAAAAAGTTAAGTTACAGTTTTCAAAGAATTCCGAAAGGTAATCCATCCTACCGAGCTAAGAAAAACATAGTTCAACTAAAAAACTGAGCATTTTCCCACAAAATATTCAGATGGTGGGGAATGCTAGTCAGTTTGCAGGTAGTGTAGAATAGATATATCTAATTGTCAGTTAGAGTTAGAGTTTGTATTCCTCATTTTTTTTAGCAACAACTTAACTTGGGACATTTCTGTCAACAATCTATTCTGTAGCTTAAGTTATATTTATGTGTTCTATGCCTTAAATTTTACTGATGTATGGAAGTTCATAAGGTACTTTTAATTAATTGTTGCCTGATACCAGTACGACATTGCACTTTTTGCTTTTCTTTACACTTTTATATATAACTAGATCTATACGGGTAGCAAACTTAAAAAATAGTGCTCAGTATTGAGCGACAACGCGCGGTAGTATCGAACGGAAGTACGACTTGAAATAAACAAACCTGGTGGATTTACTAAAATTACAGAGACAGAAGCGTCGGCCTACAAAAACGATCAGCGAAATAAAGGAATTTAGCTTTTTGCAGCAAAACTGTCTCAAAACTGAAAAAACGAAGGGCGTCATGATCAGGAGAATATTTTAAAGAATCGTTTGGCGAAAACCGCATGTCGATCGATGCAGCCATTAAAAAGCCTTTTGAATAGCAAAATTCGACCACCACAAATAGATAATAGATGATGTTAGAATAGCTCCATGATCCATTTTGTTTCTTTTTTTTTTTTGTAGGCCTAAACACTTTTCTCTCATAATTGTCCTGAAGATAACATAAATTTTCTTATTCTTACCTTCTTCGAACAGCGAGCAAATGTTGACAGAGATCCTCCTTTAGACAGAGAATATAACATGCTAGAGAGAGCTGGATTTTTACGAAGTGGGCATAATGGACTGATCACCATTGAGGATAGTGCTAAAGCAGAGAAACTCACTACAGTTCGGGCAACATACACACCACCTCAGGTTGATCAGACCAGGCATGTGGGTGAGTGAAGCAAATTCGTAAAAACATAAAATGAAAAAGAAGTTACATACGTATTGATCAAAGACACAGAGAGAGAGAGAGAGAGAGAGAGAGAGAGAGAGAGAGAGAGAGAGAGAGAGAGAAAGAGATTGCCTACTGTTAGTGTCAGATTTAATTTGTAACAGGTTTTCTCTAGAATTCTAGAAGACAGCGCACATTCATTCTTTTCAGTATGTTCCTGTAACTGTAAATATTTGTTGGATTAACTTTTAAAAAGAGAAAGCTAGTTTTATTAACGTTACACAAAATTCTGGAAAATGATGAAACTAGGCAACCCTTCATTAGAAAGTTCACTACTTTACATGGAATTGATATCAGTATTAAGAGACATTTTTCTGTTATTGTTGCCCTTGGGTGTAATAGTATACCTCTATTATTTTTGTTCTTCTCTCATTTTCAGTTTTAACTTGAGTTCATATTTTGCAGGCAAAAGAAAAGAGTTGATGGAACAAGCCTTTGCTCAAGCTGTCTGGTGAGAACGTTTGAAACTTTGTACTGAAACAATGCTTTGTAACTTGTCGCTTGTAAAAAATAAAAAGTCATTTGCAATTCTTGCCTACTGTAAGGTCATATTATACAGTTCAAAGTACAGTCGAACCTGCCCTGATGGCCACCTGTACAAATGGCCACTTTCCATTTCCCCCCTTGTGTTTTTTCTATATAATTTAACTGTGTAAAACGGGCACCTGTCCAACGCGGCCGCGGCCACCATATTTCAACACACAACCCCTACCACACAAAGCAATAACACCTGTCTTAGACGGCTACCTTAGTGACTCCATTACGCTTTGTCATAAATCAAGCATTGGCCCCTGGCTTTGTGGGCGAGCCGTCATAATCTAAAAACCTGTCGTTGTTAGGTAGTCCCTCCAACTGATCATGTTGCGTAGGCCCCTCCCACTGTTGACCAATAGGTAACCAAATTAATTTTCAGCTGCTGGGGAAGGAAGCGTGTGATCCCTCATAACCCATAAGCCCCGCCCAGGATCCGTAAACAAATTGTAAGTGAGATGAGTGGTCACTGTTTACCCAGTCTGTAACAAAGTAACAATGGACGTCAGAATGAACTTGTGACAGAAGCATAGCTCTTCTCCGTGTCGTGGCGACCTATCTGTTTGTTTTACCATAGCGCTTGGTCCTCCTTGTCTGACACATTTAGTTTTATTGTCACCCGTGCACAAAAGCGCAAACAAAAGGAAAAAAACCCAGCGAAAACAACAACAACAACAACAATGCAACTACCTTTGGTTGGGACCTCAGAAAGGAAGGGTTTGTTTTCTCAGAAAGGAATGGTTTGTTTTCTTCATCTTGATCAGTCCTGCCTAAGACGGCCACCTGTCTTATACGGCCACTTTTCTCCTTGACAATGGGTGGCCGTCTTACACAGGTTCGACCGTATGTAGGCATAACATTGTGTTAACCCTTTCAATCCCGTTTTTTGATGATCTTCCAATGAGGGGTTGAATCCCAATTTTAATTAACATTTCTTTTGCAACATTGATGATTTTTATATTATCAATTACAGTGGAGTCTGCTTAAACTGAAATTTATGGGACCAATGGATTTTCTTCAGTTTTGCTGAATTTTTGGTTGAAAGGTTGCTGAAATAGAAGAAACAAATTGGGGACTTTATTTTCTTTTCGGTTTAGGGCTGTTTCCGGATTAACCTCAGTATTTGAAATAAATGAAAGTTTTTGTTCTTTTTTTGCGAGCAATCCTTCCATTACAGTGTGCTTTTCAGGGTGTTTCGAAAGAGTTGAGTATAAAAACCAACTGGGAAGAATCACTTGTTCCCTAACATGGGGGAAATTCAGAATTGGGGGGGGGGGGGGGGGGTAAGAAAGACTCAATTGGGTTAAAGTTGAAGGAACTTCTTCTCTCATCACTGAGTATAATATTTTACAGTTTAATTAATTTTTTTTAACTTAAACTAAAAAAACTGCCGAAGTCGGATTCAATGATTCAATGTTACTACTAATGTTACTGCTTCAGTACATTTGTTTTCAAATTTCTGCAAAAGATCAGTAAAACGGCCTGTGAAATGAACGAAGATTCAGAGTTGGAAAAATGAGTGAAAATTTGCTTTGCATTACAAATTTAAATCATAAACATGTTTTGAGTATATTTCATGAAACTGTACCATATCTGATATTAGTATTAGAAGGGATATAATATATCTGGAGGGTAAAAAATCAAATTATTTAGTGAGTTAGACACAACTTGCATACATTACTGTACCTTAAATTATCAAAAACAAAGGCTTAGCCTACTGAAACATCCTTGACAGAGAGAGATAATACTGCTTATTCTTAATTCATGTCTGCATAAATGCTGTTGCTATAGCTTGCTCACTCTCGTTTGTCTGCTTTAAAAAGTTCTGGCTTTAAAAACCGCTTTTTTTTGGGTGCATACACGGATCACTTAAAAAAAAAAATTTAACTATCGTACATTTTGAGACAACAACACGACAGTGCCCCCACATTTCACTTCAGTGTTAGTCCATGACTGCCTCCGCGTATCCATGCGAGTCTTCTAAAATACCATGTTTCTCAGGTGTGCGTTAAAATGTCGTGGTGCTGACGAAAATGGGCTTTTTTTTAGATTCTGTTGGCCATCCAACTTTAAGACTAGTAGGCTTATTAGTATGCAAAGACCTGAAAAGATTAAACAGAGCAATTTGATTTTATCTTGTTTAAATCATGGTCAGACGAATGTGAGTAAGCTATTGTTATGTAAATGGCATAGTAAAACCAATAGGCAAGAGATCAAAATGTTCATACTATGCACAGATTTCATTTGTTACTGCTGATTGAATCTGAGTTATACAGAGAATATCTTAGGAATCAAGATTATTTTTTAAATATTTTTTAGTTGTTTGTTTGCAGTGATTGAGGATTTGTGCTTGAATTTACTTGAAATAGTTGAGTTTGTGTTTGAAGAAGTCCTGATATGGACAAGCGGGCTAACCCAGATTTCGAGCGTTTCCAGAAATCTTGACCTACACCAAAAGTGGGCATTGCCCTACCTATAGGAGAAGTTTGGTTTCATTGGTGTGTATATTTGTTTGGTTATAGAGAAAACTCTCCTTTTCTTATATAGCCCCCTTGTGCTTAAAAGCAACAATACATTTTCTTTGGACTTGTTAAAAATACATACTTCAGTGCATACTCTTTTGCTATTTCAGTGAGGACATGGAGAAAGAAAAAGAGCGTAAAATTGCCGAGGACATGAAAGGCATCATGTGCACCGTTTTTATGAAAGATTACACCAAAGAGTTCCCCAAAACAGAGCCAGAGCAGACATTGGTAATTTGATACAATTTGACATTTTGCTTCTACTTCTACATGCACTGCAATTCTGTAAAAAACGGCAAGCTACGACAGCAATGGCACACTTATCAATAATGGAGTTGGCTACTTTACTGTTGTTTAGCTGTTTCAGGATCCTAACGGGTGTCAGTGTCAGCAAGTGGTTATGACCTTGCAGTCTGGATGACTTGCTTTTTATGCAGTTCTGTGACAAGGGGTAGCCTGCATGCCCTTTATACTTTATGAAAAAAGAGAAGGCAGTTGTAGAATATATTTTCATCAGTTTATTCCACTTATTTACTCATCTTATTGCTATCCATTTTTTTCTCAAGTTATGAGTATGAGTACTAAAGTATGTGTAAAATTTCTCTGGTTTTGATAGCACATAAGATTTGCTGGTCAAACTGTTCTAAATATATTTTTGGAGGTTTAAAAATAAGTAGGTGTTTTTACACACCCATTGACACAATTTAGATCATTTAGGAGGCGGGCTTCCAACCCTTCTTGTTAGGGCCAACCTGGGCTCTAAGTGGGAAACAACATCCCAGCAGATACTTGATAGACATTCTCCCCACTCAGGAATTGAATTCAAGTCTCTTGTGTGCGACAGTGAAGTGCCTAACCGCTATATCTCAATGTATATATATATATAAAAAATGATGAAGCCATCCACTTTGTTGTCTGAGCACATGTTCACCTGGGATCAAGGCACATCTTGCCCACTTAATGTCTCTACCCAGGCCGTTTGTTCCTTTTATATAATATAGTAGGGTGCCTTTGAATTTTGAATGAATCCACCTCAGAGGTATCATATTGTTCATGGCAAGTGGTTAGTGACACATGATTCTATGTAGAATGCATGAATGAATAACGAGTTGTTCTCCACTTTTTATCCTCAGGATCATGACTACGTGAGTGAACAGCCTGTGACTTTCTGGTCAGAACACAGGGACAAAATTCATGTGAGTACATCATCTTTGCTTTTTACACATAGACTTAGACTGTACAGTAGTAAACTTAGTACTTGCTGAATGAAACATTGTGATAAACAGTCCAAGTAAGATGGATACAGAAATAGATACAGTTGACACGAAAGTTCATGGGTCCATGAAAACGGAAGCAGATCAACACAGTAACAATCATTGATTGCCTACTGTAAATGTTATACCACCATCAACACAATTTAGAAGATGAACAGCTTTGTGAACCAACCTAACAGGGATTTTTTGTGTATGATAATGATACCATATTCCAGCAGAAATAATATGGGGCGGGGATACTCAATAAAATATCTTTTCCCTCCTGGGAATGCAATTCTCTTCTTTGCAAGCACGCAAAGAGCCTAAACTAAACATACGCTCAAAACTCCAATGAAGTCATTTTGTGCTGGAAAAAGCAAGATGAACAGGCAGAAACCAGAAACAAAAGAGGCATCCTAAAGTGGGGTCTTCATCAATTACCCAGAACCCCCCCCCCCCCCCCCAAAGACTCCAAACACATGGGCACTTTTTTTTTTTTTTTAGATAAGAGCTATATAAAAATATTAAAACATGATAATGGCATTCTTTAGCGTCTGTAAAAATCTTGAACATTATTTTTGTTCGTTCGCACTTACTGAATTCTACAATTTTCTCTGTTCAGGGCACCACTCAAGTGAAAACAAAAGACACAGCATTCCGGAAGAATGATGCTTTCAGCAAACCCATAGGAGAATACTGGGATGAAGCTAAACCAGTCGAACTGGACCAATATCCAATGATGTAATAATGGCTGCAACTGAAAATAGGTGTTTGTTTTGTTTCTTATTTTGCTGATTGGTGAGTAAGTCACTTTGCATGCACAAAACAGAGAAACACTTACACATTTTATTGAAATATTTGTAGGCTACATGTGTATCCAATTTTGACATCAGTCTTGGTTGGTAACGGCTTAATTTCTATATTTCGTTTTTACATTTTGATATGAATTCATTATAGTATGCGTTATAAGTATAAGATTCTTTCACATGTATCATGTATGTTTGAGAAGAGCTGAAGAAAATGCAGAAAATTTAGACTCTGATGTACATTCGCACATTTTCTCATCATTTTGCTATGTTTATTTCTGAAGATTTAATTTTTAAGGATCTATCGTTCCGTATTTGAAAAAGCCTGATCAAGTGCTGTCTCGTTGAATGATAGCATCTATTTTTTGTTGTTAACTTTGTTCTCTTTCTGTTTCTCTTACTGGTAATATGATTATTACGTTCATCTTCTTTTCCACATTAGACACTTAATATACTGCTTACCAATTTCCTAGAGAAATGGAAAGAGAATAAAAGATTGTCTAGTAAAACTTTGCCATGTTTCATTCTTGCGTCCTGATTATAAAATTTCTATATATAACAACATACATACATTATTGATAAATACATGTCATGTATACAAAATAATGATGAAAATGAAGTACATTTCCTACCATACTGGAGGTCAAGATCTAGTTTCACTTCATGCATCTGTCTCTTTTTGCTAGTCTTGGGTAAAAATTGCACTTCTTTTCCAAGTATGCTCATACAAATATTTTAGATGTTGACACAAATGACCCTTGACCAAACTTACAATGCCTATACTTTATCCTGGGCATGCCTGTGGAATTATCCCCTGGGAACTGAGAAAGCTGACTTCTGTGCTTGTCCCTTAAAAGACAAGACTGAAATTGAAATGCTATTGTGATAAGGCCCTATAACCTTGGAATAGAGGTATACTATGTTGCTCACTATACTTACAATATTAAGCTCCAAGGCTTTGCATGAGGTTCACAACAAAGTAAGCATTATTATGGACACCTTTAGCCAGGAACTGGATCAAAATGAGAAACAGAAATGTTGGTGGTCTAATGGTTAGGGTCTCGGACTCTCAAGTGTAAGGTCGTAGGTTCGAGTCTCTTCAGGGACTACTTATGTTGTGTCCTTTGGGACAGGCACTTTGGACAAATTTTCCTCACTTCACCCAGGTTGGAATGGGTACCAGGCTATAGACTGTGAAAGATCTTGTTTGTTTATTAATGTTTGAGCACTTGTAATCCGCAAGTCTTTTGTGTGCGACAGTGAAGTGCCTAACCTGGGAAGCTGAGAATTTTTCTGAGTCGTGGACATACGCTACATAAAAGAAATCATCATTATTATTACATGTTGTCGCAGTCATTTAACGTTTAGAATGTCAAAATTTCAAAGAGTCTAAAAAAAATTAAATTTTAGCAAATTGTTGAGTTTTCTGAAGTGCATCGATTGGCCCTAGTCTCATTCCTCTTCTTAAAATAGTAGCTATCTATCCAATTTAGTCAACCATTTTGTACTAAAATAATATCCTGCCGAAAACAAAACAGCTTTTGCTGCTCCTGAAAACCTTTTGACATATTATGACTGACATTGATGAATGTTTTAGTTTTAGTAAGAGTTTTACAGCACTTGCAACACAATTAGAATTAGATCTAGGTCATAGAAAATCTAAGTGCTGAAGATTACAGGTGTTACACACAAGAGAGTAAGGCCGCAACCATATTAACGCCTGACACAGACGGTCAGTCCAGACCGTCTCCGGGCACAAAAGAATGTGCACCGGCTCTTTAGTAATGGAAGGTAACAAAAACGGTTTCGGCTACCTACCATACTGACGCCCGACATCCTGCGTCGTCCCCGGTCAGACCGCCTCCGATAAAACATATTCTATCAAATTCAAAGACGGTTCGTCGGGCAAGATGGGAGGTAATTTTAATGATGTTATCTCTCTCATAGTTGTGTCCCCTTTCCCGCCTCAATGACACTACACAGAATTCTAGCAGTTCTTGGTCAGCTCTGCATATCTCTAGCAGTTCATTGAAACTGTTATGTTTCATGCGATAGTAGTATTGTTGGAATTTTTCACTATCTTCCAACAATTGCGAAAACAAATGACGAAATTCACCTAGTGTATCACGCTTTCTTTGGATGGGATGCAGGGAAAATCTTCTTGTCTTGGTTTTCATTTTTTGTCTTTGTCTCAAAAGCAACAACAACAATTTTTTTCTTCTACCACACGCTACATTTGCAAGACGGCAGTGTCTTACAGCCAAACTCCAGTATTAATATGGTCGGCCGCACCCGACGGAAAACGGCGGGTCTGGTCTGACTGTCAGTGTCGGGCGTTAATATGGATCTACCCTAACAAAGACTCAAAAAAAGGAGAGATGAAGACGATAGAAATCTGCTAGGAAAGAAGGAAAAAACTACACCCTCTGATGATGAACGACGGCGATGTTATAAAATTATAAGTAGGAGTACACCACCCCAGAGTACCTAAAGCTCACTATTCAAGTTAAGTTAAATGATAAGCAGTACGTTGTCACAGGGAAGGCTCTTTTTGCAGCTCAAAAAGTCAGAGTTCATTAGACTGTGAGTTTGAGATAGTGACCCAGGACTGAGGCACATCCTTCAGGAGACAGAGCACTTTCTGCATGTTCATGTAGACAGATTTCTACAAAGGGTTTCAGTTTTTACATGAAATTGAGCCATCTTTAGCAAAGGGATAAAATTTAAATACTGGCTGTTGCGAATGCTGCCACTATTTTGGATAACCATTGTTAACTGCAATATGTAGCAATGACCACGAAAAACCTTTTTTTTTGTCAGAAAGTGTTTGCAAATAGGTGCATTTTATAGCTCTATCTCCACAGAGAATGGAACTTTTTGAATTTCTGAAATCCATCAATAAACAAAAAAGTTACGAATTTTTTAATCAATTAATTTTTTTTACACTTTTATATAATGAAAAAACCCCAAAATATGGGACGTTCTTTGGTGAGGTTTGAGACAATATTCGTCATAACTCGCTCATTTCTCGGAGTATTTAAATGAAACTTGGCAACCCAGTACATTTTCTAGTGCAGAATCTAGTTCTGCTTTCAGATTTTTCATAGCTATCCTACTTTTTGAGTTATGAAGATGTTTTTTATAGGTAAAAATGTGGCGGTTTTCGGTGCGTTTTGAGACAATATTTGTCATAGCTCGCCTATTTCTTGGAGTATGTAAATGAAACTTGGCAGTCTAGTACAGTTTTTGATGCAGAATCTAGTCATGCTGTCAGATTTTAAATATCTGTCATACTTTATGAGTTGTAAAGACATTAACAGGTAAAAAAGTGGCGTTTTTTTTACAGATTTACAAAGATTATCAGTCATATCTTCTCCCAAAGTCATGATATTTGAATGAAACTTGGCAACATAAAAGGTTCCTCCTTGCCAAGCAATGATCTGGATCAATTTGTCACAATAATGTAAGTAGAGAATTGGCTCTACTAGTAAAAGCATGCATACTTTGTTATAGTAAATAAGATCGTCTCTGTGTATATCCATTGTTGGTCAGTGTCCTATTGTGTGGTAGATTAAGATACGTTTAGATAATATAGTTTACAAGTCATGGGAATATTTCGCACGTGTAGGCTACAACTCATACTATAAATGTAATATATTATTTACACCCCCCCCCCCCCCTTCTCTCTCTCTCTCTCACGCACACACACACACATGCACGCACGCGTGAACGATAACAATGTATAAACGGGACTATCTTCCCAGACTGGACTGAATAAGTACCGTACTCTTTAATAACAATCTTAATGCCTCACTTTTCCAAACAGTGCACATAGGACGAGTCCAAGTGTGTGCTTTTCCCAAGAGGGGGGAATAGGCTTTCATAACGCAAACACAATGCCATACCACTTCTCAAGATGTTTGCTTTTCTGTTTCTATTCTTCTGTCGTGCAATCAAGCAAATAAAAATGACTACATCTATTGTAGGCCTATTGTGACTAAAATGCAACAAAAACGCAAGTTATCAAGGCTCCCGTTAAGTTTTCAAGTATCCTTCCCCCCCTTTTTATTTCACATAAGCGGGGCCTCGTTTGTAGCGCCCGAGGCGACAGACGGCTGATGACGTCACTCAGTGGAAATTTCCAGGCCGCCGGCCATTCACCTGGCATGCGCAAATGGCAATGTCGCTTTTTCCCTTAGTTACTCCCACATTTTTAAAGATTACGCCAAAACCGCTACACACAGAAATTTTAAGGGAATAAAGAAAAATGGTGTACAACGTATCAGTCAGTTTGACAAATCACAGCTCCGAAAAACCTTCAAAGCGCACCACATCAACCACTTTCGCAAACGTTTTCGACTGCTTCTAGGATGGGTACAATGTTGTCAAACTGCACACTACGAGATTGACCTCTTTTCTGATTGGCTAACAAGTTTCATTCATATCCATTCACGAGAAGCGGCGTGAGAGCGAGTTGAAGACAACAACCTTTGCGTTAGTGAGTCCCACGAAACACCCCCGCGGCGGGGGCCAAAAATCGGCAGAACAAAATGCGCTCGGTGGGCATTGCTACAATATGTCACATCTTTAAAGGAAAACCCAATCAACAGATAATTTCATTACAACCTGACACAAACTGAGCCTGGGGTAGAGTGCACCATGTAAAAAAGTATATCTATATGGCCATTGCTGTGCTACTATAAAACTTACAAAATTGTTTGATAATGTAAATCTTTTGCTTGTTTTATTATATTTTGGTCCTGGAACTTACGTCTGATTAGAAAAGTATGGCATTATTTCCTCAAAGAACAGACCATGCAGGATGCTCGTTAAGTTACTAAACATACAGTCAGGAGAAACAACTCAGTTCTCAATACTATGCCCCTTCCCCCATCAATTCGGGTCAGCCGTGCATGATCTGTTTTCATTTTCAGTCTGCCTGTATAATAACTTTACAGTATATACATATTTATACACTACTCGAATAGGCTTTTAAACAGAGACAAGCAGTATAGAGTAATTACACAAAGAGAATGTTTGAACATCTTAAGAACACTAAAGAAGAAAAATAGATTTTAAAGAAGAAAAAATACAAAAGCATAGAAAGTTTATTACTGTTTAATAAACAATGAAAGTTCATCAAAAAGTACATAATATTTATGAATATGAATGATGAAAGCTGCTGACGCACTTAACAACACTTTTGGAAACTAATTATTAAAAAAATATCCCCCTATCCCTCTCATTAAAATATCCATGAACTCTGATCGCTATATAACAATTCAAAAACAGCCAAGCTTTCAGGAGTAACCCCTGGAGTCTCCATTATGCTTTAACCCCTTCACTCTTCAGTTTCCCCATCAGAAACCATTATTATTTCAGTCCGCAGCTTTGTGAGGGGAAACAAAGGCAGTTGAGAGGTAGTGAGTCTACTCAACACTGGCAGTGAAAAAGTTAACTTATCATCAAACCCATTTCTATTAAATGAACACAATTTAGAGAGACACCCCCACCCTCTTCAAGACCATAAAACAACATTAAAGCAGAACAGTATAATGAGGTAATGGGGGGAAACACAACAAAATGAAAGTTCAGTTTTCACCAATGATTTAATTTTACACCCCATAATATCCATTACTAGCTTACTGTTGGGCAATTTTCAAGAATCTGCTTCTTGTTCATAACCAAACATTCAATAAAATACACACACACAAAAAAACAAAACAACAACAACAGATTATCTCCTTCTTCTGTCATCTCTTTTGGATCTGAGGAAAAAGACCAAATTTAAAAAAATTAAAAACACATTGCAAAAAGAAAACACCCCAAGACAAATGTCCACACGTGTTGGTACAAGAGAAAACCCCTGATAGGTCCAACAAGATTAGATGGCTATGTGTCTCTGGATAGTTCACTTATACTGTAGTGGACAATATATTATGAGAGAGAGAGAGAGAGAGGGAGGGATGGAGGGGGAGAGAGAGAGAGAGAGAGAGAGAGAGAGAGAGAAAGAGTAGAGAGAGAGGGAGAGGGAGGGATGGAGGGGGAGAGAGAGAGAGAGAGAGAGAGAGAGAGAGAGAGAGAGAGAAAGAGTAGAGAGAGAGAGAGAGTTCCAAGGGTGAAAGTACTGACAGGTTCAAAAACCTGAAATGCCAATGAGTAAAAATGCCTACGCCTGAAAATAACACACGTTGAGAAACATCGTCAGATAAACGCACACAATATTATAAAATACACATATTCCTTCAAGATACATGTAGTACATGTATTTTCATCAATGCAATCCCTTGAAAACTATCCATCCAACTGGGTTCTGTGTCCACAAAACAGCAATGTTAATTTTTTCACAGATGTATTAACTGACACTACAAAGTGTCTTATCACAATCCCCACTGAGACACACAATTTTTTTTAAAGCGCTGTGTCACTGTCACAGTCCACATTTGTACTTTTTGAACTACAACTGTGGCTTCTTGCTAAATAAGATGTCAGCAATGATGCATGGCACTTGTGGACACATTGTTTGGGGCTGTAGGTTGGGCTGTTGCAGTGGTCCAAATGTCTACCACCCCCCCCCCCCTCCCTGTAAGCCTTGAAAGACTCTTCAACCAGCATGCATGAACTTAAGTTGACCCCGTCAACGGATGGTCCCTGACACGCGCGAAACTCACACGTTGAGGTCATGTCACGTGATGCGCAGGCACGATTGGAAGATTTACTCATGGGTCTTGATGACAGGCCCAACAAAACATAACTTGGAGTTGGACAAAGCTTGTTTTGAAAGTAACAGCAGAACTATGAATAATATTGATCATTTGTGTGCCGCATCTGGAACAGTTATCAGGCCATCATTGGAGAATTCTGAGATTTCAGGTCGGTAGCTGAACAACTGGACTACACCGCAACTAAAGTGAGCAGGCTAGATCTAGGTCTACCGCTGAACACTCCTGTGTCGAATGAAACAAACACATCCTTGGCCTACACCTAGGCTACACTACTGCCCTCGGCTTGTGCCTATTGAAAGGTCATAGACCTTCACTCCTACTCTGCCTCTCTCTCTCTCTCCACGGCTACATTGGTAAAATGAAATTAGCAGCCATCTATAGGCCTACATTTAATTAGATTTACCCTCGATGTCGCCGATTTTTTCCCTCGCTATGTACGAATTGTCAAGTCTTTGTGTGTGTTTTTATACACAGAATAGTACAGGCCTCCAAGACAAAATTCGGGACCTCAAATTCTGTTCGCTTCATCTATTATTCTATGTACGTCTTGTCTACATTTAATGAAAGAATGAATTTCCTTTTTTCTTTTTTAAACTAAATCACAATCTTTAAAGTTGGACCTTGACGTGCTTATGCTTGCCCCAAACAACGCACAAACATGAGCCAAAGATATAAAAACCAGCCACAATTTGCAAAGAATGGATAAACCTGGGCAAATCACAGAGCAGACTTGCCAGATCAATAACATTGAGGTCGTAGTGTTTAGTCCGACATAGAGCTAATTGGGTTGTTTCTGGGCGTGCAACGCTCATTTTCGCCAGTAGTATGGTAACCAAATGCAAAAAGCTACAGACTGACTGTGGATTGGGAGAATGACTACTTCTGAAATTTTTATCAAGTTGAGAATTTGTCCCAAACCGGAAAAGTTGGGAAGCTTAATTTCAAAAGCCGGAATTCTGGCATATGCCAGAAAACTTTCACCCATGTGAGTTTGCCGATTTACATGTTTCAGACCTGTACTCCTTTCCATGACCAAAATTAGGAGTTATCTTCAGAAATGTCCCTAAAATAGAAGTTTGGGGAAAAAAGAAATTGAGTTTCAAGAACCCCAGTGGATTTTAAAAAATGGGATTTTGTGCAAATCCAATTGAGGTTCTTTGATAGGAAAAAAAAAAGAGCCCTGAGTATATTGATTTTAATTAAGAGAAAAAAAAAAGGGTTCCTTTTAGAAAGTCCCAAGTTTTCGTCCGTTGGAAATAGGTTTTCCAAAACTCCATAAGTCAGTTTTGACTTGCGCCTGATTTCATCACGACGCTTAACACATACATAGTCAATTTTGACGAGCGTCTGATTTGTGGTGAAATCAGGCGCTCGTCAAAACTGACTTACAGAGCTTTGGAAAGCCACTCTTCAATTCGGTGAAAGTGAGTTTCAAAGGAATTTGGTAATGCTACTGTCATAAAAATCAGCAGCTGACAATGTTAGCCATCACATTACAAAAGCGCCAGACCATTAAACACTACTGTCTTCCACATTTTAAAGACTTTCATTCAGACAAGACAGTGTCTTTGCTTTTTCTATAAAAACTGTGACTGCATTCCACATAATACACACGCATTAGAAAACAAAAACAAATTCATGTAATTGCTTTAACTCATTTCACCCAGCCTTCGTACATATACGTTGGGCCCCTGCGTTTGCCACGGCAGGTCTACATAAATTGATGTAGTGAATATTACTATACAAAAACCATGCTCTTATCCACATTTCCGGGTTTTCAAAGAGAGCTAAAATATCCTCTACGACATGTAAAATAAATCCCATCTATCAGATACCAGAAACTAAATTTTCAAAGTAGTTGAATGCCAAATTTATCAGTTCCATTTGAAAGGCCTATATCCACTAAGCATCTTGGTACCATTCTATATAACCTCTCAGTCAATTTTTAAGAAAATGGTAGTTGTTTAAAATTTGATCAAATTTGTTAAAGTCAGTCACTGGCTGCAACCCCATGTCTGACAGACAATAAAAGAGTACCAAGAGCACTAAACATCTCCACATTAACAGAGTACAATTACTATAACAAATATATGGAGCCTAATTTTTTTCAAGACTGTGAGATCATTACAAATCAGTACTTTATCGCCTCAAACACGATGATCTGTCGTTATTTCGACAAAAACACCGAGCGTTGACCCTGCCGGCGCCGCACCGGGCCCTGCGGCGAGCGAGTCGGCTCTATACTGTAGTGTACCCCGCATGCGGGGTCACATGCTTTCTGAGTCTCGCAGAAGGATTGATGAAAAATAATTCCAAGCTGATTACTTTATTCTAATAGAAAACAAGCTGATCTTTTATTAGATGTATTTTTTAAGCCGGTATTTTACATATTATGGGTAAAAAGTGATCTTTGAACATTTTGACAGTATTTTTAAAAGCTTTCTATTTAGACGCCAAAGGCAAAACACATACCACGGGAAAGCCCGTTTAAAGCTCTACAGTTCTCCCCCAATGAAAAGACGGTATTTAATCATTCCTCGTTCCGCGAAGCATTTGAATGCACCCGTGTCAATTTTCCAACCGGCCGACCACGAGGGGCTTCGCTTTCGTCGGCGATTCTCCAGCTCCTACTAATCGGACATAAAAACAACTTACACCATTGTAACGAGGAAAAGCTGAACTTTTAGAAGGTGTACAGCACTTGGTGTTTTATAATGAAAGAGCAAAGAAACAGCGATCGGAATTACCCCGATTTCACCGATACCGCGCGGTCGGAAGGCCGCGAGTGCCCGCGAGGCCGTGTTTACGCTACCTACATCTATTGCTTTGCAAAAAAACCAATAAAAAACAACCCCAAACAACTAAAGCTATTAAATATTGAGACAAACTGCAAACAAATAAGTTAGGTGATAAGCAAAACAGGAAACAGCCACAATAAAAACAGCCGTATAACAGCCATAATTGTGATTGTTAAAATACATGAACCCTGTTTTTTTAGTTTTACTTTGGGCACAAGCAGAAAGAGTGTGAAAGTAGATATAAATCTAGAAAAAGAAGGATTGATATTCGTGCCTTGAAATCTTCGTAAAAGCTATCTAGATCGTAGGTTTATTGGAGTTGCTATGGGTGAATCTAGTGCCAATGAGCTGCAGTCTGAGAAGAACTACATTGATTTCTCTGCTCTTTTCATCCTCCTTCTCTCTAATAAAGTTACCAAATCATATTTTGTAAAATCTAAGCAAAATTTCTTATTAATAGCTTAAATAGTTGGAGAGCACTAACTTTAGTGTGTCTAGTTCAGACCTATTTTTATATCCCGACTTGCTGCAAGCTAGGCCGAGATAAATAAGTGCACTGGCAACGGCCACACAGGGTGACTAGGGTTAAAGGGCAGTCAACTCATAGACATTGGCTTCAACATGCAGGACAATATTCCTCCTTTATGCTTTCGTACCTGTCTTTTCTTGGTCCTCTGACAAACGCCCAGTCCACACTTATTTTCTGACCTAAAATCTCAGTACCATTCAGGGCGTCCATTGCATTCTGGGCCTCTTTGAACGTTTCGTATTCCACCAAAGCGTATCCCTAGTGGCAAAAAAGAGAAGTCACATACCATCAAGTAAATGAGTGAGGTAAATTTCAATGTTAAATATGTCAGGTAAACTTCAATGTTAAAGACCAAAAATATTGACACATATGTGTTGACAATCACTCTAAAGAAAACTACTTTCATAGATGAAAGTTGACCAGGTAAAAAAAACTGAACACCACAGGCAAAGCTTGTTACACTGCGAAAAGAAAACTTCAGCGCTCAACACAAGACATTCATAACTTGATAATTCTACTACTACCACCATGTACGGGCAGGATGAATTTTGTAGTTTTTCATATAGTTTTCCTGCTCGTCTTCAAGGCTAGATTAGCTTGATTTACTTACGGGTCGTTTAAAAAACAAAATTCATATGTGAGACACATTTCATCTTGGACCAGAATAGCCTTCTTTGTTGATTTCTGGAAGATGAGGAAGACTTTCATCAAGGAATGTTTTACTCAACCCAAATATACAAATTATAAGACACATCCTATCCATACAAAAACTTCATCAGCAAAGTCCAGCAAGTCCCATTAGTTAGTACTAAGCAAAACTCCCACATAAAAAAAAAATCAAAAGGAGCTCGTAAAATCTTTTGTAAAATCTAAGCAAAATTTCTTATTAATAGCTTAAATAGTTGGAGCGCAATGCGTGTCTAACTTTAGTGTGTCGAGTTCAGACCTATTTTTATATCCCGACTTGCTGCAAGCTAGGCGGAGATAAGTATAAGTGATCATACCTTGAGAAAACCTGTTCGTCTGTCCAGGTTCAAGTGCATGTTCTTGATCTCTCCATACTCCCCAAACTTCTCGTAGATGTCATCCTCCTGAGACTCTTCATGGACACCAGTGACAAAAAGAATCCATCCTTCCACAGCTACAGAAAAGAAAGAAACAAGACCTCTATATGCACTAACACTTTGATGAGAAGCTTCCCTCAAACTAAAAATAAGGTTTGCAAGTACTCCTAACCCTGGAAGTGCGATGGCCCTATATATTAGATGTGAGCCGGGCTACCCGGGAAGCTCGATGGCTCTATATATAGGGCCGACCTACTTCGACTGGGAAGCATGCGAGCCCTATAGAAAGGGCATAGACCCTGACCATCTTTAATGGAAAATTTCAATGTTCCCTATGTGGTAAATGATGCATTAAATTGCAGGTCAAAGTCATAAATAGTGACCAATGAGTTTGCAAGTTACTTTGAATTCGTAGCACGTCCCTTGGCCTAGACATGATCTACAAAGTGATGCGGTCCAGCTGAACGACTACATGCTATGTGTTATCAACTGTTCTGCTGTGCTAATGAACTAATTGTTGACTTCATCGTGTTTTGCACTTTGTATGCAATTGTTTGATTGCTTATCATTTTTTAATGGCTCATTCTATCAGCTTTGAGAAAAGATATCGTTTTATATGTCTCTTATCATCTGTTGAGTCATAAATGGTCATTTTTCAGTAGCAGGACGGAATAAATCTCTGATATCTCAGCTAATATCCCCTCCATCAAACCCCCATGTATACAACCGATCAGCCATGGCAGCAGGGCGTTTGGGGCAGGTTACTTACGGTGAAGTGCTGCGCACTTCTTGGGTTAAGATACTGAGTGTGATGAAACATTTCCAAGGGTACCATAAGTGGGCTTTTCACACCCCAGTCTTGACTTTGAATAGTACAATGCTCACATCAAGTCAAACAAAGTTCTCTGGGGACTTAAACTCAGTACCCTTATACGTCTCTTCCCCCCCCCCCTTCTTTGTTTTACTACCTTTCCAAAATCATAAAAGAGTCTCATTTCTACAAGCAGTTTCATCTGCTAACGGCAATTACAATTTTCTATTAATGCAAACTGATCATGAATTTTCCAAGATCTGCTTTACAAAGTTAAGCTGTCATCAAAGAATCAAGATTCTGTTTTCCATTTCATTAAATTTCTAATTTATGAAAAGTGATGTGGGGTCCTTTTGTTCATAAACAAAATGCTCTTTAACTAAACTACCATGAGTTGATGGTTTTCACTCCACTCAAGATGTCACAAAGCACTGTTTAGCTAGTGACGACTCGCATGAACCTTGCTTAGTTTTACCTATTTTCTGAAGCCGCAAATCTGTTGTAAGCTGACAAAACGCCTTATTACATTTTTGGCGTAACAATTTTTTATTTGCAAGATAAAAAGCCTGATCCGTTACCCTACTAATGTGAAAAATCAAAGTGAAACTGTGATAAGTGTTCGAATAATTTAGAATTCAAATTTTGGAATAATGCCTTCTTAAAAAGGTTATCTGACTCTATCTGGAAACTGCTGTGGGTTTTTTTTAAAGGCGTTTTGTCAGTTTACAGCAAAAATAAGAGTACAGAAAAAGATGAACTTGGAAGACAATAAAGGAAAATCAGAAACCAATCCAAGTAATTGTTTTTGATACAAATCAACCCCCTAGGTATCTTGCCTAGCACCAAATCTTAATAAGTTTGACCGGCTCTGTACTAACAAGGAGGCACTCTGCACTGTTTAAAACAGTAAGAAATAAAAATAAATCTCTTTACATCTCTGAGGTCCGGGTCCCTCAGACTCATCATATTCAACTTCCATTCCTTCATACTGATCGACTCCGCTGCGCGTGGGGCCCTCTGAAACAGACAAAAGACAGTGTGAATGTGAAACAAACATTTATTTAACAATTACAATTGAAAGAAAGAAACGTGCAATACCAAATGGAGATTCTTGAACATCTAATGCCACAGCATGTGTTCACATACTGTCTCTAACAGACTACATGATACTAAAGCATAACTGTAAAAAAAATATGAAGAATACACATGATTTTGATTAATTGTTGAACTGTCACAGCCGAAACACTTACTGCACTAGTGTAGTTATTGTCATCGAGTTAAGTTATGATCTCAATCAAAAGGTAGGAAACATTGCATAATGATAAGTAAACAAAAGTAGCTTAAAAACAGCTATCATGTAACATGGAACAGCTTATACAACAAAACAATGTCATAGATCAACTAGTTGGAAGCTTTGCATGATTAGCAGTCAAAAGTAAGGTAAAAACAGTCATCACATCAAATGGAATGGCTCATACAGTCAAAACTGTCTCAGACAGCCACCCACTGTCCAGAAGAAAAATGGCCGTATCAAACAGGCGGTGTCTTACACAGTGTCATCCTAATATAAAAAATATGCAAGGGAGGAAATGGGAAGTGGCATTTGTACAGGTGGTTGTCTTACACAGGTGGCTGTTAAAGCAAGTTTGACTGTATTTGTGTCACAACACGGAGGAATCAAGTGCTCGTCAACTTGTAAGCACATGGAGTTATTGGTATCACCTTGAAGCCTGTTTCTTTGCCTTGCTTGTGAGGGAAAAAAATACCCATCTATCTCAAAAAGAAGTCCAGATATTTGCGATTAAAGGAGGTGGGGGCCGCTTGGTGTCAGAGATATAATTAGTGAGAAAATGGTTGCCAAAGACTGGTGACTTTCAGTGTCTTTGAAACCCCAAAGTTACATTTTCTGTGCTTTTGATCAACCTTCTTCAATAAATCCACGTGTTTTTAAGTTATCAAAAAGGATGCTGAGCCCCCCCCCCCCCCCCCCCCCCCTGAAAAAAGTTAAATGAAAACTGACCAACAGGCAGTAAATGTCAATTTCTTTGACTTCATTATTTTAGCGAGCACCTGATTTCACCGAAATGACACAATGTCTTTTTACCTCCACCAAATCCTCTGCCTTTCCTCTTTTTTGCCTTTTCTTTAAGCTTTTGAAGGCCCTCTGAAACATGAAACAAAAATCATTTAATAATGTCATGAGAAATCATAAGTATAATTGAATCAAGACAAATTATAACAATCCACATGAGGAACAATGTACATACTCCAAGACTCGACAATCTAAAGAAACAAGCCTGACTATGACAGATAATGACCAGTCAAGGACAATCTTGGCATCAGACTTGATTAAACCCCTTTGTGGCCAGGGGGTGCACATTCCAACTGTCAGCACTGATCTACAGCTAAGCTAGGCACTTGGATAAAAATGCTTTCAAATTGCTTTAAAAACAATACCAATGCAAAGAGCTCAGTAACATGATTCCAACGCTACCTTAGTTATTGCTCCATGTTGAACCGTTTTTGAGATATGGCATTTTAAAGATCTTTTCCAGGCGAAAAAAAAAAGAAGAAAAAAAAGGCAATTTTTGTGATCGAAACAGCAAGAAAAATAAGGGAAATGTTAGCTGCTTCAATATGCTGCTGCGTACATGCAAAAACCAAACATTTTCTGAAACCTTGTGATGTTGAGGACAAAATAACAGTCAGACGAGATTTTTAAAACATATCGTGGTGGGTAATATTATACAACACTGTGTTGCGTAATGTGACCGCATCGTCCTGCGGTCAATATATTTTGCCATAACTTATTAACAAAACAGGTCACCTAAAATAAGATCAGCATTGCAATGACCACGAAAAACCTTTTTTGTCAGAAAGTGTTTGCAAATAGGTGCATGTTGTAGCTGTATTTCCATAGAGCATAGAACTTTTTCAATTTTTGAAATCCATCAATAAACAAAAAAGTTACGAATTTTTTAATAAATTAATTTTTGGTACACTTTTATAATGAACCCCCCCCCCCCCCCAAAATATGGCACGTTCTTTGGTGAGTTTTGAGACAATATAATTTGTCATTCATTTCTCAGAGTATTTAAATGGAACTTGGCAACCCAGTACATTTTCTAGTGCAGAATCTAGTCCTGCTTTCAGATTTTTCAGATCCTACTTCTTGAGTTTTATGAAGACGTTTATAAGGTAAAAATGTGGCGGTTTTCAACAATACTTGTCATAGCTCGCCTATTATGTAAATGAAACTTGGCAGTCCAGTAGGGTTTTTAATGCAGAATCTAGTCATGTTGTCAGATTTTTAATATCTATCATATTTTTTGAGTTGTAAAGACATTAACAGGTAAAAAAGTGGCGTTCTTTACAGATTTACAAAGATTATCAGTCCAGATTTACAAAGATTATCAGTCATATCTTCTCCCAAACTCATGATATTTGAATGAAACTTGGCAACATAAGAGGTTCCTCCATGCCAAGCAATGCTCTAGATCAATTTGTCTCAAAAATGTGTAGAGAACTGGATTTATTAGTCTAATAAATCCAGTTCTCTACTAGTAAAAGCATGCATACTTTGTAATAGAAAATAAGATCGTCTCTGTGTATAAATATCCATTGTTGGATAGTGTCCTATTGTGTGGTAGATTAAGATGCGTTTAGATAATATAGTTTACAAGTCATGGGAATATTTCGCAAGTGTAAGCTACAACTCATACTATAAATGTAATACATTTACACCCCACCCCCCCCACCCTTCTCTCTCTCTCTCACGTACACACACACACACATGCACGCACACACGTGTGAACGATAACAATGTATAAACGGGACTATCTTCCGAGACAGGACTAAATAAGTACCATACTCTTTAATAACAATCTTAATGCCTCACTTTTCCAAACAGAGGACACAGGACGAGTCCAAGTGTGTGCTTTCCCAAGAGGGGGGAATAGGCTTTCCAAACACAAACACAATGCCATACCACTTCTCAAGATGTTTGCTTTTCTGTTTCTATTCTTCTGTCATGCAATCAAGCAAATAAAAATGATACATCTATTGTATTGTGACTAAAATGCAACAAAAATGCAAGTTATCAAGGCCCCCGTTTAGTTTTCAAGTATCCTTCCCCCCCTTTCCGGTTCACATAAGCGGGGCCTCGTTTGTAGCGCCCGAGGCGACCGATGGCTGATGACGTCACTCAGTGGAAATTTCCCAGCCGTCGGTCATTCACCCAGCACGCGCAAATGCCAAATGGCAATGCCGCTTTTCCCTTTAGTTACTCCTACATTTTTAAAGATTACGCAAAAACCGCTAAACACAGAAGCATGACATTTTAAGGGAATAAAGAAAGAAAGTGGCTATTCTCACCCGCCCGGAAGTTCTCGCAAGATCAACTCCTCCCCTCTTCTTTCTCTCTCTGTCTCTTTCTGAATACTGTCTATCGGTGTGGATGATCAAATTGACCAAAACAAAGTTAAAAAATGATGTTAAAACACAAAAGTAAATAAATTTGGTTGTCTACAAAGATGCTACGGCTATTTAACTTTTCGAATCGAGCCGAACTACGCGGGTCGCCATTTTGTTTTGCCCGGAAATTCTCGCGCTACTCCTCTCTCTCTTTCTCTCTCTCTCTCCACTGCCCACAGACAAAATTGTACGCTTTTAGTAGGCTACAGTTGTAATGGAACGTTTGTTCACGGCACAGAATTCTACAATTTTTCCTCACAGTGTAGAATTCTATGGTTTAGGGTGAACGCAAAATTTGGTGAACGCGCACCGGGTGAGAATAGCCACAAGACTCGCCTGCACTATTCTCACTCCGGGTGAGAATAGAGGTGGCCATAAAGAAAAGGGAATGGTGTACAACGTATCAGTCAGTTTAACAAATCACAGCTCCGACAAATCTTCTAAGTGCACCACATCAACCACTTTCGCAAACGTTTTCGACTGCTTCTTGGTGGATGGGTACAAAGTTGTCAAACTGCTTACTACAAGATTGACCTCTTTTCTGATTGGCTGCCAAGTTTCATTCATATCCCCATTTAGGAGAAGCGGCATGAGAGCGAGTTGAAGACAACAACCTTTGCGTTAGTGCGTCCCACGAAACACCCCCGCTGCAGGGGCCAAAAATCGGCAGAACAAAACACGCTTGGTGGGCATTGCCGCCGCAGCCTCATTGCGCTAAGGCTAATCAGCACAAAAGTTCTAAAGTTAACATTTGTGTCCGCAGCTGCTGCAAACTGTTTGTAGTCTAGATCTACCTTAATTAATGATAATACTGTTTTTAAAATTCATTTTACATGTTATCGTTAGAATGTTTCTTTCATTTTAATTTGTCATGTAAATGATCAATAACTCTGTGACAGATTCTATCGAAAATTGGTGCTTGACAAGTGTGTAACGATTATGTTTTTAGTAAGACGAAACACACGTCCAGAAACAAAAACAGGCCCTAAAACAAATAAAAAGTCAATGTTTTAATATCATCAATATGTAAGGGTTTTTTAATTTCTTACGGTCTCCCTCCTCGTCGATTTCGAAATCATCGTCGTCTTCCTTCGTTACTTGCAAAACGTCCGCCATTTTGAATTTAGCATGAAATTGGAGTGCTACCGTACGAATCTTTTGCAACTTATGCACTACTGCCTCACCCGCTACCCAAGGGAGGCGGTGGCCCTGGCGAAGAGCACACTCTTCGGGGCTCCGAACATTTCGAACGGATAGGCTACCACACACACACACACACACTTATGCACTGGCTCTGAAACCAGTCCTCCAACATGTAGATTTATCAATAAAAACAAGGAGGAATTAGGTTTAACCACCCCCCTCCCCCCAAAAAAAAACAACAACAACACAAAAAACCCATATTGTTTTATACCATTATGAATCCCATTGTTGCACCTCTCTCTTTATCCGGTCAGATAAGACAGCATCACCTTGGGGGTTGAAACGATTGTTTACAATTACAATGTACTTCGACTGGTGGGAGTTAATGTGAGAATCCTTTAGCAACAAAACAGAACTGACCTAAGCTGGTGAGTGTAGGCCAAGAGAAAGTGTTTTTTTTCCCGGGGGGGATACTGCAGAGAGAGAGAGAGAGAGAGAGAGAGAGAGAGAGAGAGAGAGAGAGAGGGAGAGAGATAATCGTGGAGAATTGGAAAAGAGAAATTAACCCTTAAACGAAAACAATATTTAATATTAAATAAAATTAATATGGCAGGGCTGAACTCAAGGGGAAAAGGGTAGGCCATATCACATTTCTAAAATATGTAATTATTTCAGTATGTACCATCAACTTGTATTTGTGTGCTCTACATGTGTGCTATAACTATCTATAACGAACGTATTATTATTATGTTCACACTTAATCAAAATAAAGTATGATTCACACTAGATCTAGTCGCCAAGAATAACCTAGCCTAACTTTAATGCTTTGAAAAACAAGGGGAAAATTTGTTTATACAACAATAAGAAAAACGTCGGCAGATCATAATGAAAGAAGACGAAAGTACAAGACTGGGTGAAGAAATGAGAGATGGAACTTGCTAGATCAAGGCGAACAGTTCAAAATGATCTGAAACAGTGTCGTTGGAAACTTGGAAGTAAAAAAAGCGTTGAAACTGTAGCCCAAGGAGCTTAAAACAAACTACGGAGCCACGCCTAATGAGCTGGACTTCCGGTTAATGTCTTTCGCTCTCGCTCGCTGATTGGTTGAGACAAAACTTGACTGTGCAGTGCTTGATTTTCAAACCTGAGACTTATTGGATGTAAACAATCGTGCGTTTATGTCAAAAATTTGTTTTTAAAGCTAAGGTATATTATAATATTTTACAAGAAAGCGCGATGTCTTCAAAGGCAAAGGGAGAAGTGAAGGAGAAGAACCAAAATATTCATGTTGCAGTCAGGTGCAGGTAGGACGGGAAAAAAATGATGTTCTCATTAAATCACATCTTCTTGTCGTCAGAGTCAGTGTCAGGCTGAGGATTTATCTGGCTGGGCTTTGGCTTTGGCAGCAGGCTAGAACTAGAATAACAATTTAGGCTAGATCTAGAAACCTATATAGATTCTAATTATAATTAAATATTATAACTAGATCTAGATATCTATATCTAGTCTAACTATAAAACTGTCGTTGGGGGATTTTACGGTGTAACCAGAACTCTAGTCTACTCTAGATTATCTAGATCTATATTCTAGATCTAGAGTCTATGCCTAGATATCTAGATCTAAATCTAGTTAGATATCAAGAATTACCGGCACTCCTTGGCCTTGGATATGGTGGTCCCGACTTCTGTGTAGATCTAGCCAAAACTGGGCACTCCTGTACAATTGCAGTCCCGTTTAGAGGTAGAAGTCTACTCGTTTTGACCTTACCAACGATTACTTCTGGGGTAAATTTTTACTTTCACTCCCGCTCACAAATGCACTGCTTCAAGGGGTGTAGTGTAGAGAGTAAAAGAACTACACTCTATAAGAACTATTCAGGAACGGAGTGGTTATCCGTATAATTGTGCGAACAACTCTGACTCTGTCTAGTTATCCGAACAATATTGTACCATACAATTGTGCGAACAACTCTGTCTAGTTATCCGTACAACATTGTACGCACAATTGTACGAAGTGCTGCAGGTATCCGTACCATAGTAGGCCTGTATGCCCACAGGCCTACTACTACTACTACCTACATGTTCTGTCTTAGTAGATCTAAAGATCTAGATCTAAACCAAGGAGTTTAGAACTAATGGAGCCTCATCTCTCTCTTCGCGGCGCCACGAGCAGTACGCCGCGGTGGTGATCAAATATGGCCGCCGAGTGTGGGCTAAATCTCGAACTGTGGCGTTTCTTTTTATAGAATCTTATCGGGCTGGGCCACGTTGTGGGGGTGGGCGGGGTGGGGGAATGCACGCAAGGAAGAGGGGATGGGGCAGGGATGAAAGAGGAGGGGCGGGCCTTGGGAAGGGACGAAGGAGAATGGGGAAAATTAAATAAAGGGAGTGTATACAGACCCGGTAACCGGGAACAAAGTCACAAAGTATACAGACTCGGTAGGGGAACTCTTTTGTGATTTCGGAGAGTTTCAGCGCCCTCTTGGCTCAGGGTAGACCTAGGTTCTTCTAGATCTATGGTCTAGGTCTAGATCTAGGCGGACAGACATAAATCTTTCATCTAGTTTTGCGGCTAACCTAGATCTAAATGAAGATTGCAGATGTCGTTTCGATGAACGATGGTTTTTTCTCTCTCTCTCTCTCTCTCTCCTCTGTGTATCGCTCGCCTTCTCTTTTTCTTTGTTTGTCTCTGTATTTCTTTGTCCCCACCTATTTCCCACTCTATCTTTCTCTCGTTCCCTCCTGCCAACTGGGGCATGTCATATACATTTTGCTAGCACCCCCTCTCCCTCTCTCTCTCTCTCTCTCTCTCTCTCTCTCTCTCTCACACACACACACACACACACACAAAAGATTTCTACCGGGTCTGAGGTCTGAAACTTCCCGAAATCACAAAAGAGTTCCCCTACCGGGTCTGTATACTTCGTGACTTTGTTCCCGGTTACCGGGTCTGTATACACTTCGTTTAAATAAAAGAGAGTTATATATATATAAGAATAAGAATACTTTTAAAAAATTGAGTATCTCGGTCTTTCTGCTGGGGTGTTGTATCCCTTGCCCTTTCAGCCTGGGTTGGCCTTGGCAGGTAGCGCCGGAGCCAGCCTCTTATGAATGTTAATGATCTAAATTGTGTTGCTGGGGGCATAAAAACACTTTCATTCAAATTTTTTTAAAGGAAAACAACTTAACTGTGAAAACTTCGGTCCACTGCAGCATCATATCGGTTCTTACACTTAAATGCAACACAGATGCAAGGCATTTTTACACTAATTGACTTGCCTAATCTCAAGGACCTCGGAATAAAACCTTCTTTCTTATATAGATTTCAGTGCGCAAGTCGGGCATTCGCTCAGCGCAGGTAGACCACAGTTCCACCGCGAGAGAGGGCTCCAATCAGGCGTGCGGTGCCGCCCACAGAGCATCCTCCATTACTTTTAAAAATTAATCTCCTTGATCTAGACCTAGAGATTCTAGATCAGTGTTTCCAATATCCCACCAGCTGAAAAATTTAAATTTTTCGTCAGACCTCATCTGCCGATCTGATGCCAGCCGCCTCATGCCTCATGTAAAAAAAAACAACTAGATCTAGATCTAAGTCTAGATTTAGACTCTAGATAGATAGATCTAGAAATGTGTGTTACGTTGAAATCGTGCTGTAAAAATATTTAAGCTTAATCTACCTCCTTCTGTTGATAGTTCTGATGGCCGAAATGACAGTCGTGTGTCTGCGTTAGAAGAAGATTATATTTTGAGTGTGGGTTCGAATCCCGGTCCCGGAAGTTGTTTTTTTTATTTGTTTTTTTCTTCTTCTCTCTCCTCCCCCGACTGACCAACATTTTTTCCCCATAATTGCATGTTTTTACTTCAAAGATTTCCACTCATGGTTTTATGTAAAAACAAAGAAACTATATTAGTGTATAGATCTAGTCATAATTATAGATCTACATATATTTTAATGATGTAGCCTACTTTTCCTTTTAGGCCTACCAATTTAGGCCTGGCTAAAGTTATTACATTGATGCTCAACCCAGGGGAGAACCAACTGGATGACTAGATCTAGTGATGTAGGCTTATTTTTACCAACAACTTCCAAAATTCGAATAATTGTACGAATTACTCTGTCTGGTTATAAGTACAATTGTACTAATAACTAGTTAGAGTTGTATGCACTATTGTACCAATAACCGCAGCCATTCAGGAAAGAGTTCAACCAAAACAAGTTTATGTTTTTCCAGCAAGAAAAAGACATTTTCATTTGCGCCGGGTACCAAACAGGCAACATAACAAAAGGTGCGTAGGTAGTTGGGAAGATTGAAGAATACTGGACCACTCGTATAATTTCGTGAGAATGGAGGAAAGGGGGGGGGTTCAGGGAGGCCTCCCCCCTGACAAATTGTTAATGCGAGATTCTCCATAGAAAGATATTAAAAACTGGGGGGAAATCATGAATTCCTGAGGTTGAGACATAGGCAAGAGTAGTGCCAGCCTGTCCGCTGGTCCGGTATTCTTCAATCTTACCAGGTAGTTCACAAAGAAAGTAAGGAGGATGGCTAGAGAAAGAAATTAAAAGATAGCAGTGGAGACCTCAGCAAAGGAAACGTCAGACAGAGTGAACGTGTCTGCATAGGTCTTCAATGTGTCTTGTGTCCCATGCTCAAGGCATCCGCTCTGTACTATAGAACAAAGCTTGTCATGCATAACTTTACCGTCTACAATATGGCATCCCAGGACGTGAAATGTTATGTTTGGCATGAGGTTGAAGATGGACTAACTTCTGTTGAATTTTCATCTTGCATCGTAGACTACAATCCCTTGTTGCTAAATCCTATGGCAGAATATAGGCTACTGTACAGTGGTGGATGCCTTTACCAAAATAAAAATGCCTCAATCGCCAGTGTCATCTCATCTCTAGTTAGTGAGTTCAATAACACAACTGAACAGAAGTATAATCTCAGAAAGAGGCACACTCAAATGGAGTTTGGTCTAGTAGTGTTCCTGGCGTCATTGAACGATCCCTCAAAAACGCTCTTATAAGACGTACCTTCTGACTTTGTTAATGTCTTCAAACTGGCATTTCAAAGCCTTCTGCCATATGAAGTCAAATACTGAGATGTTTTCTTCAGAAAATATTCATCATTGCAAAAATACTTGACCTTTCAACCAGGAAGAAAAGTCGAGGGTCGCAAAAGTGGTTGACACACGAGCGTTCCGCTGTTGCTCACAAGTCACAAGGAGACATTCAGTACAAGCTCGTTTTCTGTGACGACTGGCAAGACATGCCCAAACCCTGCAACCACAAGCCATCAAGCACCACTGCCCCTGCACTCCACTTACAAAGAAAACATATGATCTCAAGTACAAAATATCAACATGGCCAGTGCTTTTTATGACACTTTGGAGCACTGCTTTGTTAAAGTATTTTGAAATATATAAAATTTAACTGTGTGCAGGAGAGTGTGTGTGTGTCAGCATGTAGGTGATGAATAAATGTGACACATATTTTTCGAAGTATTACAACGTACACAATTAACAATAACTATATTTTCAGTAATACTGTGAAGCAATCACAAGAATATGTCGTCATTTTAATACTTGTTATCATGTGTAGGAATGTACTAACAATTGTCAAAAGTGCAGTTTGATGATGTCTGTAATAAGCTGGTAAAATAGTTTCTACTAGAAAAAGTCTACAGACTATCAATAATAAGCTGTGAAAAGGTTGTATGATGACTTGTCTTCTAGTAAACCATGCTTTTGACGTAATAAACTGCAGTGCGCGAGAGCTTAGTACATTGTGTCAGAGTAAAAAAAGGATCGAACAATGTGCCTATTATCTCATTACAAAAACACCTTTTCACAAAACGATTAGTCTCAACCAATCAATATAATGCCTTTCCCGTTGTTCATTATCAGTTTCAAAGTGTACATGTAATTTTTAAAGAATGAAACAGTTTTTTCTCTCTCCTGAAAAATGTTGGTTTTAGGGCTATTTGACATTGTATCATGTGGCCGAAGATAAAAGGATAATATAAGTTTAAGATTAATTATTGTTGTTGTTTTCTTTTAGCAGTGTTTTAATGTTGTTGAATGTTGAATCCATATTTTTAAGTTTTATTCAGACAATTATAATGTGATTCTACTTGAAAAGAATTACATTGATCAAAATACATCCAAGGTTTTTTTTTACTCATCGACCCGTCTCATGTACTCGATACTTTTTTTCTAGTAGTATTTTGCGTGCTGAACACGAATATATATATATGGCCTTCATTTTTGCTGCAAATCAATGGTTCTTGATGTTTGAAAACAGAACTATATTAAAGC
This sequence comes from Aplysia californica, assembly GCF_000002075.1. Taxonomy (NCBI): domain Eukaryota; kingdom Metazoa; phylum Mollusca; class Gastropoda; order Aplysiida; family Aplysiidae; genus Aplysia; species Aplysia californica. The sequence continues at coordinate 1,574,641 of NW_004797348.1, forward strand.
AGGGTTAATGGCGTAGTAATATTTGACTTGTTTTTAACAGCATTGATTTCAGGGGGTGGGCATGCCCCCTTACATTTCTCCATGATTTGATGTTTTATCAATTAGGATTGATATTTACTTGAAAACAGCTGATTTGCAAGGGTTGTGTTGGCCGTACTGAACTGTACGTGTGTTCTGCTGCTAGAATTTATGGCAGTTTAGCTCTCAAAACAGTGCAACTGCGTGTGAGTCTAAGGTAAAAATATACCATCCTTGTTTTAGGTGTGAAAACCCAGTAATTTATAAATAGATTCCTGTTTCAGATTGGGCCATCATGCCATGGCACACAAATTCATGAATTCAAAAATTGTAAAGACTGACCCTTTCTCATAAATTTTCCTTTACCAGACCTCTGAATGGCATTGAAAAGAAACAAGGAAGCTGCTCTGTCCTGAACTGTGATCGTGCAAAGCGTGAAGTCACTGTGAAAGAAAGGTCTGGTATTCACCCATTTACCAAGACCTACAACTTTGATCATGTCTTTGCACCAGACTCACAGCAAATTGATGTTTACAAAGCTGTTGTTAAACCAGTGGTGGAAGAGGTGCTCTCAGGCTATAACTGCACCATATTTGCGTAAGTTTTTCTCATTTTATTTTCTATTTTATGTTGTTTTTTACCTTTAAATTTGAATGTTCTACTGCCACTGCAAAATACACAGTGACGTGCATGTTTTGTTTTTTGTTCATACAGATTTTTATGTACTCGGATAACCTGCCTCCCTAACAGTATTTTTATTGAAGTGCAAATTATTTCTTTGCTTTAGTTGTAACTCATGCTGGGATGTGTAAGTTTTTAAAATGTCTTTCTTTTTAAAAAAACCAGATATGGACAAACTGGAACTGGTAAGACTTTCACCATGGAAGGAGAAAGGAGTGAGAATGCGTCAATGGGCTGGGATGAAGACCCGATGACTGGTATCATTCCTAGAGCTCTCCACCAGATATTTGAAGAACTGCAGCGACAGGTAATTAGTCATTTTCGTTTGATGGCTCTGATCACAAATACACATCTGCTGGTCAGGCATTAATTTTTGTGATTTCATCTGTTTGTAACTCTTAGTGAGAAGTGGAATGGCTTTTTTTCTTTTTTTCCCTGTTTTCCCATTGTGACTTTTCTGTAAGAATGTCATTGCTCTGGCACCTCTGACCGCATAGAGAAAAGCTTAATGGGAAATTAATGACCGGCACACTCAAATCGTCGGCCTTGTGATAAAACTGACTAACCCGCAAAATATCAAAAGTAATTTTATTGGCCCTATCGATAGTAAATTGTCCATTTCATATGCTCACTCAAAGACAGATCAGAATTTTGTCTAGAAATGTCTTTAAAACATTAGAAATAAAACCGTATAATCTGGCCCCCATCGGATTTTAGCCCGATAATTACGACTGCCGGACTTCATTTGACATCAGATTCACTCCTGTAATAGTTCAGAATTCGCTCACGTAACCGTGTAATATTTCTTGTTGGTTTTATTGGGGAGTTATATAGATCTGGTTGTTTCCTCTTTTTTCTTTGTTTTAATACTTCTGATATTGTTATTAATGACTAAAACTCCCCACTGTTCCCACAGAGCTGTTTATCTCATGACAATGCCGGTATTTGAAATGCATCTTTATGGATTTTGTTTTATATGAAACTATTTTTCTGTCCACATGTTCTTCTTTGTCTGTGTACGGGAAAGTCACTGAATTATGCTTTCTGCTTTCATTTCTATCTTAGTATTACTTTTTTCCAGGCCTTTGAATGGCCACCCAGTGCCAGTAGTATCGTGTCAGACACTGTCATAAATTCTAAAGCCTGCTGATGCTGCTACTACTATTGTTGTTGTTGTTGCTCTAGCTGCTCTCCATTACCCTTCAAACTTCCTTCTACTTCAAATGTAGTTAATAGACCCATTGCTGTGTTCGGCTTCTTCTACTTATAGTAAACTTTCAACTTTGTAACTGCTGTTTTTGTCCGAATTGACTCCATAGCACTGAAATGGCAACAGCTGATAGTATGCTGGAAGCAATAAAATTGTCCTCCTTCTCTTCTTTCTTTTTCTTCTTACTCCTCCTCCTCCTTTTCCTATTTCTCCTTATCCTCCTCCTCCTCATCCACATCTCCCTCTTTTTCTTCTTTCCTTCCTCCTTCTTCTAAATCTTCTTCTTTTTCTTCTTCTGATGATGATTATACATGTAACACAAAAGATCAATACGATTGAGACCACAGATCAAAAACGTCACCTGCAAGTGCGGCTTGGCTGCACTCAAGGCCAGCAGTGGCGTCCTGATAAAACCGGCCAACCCACAAAATTGAGGGTTGATCGGTTTTATCTTGAAAATTTTTAGCAACATAACCGTCCAACCCACGCCGTTTCATTAAAAGAGAATTTGTAAAGAAAAAAGGTCCTCAGCTTTTCGATAAAGTGTTTTTATAGGTGTTTAAAGCATTGATTTATCGTTAGACACTTTTGTTTTGAAATAAAACAATTTTTTCCTTCTACTGTAAAATTTACTCCGCTGGGGTTAGTCGGATTTAACAGAAGGCCGACAAAATGAAACATCCTGATATTTAGATACACTGAGACATTTTCATATATCCACCTTCTCATTGTCATTCATAAAAGGCATTGTCATGAATATTTTTTATTTTATTATTTATTTTTTTTTGGGTTATCTGTTTTGCTTTGACTCTCCCACAGACAGAGGTTGAATTTTCTGTCCGAGTCTCTTTCCTTGAGCTGTACAATGAAGAGCTGTTTGACCTTCTTGGCTCCACCATTGACCCCTTGAGGCTTCGCATCTATGAAGACAACACGAAGAAGGTACTTTGCCTAGCATTGGCAACTATTTTCAGGCAGCTGACTTTTGCAGATTTTAAATACCTTTGGTCTTTTTATATCCCTCTTGATGGTTACTCTTCAAAATGATTTTCAGTAACTTTTTAAAGAAAATTCAATCTTCTGGATTTTATAGTGTGCTGCTGAAATAGTTAGAAAATGCAACTCACCGAACTAGGTTGTAGGGTTTATCCCCCCCCCCCCCCCCCCCCCCCCACACACACACACACACACACACACACACACACACACAACTTTTCAATCCATTTAGATTTGATTCCAGTTGATTGGAGAAAACTTTTTTTTTAATGTTCAGAGTTACCCAAATTGGCCTGTTTTGTCTTGCAAGGTTTTGTTTCACAATCATGATATTATGTTGAAATTTTGCAGGGTTCAGTCATTATATCTGGTCTTGAAGAAATGGTTGTCCGCAGCAAAGATGAGGTGTATGAGATTTTGCAGCGGGGAACTGCAAAGAGACAAACAGCTGCCACTCTGATGAATGCTGTTTCCAGGTACAGGCACTTGAGAAAATCTTGTTATGATGACGAACTTATGGACTTTTTTTTTTGCCTGAGCTTGAAACGTACATTTTTCGTTCAGTGCACTGCAAACCTAAGGTCACCACCTGGATTAGAGACATCAGAAATGCACTGGTTTTAAATAAGATTTTACGAATTTGTTGTTTAATAAGTTATATTTTCAAACTGATTTTGCTTCATGGAAAGCAAAGAATACAAATTTTGTTTTGGTTTAGAGCAATACAGTTTTGGAAATGTTTGTGTGTGGAAAGGAACATATAAAAGAGGATGGGAGTCTGATGTTGTTGTTTTATTTTTTGAATGATTTTGGATTAATTAAACACTCTCATCACAATGGACTAATGTCTAAAATTGCCAATTTCATTTTCATGTGTGTATCAGTTTTTGTGGGTTTGGTCTAAAATGGACACTTAAATGGTAAAATTGTCAACTATAAGAAGGTTGAATAATTTGACAGCCATACCACTTATAGGTAAATGTCTGCCAACTTTATTGCCTGTGTTTTCTTTTTCTTTATGACCCAAATTTGTATCATTTTGTGGATTTAGCTCATGTATTTCAAGCTTTTGGAAACCCTGAAAGGTTCTAATTTTGGTTGTTGGTTTGTTTATCTCTTTCACAGTCGCTCCCATTCTGTCTTCTCTGTAACAATTCATATAAAAGAGAATACCATGGATGGGGAGGAGCTTCTCAAGACTGGGAAACTGTATTTGGTATGTGTATTTTATGGGTTGTGTTTATACTGGGGTCTTGTTAAAACACTACTATGTTGGAGTGTTTTAAATAAATTGAAATTGTTTATTTTGGGGGGTTTTCAGTGACAACAGACTTGACTGGTCTGAAAACAAAAAGTTAATAGGGATTTTATAGGACAAAATTGTCTTTCTTATTTTATGAAAACTGACATACTTATTTACTTATTTCAGAGACCTCAGAAAAGTACGCACTAAAATGTGTAAGCTTACCTTAACTACATGGTATGTTTGAATGTATCTGTGAAGGAAGTTCTCAGTTTCATGTAGACAAAAATCTGTATTCTTGGGGATTCCATGTTAATAAGTTCAAGAAGGAAGCAAATTCCACCATAGCTCGCTACCCAACAGCTCAAAAGCAGAAAGGTGAAATTTGTCCCATTTGTGATTCACCGTGGTAAAAGAAAACAACCCCCCCCCCCCAAAAAAAAAACCCAGGGTTTTTTTTTAAAAACCTATTTTAACCTTTGTGTTTGACATGAGTCCATGACTTTGCTAACATGACACTCCCTATTTTGTACAGGTGGATCTTGCTGGCTCTGAGAACATTGGCCGATCTGGAGCAGTGGAGAAGCGAGCTCGCGAAGCTGGTATTTTTCTTAGCTAGATCAGATATAAGAAAAGTTGCTCTTGGAAAAAAAAAAGGGGTTGGGAGCTGAGGAAGTTTCATAAGTCTCCTGCTAGAGTACTACAAGATATTGAAACAAATGGCTTGCATAGTTTTGCGCACATCAGAGAGATTGATATTCCAAAATTTTCTTTGCATTAATTTTCCTCACTGTTCATCAAGTGTTAAAAGAAAAAAGCATTTGGAAGAAAGAAAAACATGAAGAATAGAGTATTTATACTTTCTTTCTTTTTTATAAAATGCTCTGGAATTTACATAAATCGTCTATCCTGCTTTCGCAGTACAAACTGATTTCCCTGCATTTGATTGAATGTGCTGCTTGTATGTATTTTAGCGCCTATAAATGGCTGCTTGCACTGTATGCTTCCCAGGAAGTTGAGTTTGTTTCAGAATGCTCTTAGGTCTACTGGGGTAATAGTATAGATTGCGAAGCGCATAGATCTTGCTGTTGAGTGGGGATTTGCGCTATGTAAATGCTGTCTATTATCTATTATTATTATTATTATGGTTTTGCTGTTCTTGACCAAAGCATCTCATTCTGGTGTAATATTTTAATGTAAATAACTTATAAGTTTTTGCTTTATCATTTGTCTGACATTTTACACGGAACAGTTCCCTATAAAAATGGACACATTTCAGGAAGGTGTGATCTTTGTTAGTGCATTTCTTTAAACAGGGATGTGTTGGTTATTTTTTCATTATCTCTTCTTGTGTACAGGAAATATCAATCAGTCACTCCTGACGCTGGGAAGGGTCATTACCGCTCTTGTTGAACATGCTCCACATGTCCCTTACCGGTAAACTGTTTTAAACATTTTTCTGGCCTTTGTATAAATTCACATTGTTTCTTGTTTCTTGAGTTTTACAGTCTCAGGGTCCCTCAATTACTGGTGTACTGTATGTAATTAATTATGCGATGTTTACACATATTTTAAGTCCTGTTCTGCTGCTGTGTTGAGATGCGAGTCTTCGAAAAGACCCAACTTATTACCGCCAGCGAGCAACATGAATACCATGGGAGTGTGTTAATCAATGATAAAAATACCGCTCTGACTTTTATAGCTTTCTATTTATAAAGTGTTACAAACACATGAATAACCTCCTCTCATAAGTTGATGAGCCATTACGAGCAGTTACGAATGATCTGGAGTTGGAAAGGAAATAATATAGGTCAATTTCCAAATGTTTTGTTTTCAGATTTTTCTATTTACCTGCGCAATGGTTTTCAAAGCTATCAAATAAGTTTATTTTTATCAGGTAATTATTTTTCATGTAAAATCAAGCTCATTTGAAAGATTTTGTTTAGAAAAATGGGAGTCTTGTTTCCTGGTTATCCTTTCGGGTTCCTCATGTCTTAATGGGTCAATTTGTTCAAATTTCATTGGACGAACATACAGAGCTATCAACTTGACGTGTTTCGAATGAGATGTACGCCTCGATATCGAACCAGCGTAGGCGTTTCTAGAAGTAGGCCACAAACGCACACAAACTCAAGCAGACTGATGCACACACACACACACACACACTTAAGCTGTGGGAATACGGGACCCTGTCATCACACGAAGGGTGCTCGACATGCTTACGCTGAGCTAGGGCCATGGTGGTGCAGAACCAGGCGTAAGTTGGGGTGCCAAAATACTCTTTTCGGGGAACATAAACCTGACTCCCGGGGGACCAGGTTTAAAAGGTTCCAGTTATTATGTGTTCGAGTAAACAAGGGTCTAACTGAGTTGTTTACAAGACAATCATATATGTCAATTATGAGTAAAAACTTAACAAAATTCAGCTATAGCTGTCAAACACTTAAAAAATTACCCACTGGCAACAGTCAGCTTATTCTGTCATGATTTTGTAAAGTAATCAGTTGAGGACATTGTCTACTTCTCAAAATTTTGCTTTCTTTCTTTTCTTTTCCTTTTTTTTTTTGTCCTTAGAGTCTTCTTCATTCCTTCCTTTTCAAACTCTGTATCTGTCTGGATGTCATCTCAGCTTTATTGTTCTACGAATGTTCACCAGCAAATCAACCAAAGTGCAGAAAAACATGCTCATATGTTTTTTGTCTAAAAAATTTGGTTATGTATCCACTTGTTTAATGATGGAGTTAAGTTTTAAACCAATGACCTATTTTCTTTTCTGACATAATTTCCATTTGATTAGAGAAAAGCATTCATCGTTTGTTGGATAGATAGCATGATATAAGGTTGTAAAACTTAACTCTGTTTTATTTCTTGTTTGTTGCATTCTTAACAGTTAACATTTTCAAAATGCTATTGTTGCTACTTTTGATTTTTATTCTAGGGAGAGCAAACTGACCCGCCTTCTCCAAGACTCACTGGGAGGACGCACCAAAACATCTATCATTGCAACGATTTCACCCGCATCTGTGAATCTAGAGGTATGTTCTGTTGCAATTTCTGGTTCTGCTGGTGAAAGTTTTGTTAATTTGTTGTATGAGATAGAAACTTTTGTAGTGAAATGATAATTAAGCTGTTACAAAATATGACCACTGTTGTCTACGGTTTGGGTTCGACTGTGAGATTTCGGCTCTTAATTAGTGAATTTTGACAAGTAGAATTTGTTTTGCACTTGCTTTTTTTCCCTTTAGAGTGTTGTCACTCTCTGCAAATGATTTAAAACATTTTTACTGCCATGTAATATAGCCTGGGAGGCCAAACATTTGTTCTCACCAATGACAGTAGAATCATGAAGCTTCATTGGAGAGTGATAATGCCATTATCCTGTGAAACTGATATATGCAAAAACTCATAGTACATGAAGCCCGAAACTGTTTCATTAACTGACGTTCTTCTTATAAAACAAATGAGGCCTGGGGGAATCAGCAAAGGAGCTGGTAGATATCGATGATAATGTAAGGTATAATTTTGTATATTTGGGATTCTTGTAGCTTGTTGCACCTTTCTCACTGTTTTTCCTTTTAATGCATTGAAAAATAATACTTTTTCTTCTCTCAACATTGATTTAATTTAACCAGCTGCCTTTTGATTTTACTGTGATGATTTAATGTTTTGTTAAGGTTACTGCAGTATTTTATTGAAATCATGTTGTAGTGCCTCTTTGTAAAAATAATTCTTTGAAAATTCCATGTTCTCGTATGACCTATTCGGGAGTAATTTTGGAAATGACATATTGCGCTTCTTTTTATCAGGAGACTCTCAGCACCTTGGACTACGCATTCAGGGCGAAGAACATCACAAACAGGCCTGAGATCAACCAGAAACTCACAAAGAAAGCTCTGCTTAGGGTAAAGAGTAATTATTTTTTAGAAACAGAATGTAGTGCATTATTTTTTTAATGGATTTTATATTTGTGTGAACAGTAGTGCTCAGCCACAACACATTTGCAAGTTACTTTGGAGTGTGGGTGTTGAGTCTGAGAGAGGTGATTTGTCTGAAGTTCTAGTTAAGCAATGTCTTTATTGTTTCAAGATTTTTTACCATTTATTTAGACATTTTAAAAATAAAGTTTGTCCACTAGTGATTGCTGCTGTTTTAACCTTGCCAATGATTTCAATTTCAGGAGTACAATGAGGAGATTGAGCGACTGCGCAGGGATCTCCAAGCTTCCAGAGAGAAAAATGGGATCTTTGTCGCTGAAGAAAACTATGTGTATGTGTCTTATTACATACATACAAATATTGGTCTGTTGGTTAATTGTATCTTCAGCTGGCTGTCGCAAGAAAAAATAGTTTTTGCTCCCCTGTAAAGCAGGATCAAACAGTTTAACACATAGCACCCTAGCTCGCCTGCGAATTTCCTTACACCTTCCACCCTAACTCGCTCGGAATCGCCTGCGCCGTCCTAGCGTCTTTTAAAACAAAGTCTCGCCTTGATGAGACTCTGGGGCCGAGATTTTGATTTGCATAGTTTTTGCAAAAAGTTTCTTCTTTCGTTTGATACTGAAACGAAAATTTTCAGGCCAGTAGTTTTAGTATTAGAGCCGATGGAAGTGCGATAGCGTTATCAACACTTCAAAGGTGTCTCGACTTGTTGAAAAGCGACACAATTAAGCTTGAAAAAGGAAATAACGATGGATTTTTAGCGAAAAAAGCATATGACAAATCGGATGACTCAGATTTTGATGACACCGTTATAGCAAAGAGTTTGGGGCGATGCAGATTGATCAGACGTAGAAAATCTAGAATTTAGATCTAAGGCCTGACCGCAAGACAGAGTGAGAGTGACGGGTCAGACACCCCAATTGAACTAAAGTTAGAACATTTCCAACGGTTTGCGCATACAAGTTATATTTTTCTGAAACTTCATTCATTTTTCTTTTCAACTTTTATTTTTTTCAGGATTTTTGAAATTTGTTTAGTATTTTTAAAATGTGTTTTTTTAACGCTTGTATTCACGGGAAGTGGGTTCCTTCCCCTTGCTTAGGATCTAACAATGGACTTCCCGTCCAGACCCTTAAGGTGTAATGTGTTAATTAGCAATTAATCAATTTGATTTCCCTATCCAAAATGCCTTCTATATCATTTCTCCTGCAAACCTATGTAGGCTTGATAGATCTGATAATGGAGAAGTTTGAGTTTTCTGCTCTGTTGTCAGAGAGTTTATGGCAGCTGAATTTTTGCTCAATAACATCTACAACGAATGGTCAGTTCTGGAAATACATCATCCGGAGTGAAGTTTGACAACAGAATGATCTTTGGGTTCCTCTTTTAGCAGCATGCATGATTTTGACAGGTTACACATGTTCATTGGGGGGGGTGTTGTTTTTATAATTACATGTATAGAGAAACCTTATAATTAGAATTAGTTTTTTTTTAATATCATCTTTATCGAGGTTTTTTCTTAGTAGTTCATTTATTTAGTTTAAAATAAGTGTTTGATTAACGGCTTCTTTTCTGTGTATATTCAGACCTGCCACTCATCCCGGTTTAGTCGATTTTTTGCCCCAAATCTCAAGCATCCCGATTTTCCCGATTTCGATTGCGTGTATCCCGATTTTTTGTCCCAGTCTGCTGTTGTGCCCGATTTTTCTAAGTACTTACTCTGCCTTCTCCTTTATCGCGGGAAGCACCCGTTGAACTTTTTGTCAGTAGGAACTCGGAGCACTATTTCCCGAAATATCGATGCCGCATTTAGTAATTGACTCACCCCAACTTGTGTGTGATCTTTGCATGCACTCAGAATTCTCCGATGATAGCCTGGTAACTGTTACAATTTGGGACATACAAATAATCGATAATACTCGTAGTTCCGTTGTACTTTCAAAACAAGCCTTGTCCGAGGTCTGGTAACTGCTCGTTCACACCAAACACTTGGACGAGCGACAGTCTTTTTAACCCTTACACAACTACATGTAACTACGCTGACAAGACTAACATACGACCGTTGTCGTTGCTTTAGTCTGAACGCATTATGAGGGATAAGAGATTTGTTGGTACATTTGGTTGGTCCGCCGCCGTCGTTATCCTAAAAGTAGAAAAGCTGTCACTCATCCGAGTGTTTTGTGTGAACGTGCAGTTAGTCGGACCCGTTAGTAAAATTGTTTCAATCGCGCATTCGGCAGTGCTTCCACTCTTCCGTATTTTTACGGAAATCCGTACTTTCTGCCAGTTCCGTACTTGTTCCTCCGTCATTATCTACTCCTTCCATAAAAAACTGCGACAGTGTAAGACTAACGAAATTCCGTAGCTAAAGATCCGTACTCTCCTTTGTATTGTCTAGTACTAGTATAAGTTACGGGTATTTACAGTAATTCTCTTGGCAATAAGTTAATGCTATAGAAACCTGCCAGGTTGCGAATTTCCTGCAATCGGCCATTATTCCGCTGAGGCCTGTGCATTCATTGCGGGCTTGTCGGCAGTACATTTTTACCTGTGGATTGATCAAAATCTGGCGAACTTTTTGTGCCAATTTCCTCCTTTCTATCATTCACTCATTCCGTCTGTCAATCTTCGGATTGTTGCCACGGTTGGAAAATCTGCGCATTGATCAAGTAAATTGACTTGTGATCTTAGACAGAAAATTACTTTCAGAAAGAAACTTTTTTACAAATAAAATTGTCTAGATTTAGAGAAATGATCAATACGAAGATTCTACGGCACGGGAACGCGATGAAAGAAATTTATGCTAAACCAGACTAAAACTACTAAAATCAAGAATATTTCGAAGTGGTGTTCTGAGGTTGTGACATGCGACATTCAGGCATGAAATTTAAGGAAAATTAGGGTATACGTCGGGTAACTCTGTATTGTGAAGATACATATCTATTCGTTTTTCCCAGGTTTGCCGTGACATGACATCGCCGTGTGCGTTCTGGGTATCGGGGACCGTCCGTTGACGGGGTCAACTTAAGTTCATGTAGGCCTATTTCGGGACTGATTGGTGGGGGTGGGGGGGAGGGGAGGTGTAGACACTTGGACTAGGAGTGCTTGACGTGATGCTTCTGGATTTACAAAAAATAATTATAACTCCATGCATGCGCGCGCACGCAAACAAAGACACAAAGATGTCATATAGGCCAAGTAATTTATGGACACCCCTGGAAAAATTTTAAGTCAGCTTTGGCAGTCACCTTGGTGATTTGCTGTTGATCCTGGTTTTTTTCACCAAATCCTGATTTTTTCTCCCTGAGATCCTGATTTTTTCTCCCTGAGATCCTGATTTTTAGGTTTCATAGAGTGGCAGGTCTGGTATATTTGTCCTGTTTCCAATGAATGACGATAAGTACTGTTCTAGATTTTATGTCAGCCTTCTGTAATGATTCACAAAAGGCAATGCAGGATTCTGCATTTCCATTGTTTGTTGGTCACCAGTGTGTCTGCCTATTAGTTCAACGTAAGCATGTTATTTTGGAAGTTAGATTATTTATACAAGTGGCTTTCGGTATGAGCGGGCAGCACACATATTTACCCACCATATTGCTATTACAAGCCAAAGGCTCTCAGTCATATATTTGTTGCAGATAAGTGGGTTGTTACAATCCATCCATTTTGTCACCTCTGTGTTCTGTACTTCAGGGCAATGCAGAACAAAATTAGCCAGCAGACTGATGCCATCCAGGAAATGGAGGACAAAATCACCCACATGACAGACGAGCTAAAAAATGTAAGTCACTCTTGAAAGATGTTAATTCTTCCTTGATGAATGCCATCTAATCTTGCTGTGTGCACCCACTGCACTTAAAGCTGATGGATGTTTCTTGTGTAATATTTTCTGTGTTCTGACTTCATCTTTTTGACTGCTGGTCCCGTTTGTACTTTCCCCACTGCTTTCCTGACGGCTCCTAGTGTGTTATGCTCCTTTTAATTCATGTGTCGCAACATGGTGAAATCAGGCACTCATCAAAATAATAAAAACAAAGAAAAAAATTGACTTTTTTTTTAACACATTGTGCAATTTTTATTAAATTTTTTAAATATTTTGGGCTCAGCCCCTTTTCTTTTCATTTATAAACATATTTCTGTGTGATTTTTATTGAAAGGCATTGATCAAAGGCACAAAAAATGTAAATTTGCAGCTTCCAAGAACACTGAAGTTTTTGGAGATAAAACTTTGACAGCTATTTTCTCCCTTTGATAACAGGCAACCCCCAGCATCTTTAATCGCAAATATCTCATCTTCTATACAAGATAAATGAATATTTTTTTGCGGCAAAAACATGGCAAAGAAACGAGCTTTAAAACTATACCAATAGCTTTATATGCCCAAAAAACGGACGAGTGCCTGATCCCACCCTGTCGTGACACATATAGTGTTTATTTTATCCTGATTCCTTAAGATATATGGTTGATTTTGTCCTGAATTGCTGTAAACTATAATTTCTCTTACTTTCCTGATATCCGGGAGGCCATGGCTGGATGAAGAGGGGAAACACTGATAAGTAAGCTATTGGTATTAAGTTGGAGTACTTGATTTCTTTTCCTGTTCTCTGCCGCTCAGTGCTTCCAATCTTCTGTATTTTTATGGAAAGCCGTACTTTCTGAGAGTTCCGTACATGTTCCCCCTTCATTATCAACTCCATCCATATAAAGGTACGATAGCGTAGGGCTACCGAAATTCCGGGCAAAGGTTCCGTACTCACCATAGTATCGTCTTGTATAAGTTACGAATATATTTACAGTAATTCTGTTGGCAATAGGTTAATGGTATAGGAACCTGCCAGACCTGGGAGTGTGAGGAAATCTGTTAACTGCCCCAGGAAAGACCCGAGGAAAATACATTAAGTTCTCGAATATTTGAAAACCAAATCGGATATATCAGTTATTCATTTATGCCGGTTGTGATTGTGATGTTCGTTCGGCTTTTCCTGGTCCGAGAGTAAGCTACATCTCATGCAAACAGGCAACTATGACGGCGGGCGGGAGTGTATGTGACACTGGGGCTCGATGGGGGAAAATCAAGATTTGCTTTCGTTACCACCCAGATATTTGCTGGTGATAGTCTGACACAATATTGGTGTCATGCGGGTCAGGCGTTAGGAACGCTGTGTCGCCACGAGAATAAATCAATATTTGTCACTTGAAAAGAAAATACAAGCGTCATCCGATTTTCAGCTTGCCGGGCTCGTCATTGTGGCCGGTCAGTGAACCTGCGTTCGTTCGCATCACATGCTACAGCATTGTGTGAGTGTGAATACCGGCGGTTGTTGGGGTCGCCAAAGTTCATGCAAAGTCTGAGCGTTGCGAAATATGACTCGGGAGTGGGTGAAATTATTGATTTTTTTAAAAAGATACACTCAGGGGTGCTGAAGGCAACTTGATAACTGGTTTTAGAATTTTGATTAGAGCCCTCTGCAAACTGCTCTTTGGTGCAGGCCTTGTGTGGACTCGGGATCCGCCGTACCTTGTATACCTTGTTATTGAACAAGAGTGGTATTTGCGTTTTATTGGATGGGAGATAGTGATAGTAAATTACTATATTTTAGCTTTCTGTTCACAATTGGCAGATTTTCACGTCACTGCATCTTGCCCTCCCTCGGTTTTTACAACTCTCACACTGATAGGTTTACTTTTGAGCCATTCAAGTTATTACTCTACTTTGAGTTTGAGCAATAATCTTGATGAAAAAAATAGGTGTTATGGGTTGTTGGTATTTTTTTCAAACAGGCTCCCAAATGTTATTTTTAACCCTCTAAAAATTCACTAAATTTCAATTTCTATATAGGGATACATTATATTTAGTTTGTCTTTCGGCTTCGGTGTATCCCACACTACCCGTATTGGCTTTCTGCATAGTTTCAATGGATGTTTTATTTTGCTAAACATTACACTGTGGATTCCTCAGCTGACAGAGCTGTTCACGGACACTAAGGAGGAACTGACTGTGACAACGGAAAAGCTTGTGTCTACGACTCAGGTCTTGGAGGTCACCACAGAAACTCTGCAAAAGACAGATAAAGAGCTGAAAGTTACAAAGCAGGACCGGGATGAGCAGAAGTATTTAGTGGAAGAGCATGTGAAGAATGAAGACAGCCTATACTCCCAAGCTGAGCAGGTTGGTAGAGTCTACTCACTCTTAGATCGCGGGCAGCATTGCATGCAGACGTAGTCATTTTTGGCGGCCTTTGAGATACGTCTGTATGCAATACTGCCCACGTTATTATTGTATCTTAAGTGACTCGAATTTCATTTTTACTAAATGTTGAGAATTTTCTCTTTCAAGTCTAAGATATAAAGGCAGATTTATATTTTTTTATCTAGCAGTTCCAGTGATTGAGAATTTGTTCTTGATAATAAATTATTTCACAAGGCTGTTATGTTAAGCAGGTAAAGAAAAGCTGCAAATGCCGCTTCATGACATTTAATCAAAGGGTTACGGCCTGGGTGGTGTTGAAACAGTGACAAGAAGCAGTATTAGTATTTGCTTATGAATGGGTCACATCTTGTTATCATCTCAGACTATCTTCAGCAGGCTGTGTTAACTGAAGCTCATTAGGCCACGTAGATGGTTTGCCATTGTATAGAATTTCAATTGTTTACAATGTCACTAAAAAAACAGGTATGGTGGTGCTCCAAGAAAACTTGTGTAGTCCACAAAGATATCAATAAAAATAACATAGATTGTTGCAAACATTTTGAGTATATCAAGATCTAAGTGAATTATGCGAAAGTTCATTTATTATTCATATCCTTTTCTCCAACCAGCTGCTGTCTACTGCTGAATCCTCCGTGTCAGACGTTGGCGGACTACATGATAAAATTGACAGGAAGAAAGCGGTTGAGGCCCACAATGAGACAGCTTTTGCCAACTTCCTGAACACTTTCAATGGCCACACCCATGAGATAAAGAGCAATTTGTCCAGCTTCAAGACCAAAGTCAACTCTATGACTGAAAAGTCATGCAAGCAGCTCGGTGAGTTCTTGTGTGTATCTTTGTTATGTTTCTTTGAAATATAATATGCGAATTCAGGTTGTTTGAATACATATATCTAGACCTGCATGTTTGTCGACAATCGTCTGAAATCCGACAATCGCGAACCGGCCGATGCTATCGCTAGGCCCACCTGTGTTAGTCAATGTTCGAAGTGCGAGGCCTGGCCGTGTGCCAGCGACCCCTTTTTCTCCCGTCGGCTTTGTCGGCACTTTGCCGCCGACGCGCACATAATTGTCGGAACCTGAGTAGAAATACGAATACGAAAAAGTACGACGACTTAAATTATCTACTTTCAGTTTCTTGCTCGAGCGGCCATTTTGAATTTCGTTTGTTTACTGATTGTTCAGAATATGTGGATTCTTTCAAGTCCGACTCACTTGTTCTACTCTAGATCGAGATCGAGATCGAGATTTAGATCTATATAGATCATTATGGACCTCAATGGAGGATTCATATTCCAATTCTATTGTGTCAAACCATATTATAGGTTGTGCTGTAATATTAATGTTGGTAAAACGCATTTTATCAGGTGCGTGAATTATTTACTTAGAACAAAGATATCTAGAGATCTAGATCTAGACCCCTAGACCCAACTGAATCCCTCTCTTCGGAATCGGATGCGGATTTCTCGTTCAAGGTCTAGATTCTAGATCTATTCCTATTCACTTGTTCTTCTAGATCTATATGGAGGATTCATAGATCTTTATCCAATTCTATTGAATTGTATCAAACTCTTTATAGCAATGTAGGCCATATTATTTTTATTATTATAAATGCTCCTTGTTTGTTTTGGAGTGTGCTTATTTTTTTTTTTTTT
>NW_004797348.1:1590805-1595674 GCF_000002075.1 Aplysia californica
GCCGCCTCTTTCTCTTTCTCTCTCCCCTCTATAGTAAAAGTATAATTGTTTTCTGCAGAAACCCTTGTCACACAACACAAACAGCTGATGAACGAAACTCAGGCCAAAGCCCAGGAAAATGAGGAAAGAATGGACAAGGAATTGGAAAGATTTGTGCTGTCAGAGCAGGACCTAATTAACAAGAGAGACGGATTTATGAATCTGACCAAAGAAGATCTATTGAAAATAGTGGTAACTTTTTTTCTCTCTACTTCAGTTTGGTGTTGACTGGTTCTATGCGCAGCTGTTATGTCTAAATTGTAAACAAAGAAATGTTTACGGAATGACAGGAATGCTGTGATTAGTATAGTAATTTGTTATAGCAGTAGAAGTAGAATAACGCTCTGTTTGTTTGGGGAGGAGGTGGGGTGATAACCATGGTTGAAATTCTTGTTTAGTCCGCAGGCTGACTTTTGGTTTCAAGATGACTGTTTGACTTTAGCTTTCTCAGGGGTCAAAAAGAAATGCCACTTAAAGTAGCGTTTGCAATTTCTTCAAAATATAGCAAACTTTTACATGGCCATTCAGATAGAATTCATGATATAGTTTGTTCCTCTCATATAAAAATGTTGATAGTGATGAAATTTGTTATATTCTACAAAATGAACGACTGTGTTTAAAAAGTCTTTAAAAATCAGTGGTTTGTTTGTGTGATATCATATCGATTTTTTTAATGAAAAAAGAAAGTTGTGGATTATTCATTTGTATATAAGTCATTGCAACTTGTGAAATTGTTCTGAAATGAAAATAGGCACGCCCATCTGGGTGCTGCTGCATACCAGTCTAGTCAGTATTTTTGTTTCTTTTTTGAAGGCAAATGAGGCTCAACAAATTTCACTTCTGAAATCGGAGATTTCTGCTAAAGCATCTTCAATGAAAGCTCAGCATGAAAAATATGCAAGTTCTTTCGAGGAATTCAAGACACTGCTATTCAAACAGGTGAGAAGTTGTTGTAACTGTATGTTCTCTCAGATTTTCATAATTTGTTATTGTTTTTGGTGACTTTCAAAACTGAAGTGAGGAATGAGAATTTTCTTCACATTGGTATTTCTAAGGATGAAAAGTGGAAAAACATTTTAAGAAATAATTAAATGTACTTCATTAAAGATATCTATAGACATTCTCTTTGTCTATGTCAAAATACTTGCAACACTGAAAGTTCCACATGATTATAGCTATAACCTGTTATGGTGGTGGGATGGGAGGTTACGGGTCACAATAGCTGAGGTGGGATATCAAGGGTCACCATGTTGAGACGGAAGATCTTGATTTGTAGTATTGGGGTAAAAAGTCGCAGTGTAAGTGTAAGAGGTTGAGGATTGTGACACTGAGGGAAAAGGATGGAACTTTCAGTGTTAAGTAAGTGGTCACAAATCATAATGTTAAAGTGGGGAGAGGTCATGTCAAGGGCGTTAAGTATGCGTGAATGACGTATCTTTGCATGGGTCGCGTGTCCTTGTCTTGCATATCAAGGTGGTGTTCTTATCTTATCAAACATTTATTTTTTTCAGCGGGATAGTGTGAAGAACCTGTTGAACACGCTTCATGATGAGGCTGTGTCAGAAGTGAATCAGATGAAAGTGGTAACCACAAGTTTTGTTGAGGATCAGTTGAGGCAGAACAAAGAGGTGAAGGACTTGGTGCAGCAAACGAAGGATGCTGACAGAAAACTTGAACAGGTAAAACTGTAAACCTGTGTTGTTTTGCTGTTTTATATTCATGAGTGCACTTTCTGTGCAATGTAGGTGTATTGTCTGCCTCTCCTGCTAACTCGTTAGATTGAACAGTAGTCATGTAGACTAGCCTTGAGATTAGACAACTGCTTAACTACTACTTTCAGTGCAATAGTCAAATGTTTGAAGGTTGGCGGGTGCTTTGGTGTGGTTTGCTTCTTCTTTCCTATCAAACATATATTGTCCTTATCTCCCCTTCTTCTTTTTTATGTTTGTTACTCTCTTGTAACACCTCTAATCTTCTGGCGCTGATATAACCTTATGCAGTTGCAAGCTCCCTAAAACCTCTACTAAAACTAAAATATATGAAAACCGATTATTATAGGCGGTGTCTATTGGCAGGATTTGTTCAGTTTGGTCTATTTGGTCGTCGGGGGCTAGCCAGATTATCCTCCATGGGAGGGGCAAAAGCTACCATTTTGTCACAAACTGAGAAAACGGAAGAGGACCTTCAATAACAAACGCATTTGTTTTCAAGGCTTCACGTCGGGCGATCAGTTTGGGCAGTTGAGTCTTATTTATAGTATGCACTGAAGCTGCCAGAAACCTAACCGAATCGATCCTCCAGTGGGCATCGCCTATTTGATCTGAGTTTTTAAACTGTGTTTACCCATACTCTTTGTAGGCCTACTGACTGAGTGCTGGTAAAAGCTTGTTTTGATAGTGTTAATTGTTTTTTATTTTCATTGATTGTGGTAGATATCATACTAAAATCTTTAAGAAATCTGGTTTTAATTGTGAATACATATGAATGTTTGCACATTATTAGAAGAGACAAAGCTTCTGTCAAACTGTACAGAGTGCTTTTGTCAGATGTAAGAAAAACATTTCATGTAGATGTGGTTCTTTTGCTGTAATGTAGAAATTTATGTGAACTTACTGTCTTGTTCACTGGTATCTTTTTCTTAAATACACTGGTAGTGTTAGATATTGTTGCCATTTTCATTTAAGAATTAGAACAAAACCTGATATATGATTTTAGCCTAGGGGTTTTTTAATTCTGACGTTCTCTGAGCTAGAAGTGATCAGTTCTAATAGTAGTTCTTGACCCACTTTGGCTTGTCCCTGCACACAGTGGTTTATGCTGCACTGATTGCACGACTTTGGTACATCCTAAAATCCTATCAGTATTGGTGCTCTCAGCATAAATTCTATGAGAATTTTCTCATTCAAGAAAAAATTTGGGGGGTTTTTTTGGTGAGTTTTTTTTAGACTAGTTGACTTAGTGGAATATATATGAAGCAGCTGGTTTTCTATTCTTCATAATGAATTCAGGTTCTGTCAAGGAGTACTTATACTTCGTATTTTCCTCTTTATATTTTGTTGGGTTAATTTTGTTATTTTTTAACAAAGTTTTGGGTTGTTGTTTTTTTGGTTGTATTTTTTAAAAATATAGTTTATAGCTACGTTTTTTAAAAATGAGTTGCAATGATTTTGTAGGGTTTTTATTTGATGCAAGTCCATAAATTTGATTTGTAAAGCATGTGCACATTTTGGCTGATTAGCCCTGCCATTCCTGTTGAAACCACTTGCCAGAGTTAGGGTTAAAATGTGTTTTTTAAACGCTTGTATTCACGGGAGGTGGGTTCCTTCCCCTTGCTTAGGATCTAACAATGGACTTCCCGTCCAGGCCCTTAGGGTATAATGTGTTAAAAAGTTTCATGGTGTTTTTTGCCTTCACAATTGAAAATAATGTTGAGAAGTGATAGCTGATTTCCTTGTCTGTTAGTTCTGTCACAGTGATTTTTCCCCTGTTGAAATAATGCACTTTGTTCTTCTAAAAGGATGATGCTCCACCCATGTTACTGAAATGTTTTTCTGAACTCCCTCGGTTTCGATGCTTTTTGAGGCTTTTTAAAAATTGGGTGCATTACAATACAATGTTTATTTGCCCCGGTTATATCTTGAGCTGAAGTACAACATATGGTCACTCGTGTGACTGTATTTTCTCCAGACCTATTATGTAAATTTATAAAAAATATTTTTGTGAAAGAGATGGTAAAGGAACATGTGATTTTTGTTAGACTGCTGAGTGCCTATCCTATAGACCTATCTAGATCAATTTCAAGGACAGTGAACTTGAGAGAGTAAAACTTTTGGGTTTTTTAAAATCTGGCTCAGTACACTCATTTGTACATAATTACATAATTTTATTTATTAATAATGTACAGAAAAGCAACAAAATTCAAATAATATCGACCATTAAACAATCTGTATCAACCTTCATTAATTACATTTATCATTATGTCCTTGTCTGTTTCAGGACATTCGTGGAAGTCAGAGCAACTTCAGCGAGGCGGGCACAGAGGTCTCTGTGAAATCCATGGCAAGCACATCTGGAGTTTCCACCACCAGTCACAGGAGCAAGGTCTGTAGTGTTATTGTGTTCTCCCAGGTTGGGGGGGGGGGGATGTCCTTCTATAATTATCAAGTGCTGTCTGCTCATACAGCCTGACTTTCCTAGCAGTACTGGCAGGTGAATATTTGCTCTGAAATTTTACTTCCTTTTTTATGCCTAAGTGAGAACCAGCCATGACCAAAAGCAGTGTATATGGTGATGTCAGGGGTACCTGGTTTGGGTTGTTGTTGTTTTTTGTGTGTGTGTTTTCTTCTTCTTCTTTCCCCTCGTTTAATTTGAACATTTTTGCTTTGCCCTCGGATTCAATGGACACTTAAGGGGATCCACTGGTCAGATCAGTAAAAATTTAGAAAAAATATCAGTTTTTCGGATTTTGGAGTATCTTAATAGATATCAATATCAAGGATTCATCTTTAGAAGCCTAATTCCTTTATCAAACTTATAAATAGCTGGAAATGCATTTAAGAGAGGCAGCAATGTAGGAAAATCTTCAACAAAAAATTATCTCTCTTTGCAGTTTTCTCAGAATTGTTTATCTGACCAGGTTGCAAAACTATTTTGAGTAGATCTCAGAAAGTTACTGTCAGAATTGTTTCACATTTGGACACAATCTTTTATACACATTTCTCTATAACTTTACAGGAGCATTTTTCTTTTTATGGTACACCTTTGAGTTTTAGGCCTTTTTTATTTTACAAAATCTTAAAACATTGGAGACCTGAATGTAGTGCATAACAA
>NW_004797348.1:1595774-1610461 GCF_000002075.1 Aplysia californica
CAGCAAATAATGGAAATCTTCAAAACAAGGTCAACTGGATTTGAGAATATTTTCAAGAAGGTAAGTTCAGACAAAATGCTATTTTTTGTTCAGCATTGCATAATGAATGTTGAGACTTGTACTGGAAAAGTATTTGCGAAGACATTTGGATCTTTGCTTTTGTATGAGCTTTGTGTCATATCCATCCTGAACTAAAAGTGAAATTTTCTGCGGTTCAGAATTATAAGATGTTCTTTAGTAAAATTTACTGATTTTAATTCAGTATGACAAAGATCAGTAATAGTAATAGTCATACTGAAGGTAGCTGTGTGATAACAAGTGAACAGAAGGCACAAAGGCTCTTCAAATAATCTAAGTCAGTGAACACCTTGTTGGAAATTGGAACTGGAGTCCCCAGACGCTAGCTGGCTGTGATTGTTCTGTGAACAGTTTGTCACTCGCCGCCTCTCTTTGTACTGCTACCATTATCTTTCTCCACCTCTCCCTGTCTCTCACACATGTACATTAATATAATATATAGGGGCCATTGAGGGAACTTTTTTGCTATTCACACTTATTATTTGAGACATTGTAGTGTATGAATTGTGACTCTACAAGCATTTGCAAATGTAAATTGTGATAATTAATTAAAAGTACTGTTTTCTGTGTAATAGGTTGAAACTCATTTGGAAACCAGTGGCCAGAAAGCAAACTCGCTGCAGTCAGAGATGGAGAAGTAAGTAGCTCTTCATTAGTAGAGATAACATTTTTTTTCCCCTCTTGTGTATGAATTGACAAAGCATGTTATATTATTGAAATTTGTTTTGCTTCGTTTTAATAAAACCAATTATGAATTTTTTCACATAGAAACCTCTTTTGAATGACCTAAGAAATCCATGTCGCCTAAACTTTTTTTTGCAATCTTTGTTTCAAATCTTGATTTGTGTGGGTTTTGCTTTTGTATTGTTTTTCTTTTCTTTTACACCTACTGTGATTTCCCCCCACCCCCACCACTTATGTTTGCACACACACATACACACACAAAACCCCCTCCTTAAAAAACGCACACAGTCCTTTCGTGTACAGTTGTATTATGTTACTTTAACATTGAATCTACGTCTAGAGTATTACCAAAGTGAGTTCTTACTCTATGAATTTTTTGTCTTCAGATGCAAAGAGCAGTTTTGTAGCACTCATGCTGAAATGACACAACAAGCTCAAGAATTAGTATCCTCTGATACAGCCTCCAATGTCAAAGTTGTGGAAGAGGTAAGATGTTGTATTGCTTTATTTCAAAGGTTGCAGGGGGGGAAAATAAGTGTTTTTATTTGGGGTGGGGGGGTTTGCTGGTCAGGGTAGATAATTGCATAGTTGCAGTTGTTATTACTCATTAAACATATTCCTAGTAACCTGTTATCAATCTGATACCCACATATAGTTGTTTCCACCCTTGTAATTCGTAAAAACATGTAGTCTGTTTTGTAAGGAAATTATTTCAGCATCAGTCAATATCTCTCCATACATCATGTTGACCATTTTAACAGCTACAGAATACTTTTATTTATACTTTTTCCCAACAGCTGTCATTTTGATCCTTGTCTAAGTTGAACTTTTTTTTTTATAGATATAACTTTTTATGAGCGCATTTTTTACTATTCGAATAATTCTAAGAGTAATTTTTATGTAACTGAAGTCTTGATTGTTTTTATCCCAATGAAGGCAAAAGACAATTGCTCACAGACAGTTTCAACGTGTGCAGAGACTGAGACAATGCTTAATGACCTGGCTCAGGGCTCAACACAGGTACTGTTGTCATCTTGTCATCTAAAAAGTGTTATTTGCTTGTTTATTAATGGTCTAAGTCTAAAGGATGCCACTGTTGTCCAAGTCAAAGTGGTTAGTATACATTTTGTAAAATCAATGCACATGTTTCCCTTAAGCCTTTTTGCCAGTGGCTCCTCTAATAACTATGCTATGGCCACTTCACTGGGGGAGTAACGAAGTAGTGCCGATAACACTACTACATAGACAGACAGAGAGAGTGACTTGAGGTCACAGTTGCACCACCACCCCTTACCCCCTAACAGCCCTTTAGATTTTCCTTTCATTGAGTCAAAGAATTTATGGGGGAGTTCTCTGCTGAAGTTTACAACAGCTTCAAATTGTCTTTCATGATCATTTCATCGGTAGCATTGTTCTACTTTTTGCTGACTCAGTTTTAATGAATGCTCAGATTTTGTTTGACAAACAGTGATGGAAGGGTTATGCATTTCTCAATGTAGATATACTAATCTATTGTCCATTTCCAGCGAATGGAGCAATGTCGGGAGACTGTAGAGAGTAAGATGGCCAAACTGTCCCACATCAATGATGAACAACAGAAAAATGCTGAAGAATTTCACCAAGTAAGTAGAAATGAAAATCATTTGACTTTCAGCTACAAAAACCTTTTTTACTATGATGTTGTAAATTAGTACATAAATAAATCTTGTTACAAGTTTTGGAAGAGCTTCTTCATGTGTTAGTTTGTCTCCGAACTGGTTTGAGAAGACAAATTGTCAGACCATTTTTTTGGCCTTTGTTTTTATTGTCTGCTAACTTCAGATAATAAAAATTACTTAGTGCAAACCTGTTTTAGAAGATTCTCTTCTGGCACACTATTTTGTTATAATTTCCTTTACTTAATTAAGCATGCAAGTAAGTAATGCCAAAGAACATTACTATGTTTGTGCAGTATGATAAATTGTGATTTCTCGCAGACAAAGTTCTTATGGGGATAGGTGGTAAATATGTGATCGCTTCACACAACAAGCTCAAAGTTTGTCAAGTTAACACTTGTTTTGTTTGGATATGCTGTTTATTTTTATTTTTTTAATCACATGATCACGCACTTGGTGAAAACTTTAATAAGTTCGTCTGTCATGTCCCAAAAACAAAAAGAAAATTTAAAAAATTGTGAGACTGACCACAAAAAAAGGAAGTAATACAGTAGTCTCCGCCTAAGATCCCACCGCTTACGATCCCGGTTCGCTTAAGATCCCGCTGATTTAAGAAAACAGAATTTTTACTATACAAAAGTCACCCCTAAGATCCCGCTCTGATTCACTCTGAAGGTCTACATTCGGCTAAGATCCCGCATTTCAGATCATAATTTGCGGGAAAAAACCCCGGGCGGGACAGCCGATCAACCAAGAGTGAAAATTTGAGATCAATAAACTGTCCGTCGCATCAAAGATCAGCTACTATGGTGAATGTGATCATATACACGTTGTAAAACTCGATGAAGCGATACAATGTTTGCCCCAGACGGGATCACACCGGGGTGTGAACTGACCGACACATTTGTTTTCCCCGAACATCTCATTCACACCTGAGCTGTCCCCCTAAACTTACATCACTCGCTGGGTGGGTAGGGCCTACACGTTCGCTCCTGGCGGGATCACATTGAACTGTGAACTCTTCCCTGACCATTGGAGAAGTTGTTTCTACTCCCGAATTTGCGAGATAGACTGAATTTTAATTGGTGTGTTCACAACGTAATGGTGTGTAACGACAAAGGCGGTTGGGGGAGATGGAAAGCTATAAATTTTCGACAGGTAAGGGGGAGGGGAGGGGCAACTTGATAAGCGTAGATCTTGAGCCTCATGATAGGATAATAAGTGAAAATGGCACGCCACATCCCACTATGCACCATGATAGGTCATCAAGGTTAACCACTCTTTGCTCGCCATACGTCATAAACCCACCAAGCGGTCACGTCAGTTCATTTTAGAGTGTAGGGAGACCATTTTACTGATTGTAAGCCTTAACATGGGTCACCATAGATTCTTCCCTGGGTTCATCGGTTAAGATCCCGGTTCGCCTAAGATCCCGCTTTTCCTTGCTCCCGAGCACCGGGATCTTAGGCGGAGACTACTGTATCTGGTTAACCAAAACAATTTTAACTCTTTAAACCCCATCGGACACTGGTAGCGTCCGGCGGTAATAATTCTGGGAGTGTCCGATACCAGTGACAACTGTTTTGTTGTATTTAGTGCTTAGATTTTGCTTGTTTTTTTTAAACTATTCCCAAACTAAGTTTATTAGTAATGACTAAGCCTTTGTTTCTGCCATTTAAAAGTGAGAGGCAAGCTCTTGGGGATTATAATGAGACATAGTGCGCCAGGTTTGGGTGACCGTTGAAAAAAACTCTGGGAAGCGGTGGAAATGACTCAGGGTCTAAAGAATTTATGAATGAAAACTATGATATTTGGCATACAAATATGGAACATTTTCCATTATACTTGAAATGGCATCAAGAATGTAAATGGTTGAGTTGTGGTAGATGTGTTGTATAATTCAGACAAAAAAATAAAGAGGTAGAGAGTAGAAATTATTTTTTTTTGAATGACTGTCTTTTTCCCAAATCTTGTGTTTTATAATTGATTATTAACCCTTTCGTGCCGGGATGTATGCGTTTCTACTGTCAGGATGATTTTCAACTGAGCTCGTTTCTCAGGACAGCAGCCTACTGTCTCAGTGTTAATAGACACGCAGTCTAGATCTAGAACCAGCACACTGGTGACACATTTCGGACACAAATCTTCAATTTTCTCACTTTTCTTGTTCCCATCCCCCCCAATCTTACTCATAATTTTGAATAACCTGCAAATCTGAAGTCAAAAAGTGAATTTTAAGTCATTTCGATGTTTATGTTTTATGAGAACACGCAGCTGCCCGCAAGCCTAGATCTGTGTTTATCGATCGCTTGCAAGCCTAGCAGTAAAGTAATACTGGCAAATTTTGTACCAATATGCGCGTCTTTCATTCCCGAATACAAAGCTACGCAGGGTTTGTGCCTGAAACTCTGTACAGAAGAATTAGAGCTGGGTTATTATTACGTACAGGTAACGTCATATTGGCAACCAGGAGCGGCAAATTTTGCCAACTTCCTTGACGTATATGGTATGGTACAGCGCTAAAAATTACGCATTTTCATGAGGTACCAGGTACATCATAAGGCAACAAATTCTTTTATTAAGAAAAACTCATACACAGTTTTGATTGGGATGCGATATGAATTATATTACAGCATTATCATATTTAATTATCAAAACAGATGTATCAACTTGAAGACACTATTTGGGTCTCAAATACTCCTTGTAATGCTGATCTCAAAATGATGCTGCAAACAAAGAATATTGTATAGACTTTTCATAACCATTTGTGAAGCATGCTAACCAAATGAGTTGCTTCTCAGATTCAAGCTTTAACTTTAAGGAAATAGATACATGAGGACCACGTTCATTGGTGAAATTTTTACAATTTATAAGTATGAAATAATAGAAGACAAGTTATAGTTAAAGATTATGGCATCAATAGAAAATCTACAAATTGGACTGTAATATTGATTTTTGGCCAATATCTCATTTTGTG
Source organism: Aplysia californica (assembly GCF_000002075.1). NCBI lineage: Eukaryota > Metazoa > Mollusca > Gastropoda > Aplysiida > Aplysiidae > Aplysia > Aplysia californica. The sequence goes on from NW_004797348.1 coordinate 1,601,169, forward strand.
GATTGTGAGAAGTAACTCATTTTGTCAGCACGCCTCTCATTTATTTATATGTTTATTATTAATCTCTGACTAGTTTTACGATCCACAACAAACGTGGGCATTGACGTCAATTGTAGGTGATCCAAGTTTCTTTTGTGGAATCAGTTTGAGAAAAGACCATTCTTGTGAAACTGCATTCCAGAGATACATGTACAAAGAAGGTTAAAACTGGAACTTTTGACATGTACCTTGAGATCATCATTTCTCTTTAGTTATCATTTCTATTTTACCCTGTGTTCCATTTAGACCCTGCAGTCAGAGTGGAAGAGATATGCACAGCAGTCAAAGCAACTCTCAGAGGACATTTCAACCAAGCTCACAAAGGACACTGTTGAGATTGAAGGTCAGATTCAAGAGCATCAAGCCATGGATGAAGAGAATCTCTCACAACTGGATCGTGATGTGACTGAAGGAAAGCAGATTGTAGAGAATTTCGTGCAGGAAGAAGTGGCAAAGGATGTACCAACAGGTCAGTCATTGAGCGGTGTTGAAATGAGTTGGACTTAGAGCTTTGTGAAACACTATCCTCTTTTTTAAATGCCTGCGTGATTTTTTTTTGGGGGGGGGGGGGGGGGGGGGGGCGTAGGATTGTAATACCCCAGATTCTGATTTTAAAAAAAAAAAAGTTTGGCTACCCCAACCCACTGCCAGCCTTCCTGGTGTATATGGGGAGAAAAATAGGAAAACTATCAGACCTGGACTGTCTACTTCACTACGTCACGTGCACTAAACATTCTCTTTACATTGAGCCTTGGTAGTTGCTCAGTACCGCCCTTGCTCTTGAACAAACATTAGACTTTAGAAGTGCCAAAACCAGTAGTTAGGCAAACATTGGATTGACATGTTAGGAAATTCCTACCCTTTTGTATCATCACATTACATTTATAGTATACTCATATATTATACTGGACTACAACCCCTGTCCTAGACACCCCACCACAGAAGATTTTCCGTGGCCATGTTACGAATTTTTAAGCCAGTTCATTAATTTTCTATCTGTTGATTGCTAAAACATATGCTGGTGGGTGGGCAGCCCTGAATATGTGAGCGAGGGGGAAAGAGAAGGAAAGGAAGGGAGAATGAGAAAGAGACACTCAAAGAGAGAAAGGAGGGAGGAGGATTGTCTGTGATAGTTGAACTGAGCACCATAATATAAAGTTCTTAATTTGTATCTTGACTGTGCTAACATGATGGCCTCCTTTTTTTTTCTTTAGAGTCTAGTCATCTTTTCTTTTTTTTTCAGGGGATTTTCCATATTTTTATATCTTCATTGATCTGTGACATGGAATAATGTCTGGAATGCTCTATCATTGATAAATCTTTGTTTCTCTCCTTACCCTAGGTCACACACCTCAGAGATACGAGTTTAGATATCCACGAAACTTGACCAAGACCGACGACCATAACAGACTTCTTCAGCAATTCAGAGAAACACGAAGAGAGTCTGATCCTATCGTGATGAATTTGTCATCGCAGCTTGAAGAGACTGGAAGTGACACGCAATCTCCTGCGGCATCTGTCGAGGTAAAGTGTGCCTTGAGAAGCTCCTTGTTCATTGTTCACTGTCAACCCTTTTGAAAATAGTTGTAATACTTACTTTCATATTTGCTTTTGATCGAAAGGGAGATGTTTATGTTTAACACATTACACCCGGGACCGCCCGCGAATTCCCTTACGCGCTCCACCCTGACTCGCCCGTAACTGCCTGCCGCGACCTAGCATCTTTAGAAACGAAGTCTCGCCTTGACGAGACTCTGGGGCCGAGATTTTGATTTGCATAGTTATTGCACAAAGTTTTTTCTTTCGTTTGATACCGAAACGAAATTTTTCGGGCCAGTAGTTTTAGTATTAGAGCTGATCGAAGTGCGATCACGTTACCAACACTTCGAAAGTGTCTCGACTTGTTGAAAAGCGACACAGTTGAGTTCGAAAATGGAAATAACGATGGATTTGAGCAAAAACAAGCATATGACAAATCAGATGGCTCAGATTTTGATGAAAACGTTGTAGCAAGAGTTTGGCGCGATTCGGATTGATCAGGCGTAGAAAATCTGGAATTTAGATCTAGGGCCCAATCGCGAGGCTGAGAGTGAGAGTGACGGGTCAGACATTTCCAATAGTTTGCGCAAACATAAAGTTATATTTTTCTGAAACTACATTCAGTTTTCTTTTTAAGTTTTATTTTTTCAGGATTTTTGGAATTTGTGTAGTATTTTTAACCCTAACTCTGGCAAGGGCCGATTAGATCGGCCCATTTCCTGCCATGAAACTGGCAGGGCCGATCTCATAGGACCATATAGTAAACTGCTGCTTCTGCCTTCCAACTAAATATTTGGGGCTTCCAAAAGTGATTTCTGATTGGCTAAAAGGCTAACCTCCAACCAATCAGAATATTTCTACCATTCTGGCTTTGGAGAAGAGTATTTTGCTTTCCAAACAGAGGGATGTTTTGAAAGCTTGTTGATCAGGCCACAAGCCACTAATGCCAATGTAGATCTATCACTTGTGTGGGTCTAAAATGGCCAAAAATCGATCTTTTTTGGATACATTTGAAAGTGAATTGACTAGAGAAAGTAATTCAGACACTGTTAGTGGTGGATTTATTGGTGTTCAGTCAAGATTGGGATTAGATCTGACAGACAATGGGGATAATGTACCAGTTCTCATCCTGCCCCAACTTCTCTTTCAAATGGAACACTAGATTCTACTACTTAGGGAGTCTAATAGGGGCAGAAAAAGGAGAGCTATAGAGTAAAGTAGGTTCCTTTTGCTATACTAATTATTACAGACTACCAGCAGATTGCTGAAAACCACATGGTTGTACTTAGACTTAGAGTGTTTTTATGTTGAGTATGTATGAAATTAGCGAGTATCAGCTGCGCTCGAAACAGACCACATGACAAATTGAAACAGTCATAACTCATTACCTGTTCTTCTCAAACCTATAAAACTATACATTTTCTGAATGGTAATTGAAAAACCCATATTTCTGCTATCTCACATTTTTTATAACAAGAAATACATTAGATTGGTGAATATGCTAATGAGCATGTAAATTTTTTATGTCAGCCATCTTGGATTTCAAAGTTACATAACCCCTTGAAAATAAAATAAAATCATATGTTCAATGGCAAAATATAAAAGTTCATTCAATTATCTTTCAGAAAATATATACTTTTGTAGGGTTTTTATTTGATGCAAGTCCATAAATTTGATTTGTAAAGCATGTGCACATTTTGGCTGATTAGCCCTGCCATTCCTGTTGAAACCACTTGCCAGAGTTAGGGTTAAAATGTGTTTTTTAAACGCTTGTATTCACGGGAGGTGGGTTCCTTCCCCTTGCTTAGGATCTAACAATGGACTTCCCGTCCAGGCCCTTAGGGTATAATGTGTTAAAAAGTTTCATGGTGTTTTTTGCCTTCACAATTGAAAATAATGTTGAGAAGTGATAGCTGATTTCCTTGTCTGTTAGTTCTGTCACAGTGATTTTTCCCCTGTTGAAATAATGCACTTTGTTCTTCTAAAAGGATGATGCTCCACCCATGTTACTGAAATGTTTTTCTGAACTCCCTCGGTTTCGATGCTTTTTGAGGCTTTTTAAAAATTGGGTGCATTACAATACAATGTTTATTTGCCCCGGTTATATCTTGAGCTGAAGTACAACATATGGTCACTCGTGTGACTGTATTTTCTCCAGACCTATTATGTAAATTTATAAAAAATATTTTTGTGAAAGAGATGGTAAAGGAACATGTGATTTTTGTTAGACTGCTGAGTGCCTATCCTATAGACCTATCTAGATCAATTTCAAGGACAGTGAACTTGAGAGAGTAAAACTTTTGGGTTTTTTAAAATCTGGCTCAGTACACTCATTTGTACATAATTACATAATTTTAATTATTAATAATGTACAGAAAAGCAACAAAATTCAAATAATATCGACCATTAAACAATCTGTATCAACCTTCATTAATTACATTTATCATTATGTCCTTGTCTGTTTCAGGACATTCGTGGAAGTCAGAGCAACCTCAGCGAGGCGGGCACAGAGGTCTCTGTGAAATCCATGGCAAGCACATCTGGAGTTTCCACCACCAGTCACAGGAGCAAGGTCTGTAGTGTTATTGTGTTCTCCCAGGTTGGGGGGGGGGGGATGTCCTTCTATAATTATCAAGTGCTGTCTGCTCATACAGCCTGACTTTCCTAGCAGTACTGGCAGGTGAATATTTGCTCTGAAATTTTACTTCCTTTTTTATGCCTAAGTGAGAACCAGCCATGACCAAAAGCAGTGTATATGGTGATGTCAGGGGTACCTGGTTTGGGTTGTTGTTGTTTTTTGTGTGTGTGTTTTCTTCTTCTTCTTTCCCCTCGTTTAATTTGAACATTTTTGCTTTGCCCTCGGATTCAATGGACACTTAAGGGGATCCACTGGTCAGATCAGTAAAAATTTTGAAAAAATATCAGTTTTCGGATTTTGGAGTATCTTAATAGATATCAATATCAAGGATTCATCTTTAGAAGCCTAATTCCTTTATCAAACTTATAAATAGCTGGAAATGCATTTAAGAGAGGCAGCAATGTAGGAAAATCTTCAACAAAAAATTATCTCTCTTTGCAGTTTTCTCAGAATTGTTTATCTGACCAGGTTGCAAAACTATTTTGAGTAGATCTCAGAAAGTTACTGTCAGAATTGTTTCACATTTGGACACAATCTTTTATACACATTTCTCTATAACTTTACAGGAGCATTTTTCTTTTTATGGTACACCTTTGAGTTTTAGGCCTTTTTTATTTTACAAAATCTTAAAACATTGGAGACCTGAATGTAGTGCATAACAAGGACTGTAAAGCTCACAAGTTAGTACAGAAAATTCAAATTTGGCCCTGTAAGGTTGTTCTACCTACCAACAGTAATCGCCATGCCAAATATTAGGCTTCTATCTTGATGAGTGTTGATGATTGACAAAATATAAAATTGGTTTTAAAAATGCTGAATCAATCCTTTATTTTTGATGGCTCGAGATTATTATGGCTAAAATCTTGAATTTTTTGCTTGGTAACCTTTTTTTGTACTATGTCACCCCCTTTGATGCAGAAAAGCAAGCGTTAGACCAAAAACTACAGCATTTGGGTGTTGACCATAGCTACACCCCCTTAAATCAGCGAGCTCGGATTCAACGAGGTCGCTTCCAGGGTGAACAGCCCCCGCAGACCTGGCTTCGCTCATTTTTCTCCCAGAACGAACTTTATCTATTCCCGGAAACCATCCATTGCACCTGCATTGAGAACCATTATTCACTTAGCCGATTGCATGCGACCAATCAGCAGGCATGTGTCGGGGTCGTATGGGCGGCCTGCACACATGTGGCTGTGTGTGTGTTGGGTGTAGGGGGGGGGGGGGGCACTAGCAGTCCGGGCATTGAACGTGGCAGATACAAAAGCGTCACAGTCTTTTTTTTCTCCTCGGCAACTGATGATTATTACAATGATAATCTAGTCTTGACGTAGATCTACGTAATGAATTGTGCGCTGGTCTATGGAATAAACAAAAGCTGCCGTATGCTAGGCTCTACACAGCAACACAACTTTTGGTAAACAATTGAGATGAAACAGGTGTGCGCATTTGAACGATTCTGTCTTTTTTTTACACAGCTCATAATATGCAGGCATTTCATCCACTACTTGTGACTTCTCTTTATACATTACTTGCTCAGTGCCTGTAATTATCTACTCAAAACTTCGTGTTTACTATAACGAACACTTGGATTCAACGAGATTTTAGGTCAGGCCCGGCGACCTCATTGAATAATAATAATAAAAATAGATAGCATTTGTATAGCGCATATCCCCGCTCATCAGCAAGCTCTATGCGCTTTACACTATATTATTACCCGAGCAGACCATAGAACACTCCGAAACATTCTCAGCTTCCTGGGAAGCATACAGTGCAAGCAGCCGATTAAGCACTCAAACACTTACAAACTGACAAGATCTTTCGCTGTCTATAGCCGGGTACCCATTCCCACCTGGGTGAAGTGAGGAAAATTTGTGTAAAGTGCCTTTCCCAAGGACACAACGTCAGGCCCCTGACGAGATTCGAACCCTCGACCTTACGGTTGCGAGTCCGATAGCCTAACCACTATGCCACTGTATACAGCGAGCTAATTCAGCTGGCATTCAACATAACTCAGTTGTTTACAGTCAACAAAAAATCTACGAAAGCCCAGCAAATCCATCTCATTTAAAATCAGACTATGCTTATTGCCTGGAGCATATTCAAATAGGTTAAATAGGAGGGTGGTAGTTATTAGTAATACGGAAGTCTGTGGAGTTAAAAAATTGAATGGCAAAATTTAGTTTGCATACAAGTGTGAACTAGTCTTCCATTTACTAAGAGTTAGTCCCTGAAAAATAGGTTTGATAAACCATGTTTTAAATAAGCTTGACTATCTGTTTAGTAACGTGGTAAGTGTTTTAAGTGGACTCGGGTACTGAGGTAACAGCTCCTGAAATAACAACTGTTTGCTTCTATTTTCCTTTTATTCTCAGATAATTTCCATGTTCTTTTGTCATGAGTTTGGTGCCTTAGCGTTGTAACTACACATCGAGAGCAGTTTCAGTGAGGAGAAAAATAAGTGCCAGTAGTAGTGTTTTTTGTTTTCCTCTTCTCTGATTCATGCTCTCTGCATATAAAGCTTGGCAACTTCCATTCTGTCCATTCGATCAACAGATCATTATGTATTTTTCAGATGTCTGATGTGGACTCCATGAAAGAAAACAAGGCTATCAAGTCAATGCGACCACCTCAAGGGACCTCAAAGAGGGCCAAAGCTCCATCCAAGACTCCTTCTAAGACACCAACGAAAGGATCAGTGTCAAACAGTTCAAGAACGAAGTTGCCTTTACGCTCAAATAATCCTTAAGCCCATTACGTAGTGGTGAAAAATATGAAAATGTTACTTTTTGGAGTTATTGTCAAAATATTCTTTTCATAATTTTAGATTGTAATGCAGCTATCAACTACATTTGAGACCAACCAGATAAGCCTTATAATGTTATGAGATATCTACTTTTATGGGCAGCACTGTTTGTTTTTGTTTTTCAAGAATATTTTGTTTTGAAAAGTTCTGCATTTATACTGTAATGAAGATCACTTTGAGACCACCTTTGCTGTTACAATATCACATCTTCATTATAACATAAGCTATTTTCTTCATGATTGTAGATACAAGTTCAGAATCGAATCTCGAAGGGTCTGTTATAGTTATAGAATTTTTATTGTAAAGCATGATTTTAATGAGTAGAAGTGTAGTCGATATTGTGCCCACGTGGCTGCCAGTTTGCCAGCTGACAACTAGATATCCATTTCAAGGAGTGTGACCACTATTATAAGCCTACCTACGGCGAAGAAAATAAGGCGTTATTAATATTATGCTGTCTGCCTTTTCATTCATTCAGTTCACTTGTGCCTCTACCTTCCTCTTAAACACATAAATACACACACACAAACACACCCTCACTCACACACTTTGTATGTTGTTACTTTATTATGCACCATTTTTGGTACCCTAAGTTTACTTGTCATCTCTACCAGTTGTGACACCTCACCACCTCACTGGATTCTTTTTCCTCCACAACAGTACCATCCCCTGTTAATGTATGATAAGCATCAAGTACACAACCCTTTTCTATATATACTTGTTTTCAGTTGAACCATGATTGGAAAGTGTGCTTGTGTACCTCTCTGCTTCTTACTTTCTGCCAGGTGTATTATCTATGTGATAGAATTTCTTCTTTTCTTTTGTCTGTCTGTCATCTGGTCTTATTGTCTGTCAAACTTTTGTCTAATGTCTCTATCTGTCGTCTTGCTTCTCCTCACATCAAGAACTAAGTGACCATTGTTGTGTGGATGCACTTCTTTTCTGCTCAAACTTGTACGTGTACATAAATTATATTGTTACTATTTGTCAGCTTGTAAAATACTGCTCTTGTTGATCCACTGTACATAGTGGGGGTTTTTTTCTTTCTTCTAATCAGTGGGTGGTTGGCAGGTGCTCTGGTGTGGTTTGCTCCTTCTTTCCTATCAAACATCTATCGTCCTGATCTCTCCTCCTTCTTTTTAAGTGTTTGTTACTCTCTTGTAACACCTCTAATCTTCGGCACTTATATGACCTTATTGTGTTGCAAGTGCCGTAAAACTCTTACTAAAACATTCTTCTAATCAGTCTGTAGCCTACTATTTTTTTTATTATATGGTATTCTTAAATTTATAATGGAGCACGCACAAATAGCGAAATTGGCGGGACATGGGAATTTTTTTGCTGTGCATGTGTTTTAGCTACAAAGAAAATGCCTGTTTTTTAAAAAATTGGGGATCTGAACATCTGTTTGCTATGATGTGCGTGCTCGCTATGTATGTGACACTGTAGTCACTTCAACCTAAGATGAAGCTGCTGTGTTTACTCAGATCTCATCAACGGATAGAGGTAAAATTAGAAGTGTGTGTTTTTTCCCCCTCTTCCTTCTTGACTTTAGTCTTCTCCCCTTCCTATTTTCTTTTCTTCATGTTTTATTTATGGCTTAGTTAGATTTTCATTGCAAAATTTTTACCTGTAATAGATCAAATATATTGTTCCTTATGTTGTCCATCGTCATGCGCTTAACCAGTGCCAGAAAGAGACATGAAGATGGCTCTATTTGAATGTGAATTATCACTGTATCTGAAAGTTAATAAAATGCAACCATCTGTACATAATTTTCTCTGGAGATGCAATGGAAATGAGTGTGCTCACAGTTACAGTGGGTGGTTGGCGGGGGCTCTGGTGTGGTTTGCTTCTTCTTTCCTATCAAACATCTATCGTCCTTATCTCCCCTACTTCTTTTTTATGTTTGTTACTCTCTTGTAACACCTCTATTCTTCTGGCGCTCATATGATGACCTTATGCAGTTGCGAGCGCCGTAAAACTTCTACTAAAACAAAACATCACAGTTACACGGACACAAACAGACATACTCACATGTGTACAGATACACTGTCACCAGACACTTATATTACGTGTATACAGTCCAGTACCATTTACACAGAAATAACAATTTTCATGAACACATGTGCACATCTGAAATATATCCACTGGCCCATGAGTTACCCATCAACGTTCATGTTGTTCACCCACAGCAGAAACTGTACCTGTGAGTACAGTGGAGTCCACTTATAACGAGTCCTGAAACAACGAGAAGTCTGTTATAAAGACACT
>NW_004797348.1:1610561-1629172 GCF_000002075.1 Aplysia californica
AAGATCCCGCTTTTCCTTGCTCCCGAGCACCGGGATCTTAGGCGGAGACTACTGTATCTGGTTAACCAAAACAATTTTAACTCTTTAAACCCCATCGGACACTGGTAGCGTCCGGCGGTAATAATTCTGGGAGTGTCCGATACCAGTGACAACTGTTTTGTTGTATTTAGTGCTTAGATTTTGCTTGTTTTTTTTAAACTATTCCCAAACTAAGTTTATTAGTAATGACTAAGCCTTTGTTTCTGCCATTTAAAAGTGAGAGGCAAGCTCTTGGGGATTATAATGAGACATAGTGCGCCAGGTTTGGGTGACCGTTGAAAAAAACTCTGGGAAGCGGTGGAAATGACTCAGGGTCTAAAGAATTTATGAATGAAAACTATGATATTTGGCATACAAATATGGAACATTTTCCATTATACTTGAAATGGCATCAAGAATGTAAATGGTTGAGTTGTGGTAGATGTGTTGTATAATTCAGACAAAAAAATAAAGAGGTAGAGAGTAGAAATTATTTTTTTTTGAATGACTGTCTTTTTCCCAAATCTTGTGTTTTATAATTGATTATTAACCCTTTCGTGCCGGGATGTATGCGTTTCTACTGTCAGGATGATTTTCAACTGAGCTCGTTTCTCAGGACAGCAGCCTACTGTCTCAGTGTTAATAGACACGCAGTCTAGATCTAGAACCAGCACACTGGTGACACATTTCGGACACAAATCTTCAATTTTCTCACTTTTCTTGTTCCCATCCCCCCCAATCTTACTCATAATTTTGAATAACCTGCAAATCTGAAGTCAAAAAGTGAATTTTAAGTCATTTCGATGTTTATGTTTTATGAGAACACGCAGCTGCCCGCAAGCCTAGATCTGTGTTTATCGATCGCTTGCAAGCCTAGCAGTAAAGTAATACTGGCAAATTTTGTACCAATATGCGCGTCTTTCATTCCCGAATACAAAGCTACGCAGGGTTTGTGCCTGAAACTCTGTACAGAAGAATTAGAGCTGGGTTATTATTACGTACAGGTAACGTCATATTGGCAACCAGGAGCGGCAAATTTTGCCAACTTCCTTGACGTATATGGTATGGTACAGCGCTAAAAATTACGCATTTTCATGAGGTACCAGGTACATCATAAGGCAACAAATTCTTTTATTAAGAAAAACTCATACACAGTTTTGATTGGGATGCGATATGAATTATATTACAGCATTATCATATTTAATTATCAAAACAGATGTATCAACTTGAAGACACTATTTGGGTCTCAAATACTCCTTGTAATGCTGATCTCAAAATGATGCTGCAAACAAAGAATATTGTATAGACTTTTCATAACCATTTGTGAAGCATGCTAACCAAATGAGTTGCTTCTCAGATTCAAGCTTTAACTTTAAGGAAATAGATACATGAGGACCACGTTCATTGGTGAAATTTTTACAATTTATAAGTATGAAATAATAGAAGACAAGTTATAGTTAAAGATTATGGCATCAATAGAAAATCTACAAATTGGACTGTAATATTGATTTTTGGCCAATATCTCATTTTGTGGATTGTGAGAAGTAACTCATTTTGTCAGCACGCCTCTCATTTATTTATATGTTTATTATTAATCTCTGACTAGTTTTACGATCCACAACAAACGTGGGCATTGACGTCAATTGTAGGTGATCCAAGTTTCTTTTGTGGAATCAGTTTGAGAAAAGACCATTCTTGTGAAACTGCATTCCAGAGATACATGTACAAAGAAGGTTAAAACTGGAACTTTTGACATGTACCTTGAGATCATCATTTCTCTTTAGTTATCATTTCTATTTTACCCTGTGTTCCATTTAGACCCTGCAGTCAGAGTGGAAGAGATATGCACAGCAGTCAAAGCAACTCTCAGAGGACATTTCAACCAAGCTCACAAAGGACACTGTTGAGATTGAAGGTCAGATTCAAGAGCATCAAGCCATGGATGAAGAGAATCTCTCACAACTGGATCGTGATGTGACTGAAGGAAAGCAGATTGTAGAGAATTTCGTGCAGGAAGAAGTGGCAAAGGATGTACCAACAGGTCAGTCATTGAGCGGTGTTGAAATGAGTTGGACTTAGAGCTTTGTGAAACACTATCCTCTTTTTTAAATGACTGCGTGATTTTTTTTTGGGGGGGGGGGGGGGGGGGGGGGCGTAGGATTGTAATACCCCAGATTCTGATTTTAAAAAAAAAAAAGTTTGGCTACCCCAACCCACTGCCAGCCTTCCTGGTGTATATGGGGAGAAAAATAGGAAAACTATCAGACCTGGACTGTCTACTTCACTACGTCACGTGCACTAAACATTCTCTTTACATTGAGCCTTGGTAGTTGCTCAGTACCGCCCTTGCTCTTGAACAAACATTAGACTTTAGAAGTGCCAAAACCAGTAGTTAGGCAAACATTGGATTGACATGTTAGGAAATTCCTACCCTTTTGTATCATCACATTACATTTATAGTATACTCATATATTATACTGGACTACAACCCCTGTCCTAGACACCCCACCACAGAAGATTTTCCGTGGCCATGTTACGAATTTTTAAGCCAGTTCATTAATTTTCTATCTGTTGATTGCTAAAACATATGCTGGTGGGTGGGCAGCCCTGAATATGTGAGCGAGGGGGAAAGAGAAGGAAAGGAAGGGAGAATGAGAAAGAGACACTCAAAGAGAGAAAGGAGGGAGGAGGATTGTCTGTGATAGTTGAACTGAGCACCATAATATAAAGTTCTTAATTTGTATCTTGACTGTGCTAACATGATGGCCTCCTTTTTTTTTCTTTAGAGTCTAGTCATCTTTTCTTTTTTTTTCAGGGGATTTTCCATATTTTTATATCTTCATTGATCTGTGACATGGAATAATGTCTGGAATGCTCTATCATTGATAAATCTTTGTTTCTCTCCTTACCCTAGGTCACACACCTCAGAGATACGAGTTTAGATATCCACGAAACTTGACCAAGACCGACGACCATAACAGACTTCTTCAGCAATTCAGAGAAACACGAAGAGAGTCTGATCCTATCGTGATGAATTTGTCATCGCAGCTTGAAGAGACTGGAAGTGACACGCAATCTCCTGCGGCATCTGTCGAGGTAAAGTGTGCCTTGAGAAGCTCCTTGTTCATTGTTCACTGTCAACCCTTTTGAAAATAGTTGTAATACTTACTTTCATATTTGCTTTTGATCGAAAGGGAGATGTTTATGTTTAACACATTACACCCGGGACCGCCCGCGAATTCCCTTACGCGCTCCACCCTGACTCGCCCGTAACTGCCTGCCGCGACCTAGCATCTTTAGAAACGAAGTCTCGCCTTGACGAGACTCTGGGGCCGAGATTTTGATTTGCATAGTTATTGCACAAAGTTTTTTCTTTCGTTTGATACCGAAACGAAATTTTTCGGGCCAGTAGTTTTAGTATTAGAGCTGATCGAAGTGCGATCACGTTACCAACACTTCGAAAGTGTCTCGACTTGTTGAAAAGCGACACAGTTGAGTTCGAAAATGGAAATAACGATGGATTTGAGCAAAAACAAGCATATGACAAATCAGATGGCTCAGATTTTGATGAAAACGTTGTAGCAAGAGTTTGGCGCGATTCGGATTGATCAGGCGTAGAAAATCTGGAATTTAGATCTAGGGCCCAATCGCGAGGCTGAGAGTGAGAGTGACGGGTCAGACATTTCCAATAGTTTGCGCAAACATAAAGTTATATTTTTCTGAAACTACATTCAGTTTTCTTTTTAAGTTTTATTTTTTCAGGATTTTTGGAATTTGTGTAGTATTTTTAACCCTAACTCTGGCAAGGGCCGATTAGATCGGCCCATTTCCTGCCATGAAACTGGCAGGGCCGATCTCATAGGACCATGTAGTAAACTGCTGCTTCTGCCTTCCAACTAAATATTTGGGGCTTCCAAAAGTGATTTCTGATTGGCTAAAAGGCTAACCTCCAACCAATCAGAATATTTCTACCATTCTGGCTTTGGAGAAGAGTATTTTGCTTTCCAAACAGAGGGATGTTTTGAAAGCTTGTTGATCAGGCCACAAGCCACTAATGCCAATGTAGATCTATCACTTGTGTGGGTCTAAAATGGCCAAAAATCGATCTTTTTTGGATACATTTGAAAGTGAATTGACTAGAGAAAGTAATTCAGACACTGTTAGTGGTGGATTTATTGGTGTTCAGTCAAGATTGGGATTAGATCTGACAGACAATGGGGATAATGTACCAGTTCTCATCCTGCCCCAACTTCTCTTTCAAATGGAACACTAGATTCTACTACTTAGGGAGTCTAATAGGGGCAGAAAAAGGAGAGCTATAGAGTAAAGTAGGTTCCTTTTGCTATACTAATTATTACAGACTACCAGCAGATTGCTGAAAACCACATGGTTGTACTTAGACTTAAAGTGTTTTTATGTTGAGTTTGGTATGAAATTAGCGAGTATCAGCTGCGCTCGAAACAGACCACAAGACAAATTGAAACAGTCATAACTCATTACCTGTTCTTCTCAAACCTATAAAACTATACATTTTCTGAAAGGTAATTGAAAAACCCATATTTCTGCTATCTCACATTTTTTATAACAAGAAATACATTAGATTGGTGAATATGCTAATGAGCATGTAAATTTTTTATGTCAGCCATCTTGGATTTCAAAGTTACATAACCCCTTGAAAATAAAATAAAATCATATGTTCAATGGCAAAATATAAAAGTTCATTCAATTATCTTTCAGAAAATATATACTTTTGTAGGGTTTTTATTTGATGCAAGTCCATAAATTTGATTTGTAAAGCATGTGCACGTTTTGGCTGATTAGCCCTGCCATTCCTGTTGAAACCACTTGCCAGAGTTAGGGTTAAAATGTGTTTTTTAAACGCTTGTATTCACGGGAGGTGGGTTCCTTCCCCTTGCTTAGGATCTAACAATGGACTTCCCGTCCAGGCCCTTAGGGTATAATGTGTTAAAAAGTTTCATGGTGTTTTTTGCCTTCACAATTGAAAATAATGTTGAGAAGTGATAGCTGATTTCCTTGTCTGTTAGTTCTGTCACAGTGATTTTTCCCCTGTTGAAATAATGCACTTTGTTCTTCTAAAAGGATGATGCTCCACCCATGTTACTGAAATGTTTTTCTGAACTCCCTCGGTTTCGATGCTTTTTGAGGCTTTTTAAAAATTGGGTGCATTACAATACAATGTTTATTTGCCCCGGTTATATCTTGAGCTGAAGTACAACATATGGTCACTCGTGTGACTGTATTTTCTCCAGACCTATTATGTAAATTTATAAAAAATATTTTTGTGAAAGAGATGGTAAAGGAACATGTGATTTTTGTTAGACTGCTGAGTGCCTATCCTATAGACCTATCTAGATCAATTTCAAGGACAGTGAACTTGAGAGAGTAAAACTTTTGGGTTTTTTAAAATCTGGCTCAGTACACTCATTTGTACATAATTACATAATTTTAATTATTAATAATGTACAGAAAAGCAACAAAATTCAAATAATATCGACCATTAAACAATCTGTATCAACCTTCATTAATTACATTTATCATTATGTCCTTGTCTGTTTCAGGACATTCGTGGAAGTCAGAGCAACCTCAGCGAGGCGGGCACAGAGGTCTCTGTGAAATCCATGGCAAGCACATCTGGAGTTTCCACCACCAGTCACAGGAGCAAGGTCTGTAGTGTTATTGTGTTCTCCCAGGTTGGGGGGGGGGGGATGTCCTTCTATAATTATCAAGTGCTGTCTGCTCATACAGCCTGACTTTCCTAGCAGTACTGGCAGGTGAATATTTGCTCTGAAATTTTACTTCCTTTTTTATGCCTAAGTGAGAACCAGCCATGACCAAAAGCAGTGTATATGGTGATGTCAGGGGTACCTGGTTTGGGTTGTTGTTGTTTTTTGTGTGTGTGTTTTCTTCTTCTTCTTTCCCCTCGTTTAATTTGAACATTTTTGCTTTGCCCTCGGATTCAATGGACACTTAAGGGGATCCACTGGTCAGATCAGTAAAAATTTTGAAAAAATATCAGTTTTCGGATTTTGGAGTATCTTAATAGATATCAATATCAAGGATTCATCTTTAGAAGCCTAATTCCTTTATCAAACTTATAAATAGCTGGAAATGCATTTAAGAGAGGCAGCAATGTAGGAAAATCTTCAACAAAAAATTATCTCTCTTTGCAGTTTTCTCAGAATTGTTTATCTGACCAGGTTGCAAAACTATTTTGAGTAGATCTCAGAAAGTTACTGTCAGAATTGTTTCACATTTGGACACAATCTTTTATACACATTTCTCTATAACTTTACAGGAGCATTTTTCTTTTTATGGTACACCTTTGAGTTTTAGGCCTTTTTTATTTTACAAAATCTTAAAACATTGGAGACCTGAATGTAGTGCATAACAAGGACTGTAAAGCTCACAAGTTAGTACAGAAAATTCAAATTTGGCCCTGTAAGGTTGTTCTACCTACCAACAGTAATCGCCATGCCAAATATTAGGCTTCTATCTTGATGAGTGTTGATGATTGACAAAATATAAAATTGGTTTTAAAAATGCTGAATCAATCCTTTATTTTTGATGGCTCGAGATTATTATGGCTAAAATCTTGAATTTTTTGCTTGGTAACCTTTTTTTGTACTATGTCACCCCCTTTGATGCAGAAAAGCAAGCGTTAGACCAAAAACTACAGCATTTGGGTGTTGACCATAGCTACACCCCCTTAAATCAGCGAGCTCGGATTCAACGAGGTCGCTTCCAGGGTGAACAGCCCCCGCAGACCTGGCTTCGCTCATTTTTCTCCCAGAACGAACTTTATCTATTCCCGGAAACCATCCATTGCACCTGCATTGAGAACCATTATTCACTTAGCCGATTGCATGCGACCAATCAGCAGGCATGTGTCGGGGTCGTATGGGCGGCCTGCACACATGTGGCTGTGTGTGTGTTGGGTGTAGGGGGGGGGGGGGGCACTAGCAGTCCGGGCATTGAACGTGGCAGAAACAAAAGCGTCACAGTCTTTTTTTTCTCCTCGGCAACTGATGATTATTACAATGATAATCTAGTCTTGACGTAGATCTACGTAATGAATTGTGCGCTGGTCTATGGAATAAACAAAAGCTGCCGTATGCTAGGCTCTACACAGCAACACAACTTTTGGTAAACAATTGAGATGAAACAGGTGTGCGCATTTGAACGATTCTGTCTTTTTTTTACACAGCTCATAATATGCAGGCATTTCATCCACTACTTGTGACTTCTCTTTATACATTACTTGCTCAGTGCCTGTAATTATCTACTCAAAACTTCGTGTTTACTATAACGAACACTTGGATTCAACGAGATTTTAGGTCAGGCCCGGCGACCTCATTGAATAATAATAATAAAAATAGATAGCATTTGTATAGCGCATATCCCCGCTCATCAGCAAGCTCTATGCGCTTTACACTATATTATTACCCGAGCAGACCATAGAACACTCCGAAACATTCTCAGCTTCCTGGGAAGCATACAGTGCAAGCAGCCGATTAAGCACTCAAACACTTACAAACTGACAAGATCTTTCGCTGTCTATAGCCGGGTACCCATTCCCACCTGGGTGAAGTGAGGAAAATTTGTGTAAAGTGCCTTTCCCAAGGACACAACGTCAGGCCCCTGACGAGATTCGAACCCTCGACCTTACGGTTGCGAGTCCGATAGCCTAACCACTATGCCACTGTATACAGCGAGCTAATTCAGCTGGCATTCAACATAACTCAGTTGTTTACAGTCAACAAAAAATCTACGAAAGCCCAGCAAATCCATCTCATTTAAAATCAGACTATGCTTATTGCCTGGAGCATATTCAAATAGGTTAAATAGGAGGGTGGTAGTTATTAGTAATACGGAAGTCTGTGGAGTTAAAAAATTGAATGGCAAAATTTAGTTTGCATACAAGTGTGAACTAGTCTTCCATTTACTAAGAGTTAGTCCCTGAAAAATAGGTTTGATAAACCATGTTTTAAATAAGCTTGACTATCTGTTTAGTAACGTGGTAAGTGTTTTAAGTGGACTCGGGTACTGAGGTAACAGCTCCTGAAATAACAACTGTTTGCTTCTATTTTCCTTTTATTCTCAGATAATTTCCATGTTCTTTTGTCATGAGTTTGGTGCCTTAGCGTTGTAACTACACATCGAGAGCAGTTTCAGTGAGGAGAAAAATAAGTGCCAGTAGTAGTGTTTTTTGTTTTCCTCTTCTCTGATTCATGCTCTCTGCATATAAAGCTTGGCAACTTCCATTCTGTCCATTCGATCAACAGATCATTATGTATTTTTCAGATGTCTGATGTGGACTCCATGAAAGAAAACAAGGCTATCAAGTCAATGCGACCACCTCAAGGGACCTCAAAGAGGGCCAAAGCTCCATCCAAGACTCCTTCTAAGACACCAACGAAAGGATCAGTGTCAAACAGTTCAAGAACGAAGTTGCCTTTACGCTCAAATAATCCTTAAGCCCATTACGTAGTGGTGAAAAATATGAAAATGTTACTTTTTGGAGTTATTGTCAAAATATTCTTTTCATAATTTTAGATTGTAATGCAGCTATCAACTACATTTGAGACCAACCAGATAAGCCTTATAATGTTATGAGATATCTACTTTTATGGGCAGCACTGTTTGTTTTTGTTTTTCAAGAATATTTTGTTTTGAAAAGTTCTGCATTTATACTGTAATGAAGATCACTTTGAGACCACCTTTGCTGTTACAATATCACATCTTCATTATAACATAAGCTATTTTCTTCATGATTGTAGATACAAGTTCAGAATCGAATCTCGAAGGGTCTGTTATAGTTATAGAATTTTTATTGTAAAGCATGATTTTAATGAGTAGAAGTGTAGTCGATATTGTGCCCACGTGGCTGCCAGTTTGCCAGCTGACAACTAGATATCCATTTCAAGGAGTGTGACCACTATTATAAGCCTACCTACGGCGAAGAAAATAAGGCGTTATTAATATTATGCTGTCTGCCTTTTCATTCATTCAGTTCACTTGTGCCTCTACCTTCCTCTTAAACACATAAATACACACACACAAACACACCCTCACTCACACACTTTGTATGTTGTTACTTTATTATGCACCATTTTTGGTACCCTAAGTTTACTTGTCATCTCTACCAGTTGTGACACCTCACCACCTCACTGGATTCTTTTTCCTCCACAACAGTACCATCCCCTGTTAATGTATGATAAGCATCAAGTACACAACCCTTTTCTATATATACTTGTTTTCAGTTGAACCATGATTGGAAAGTGTGCTTGTGTACCTCTCTGCTTCTTACTTTCTGCCAGGTGTATTATCTATGTGATAGAATTTCTTCTTTTCTTTTGTCTGTCTGTCATCTGGTCTTATTGTCTGTCAAACTTTTGTCTAATGTCTCTATCTGTCGTCTTGCTTCTCCTCACATCAAGAACTAAGTGACCATTGTTGTGTGGATGCACTTCTTTTCTGCTCAAACTTGTACGTGTACATAAATTATATTGTTACTATTTGTCAGCTTGTAAAATACTGCTCTTGTTGATCCACTGTACATAGTGGGGGTTTTTTTCTTTCTTCTAATCAGTGGGTGGTTGGCAGGTGCTCTGGTGTGGTTTGCTCCTTCTTTCCTATCAAACATCTATCGTCCTGATCTCTCCTCCTTCTTTTTAAGTGTTTGTTACTCTCTTGTAACACCTCTAATCTTCGGCACTTATATGACCTTATTGTGTTGCAAGTGCCGTAAAACTCTTACTAAAACATTCTTCTAATCAGTCTGTAGCCTACTATTTTTTTTATTATATGGTATTCTTAAATTTATAATGGAGCACGCACAAATAGCGAAATTGGCGGGACATGGGAATTTTTTTGCTGTGCATGTGTTTTAGCTACAAAGAAAATGCCTGTTTTTTAAAAAATTGGGGATCTGAACATCTGTTTGCTATGATGTGCGTGCTCGCTATGTATGTGACACTGTAGTCACTTCAACCTAAGATGAAGCTGCTGTGTTTACTCAGATCTCATCAACGGATAGAGGTAAAATTAGAAGTGTGTGTTTTTTCCCCCTCTTCCTTCTTGACTTTAGTCTTCTCCCCTTCCTATTTTCTTTTCTTCATGTTTTATTTATGGCTTAGTTAGATTTTCATTGCAAAATTTTTACCTGTAATAGATCAAATATATTGTTCCTTATGTTGTCCATCGTCATGCGCTTAACCAGTGCCAGAAAGAGACATGAAGATGGCTCTATTTGAATGTGAATTATCACTGTATCTGAAAGTTAATAAAATGCAACCATCTGTACATAATTTTCTCTGGAGATGCAATGGAAATGAGTGTGCTCACAGTTACAGTGGGTGGTTGGCGGGGGCTCTGGTGTGGTTTGCTTCTTCTTTCCTATCAAACATCTATCGTCCTTATCTCCCCTACTTCTTTTTTATGTTTGTTACTCTCTTGTAACACCTCTATTCTTCTGGCGCTCATATGATGACCTTATGCAGTTGCGAGCGCCGTAAAACTTCTACTAAAACAAAACATCACAGTTACACGGACACAAACAGACATACTCACATGTGTACAGATACACTGTCACCAGACACTTATATTACGTGTATACAGTCCAGTACCATTTACACAGAAATAACAATTTTCATGAACACATGTGCACATCTGAAATATATCCACTGGCCCATGAGTTACCCATCAACGTTCATGTTGTTCACCCACAGCAGAAACTGTACCTGTGAGTACAGTGGAGTCCACTTATAACGAGTCCTGAAACAACGAGAAGTCTGTTATAAAGACACTATTCTAAAACCCCGTTTTTTTTCCTTCTTTATCTTTGTAAATAAAATACTGCTATTGCGCAATCAGACAGTCACGCGAGTCGGTTATTGCGGAATATTGCTGCTGCTGTGCACAGCACACAGACCAATTAAACATATTAAAACCTCGCCAGTTGAGAAAGTTGTTGGTGATCCAGCGAAACAAAGAACGGGAGAACCCACGCGAACCAACAATGAAGGCCGGAGCGAATTAGTGGGGAGGGTGTGGCATGCGCAGACAAGCAGAACGCATCGCGTGATAGGCCAGCCCAGTCTAGATTATCAAGGCATACCGTGCCTCTCACTTCTCTGGTGCGGGATGGAGAGGTCACAATGCTGTGATAGATGGAGTGAATGTGTGACGTGCGCAAGCTGACGCAACGCACCACAGGGTGTTGTGGGGTGGGGAACAACACAGCGGGCAAGTTAGCCTAAAGCAAGAGCCCCTTCTTTCTGATCGCCAAAGCCGATTTGTCAACATTGCTAGTGCTAGAGAAAGAAACATGATTCGATTTTTGATCAAGTAAGACCTAGAGATCATGTTGAACAAAATCATCATCTGGGGAATTACGAAAAGGAATAAACAGAACACCAAACTCATAGATTAGGCCTACTTTACTATTTCCCTAGAATTTATTACTGCATCCCTAATAACGAGAATCCTGCTATAACGGACATTTCGCACCGGTCCCCTCCCTCTCGTTATAACAGGATTCCACTGTACAATAATTGTTATCTGTAATAAAGCATGATTGGTCGTTAATTAAAATTAAACATGAGTAGATAATATAATGTTTTTTTCTCTATCTCTTTAATAACCTCCTATAAAATTTTGTTGGGGATGAGCTTTTCTATTTCTTCTACTTTTCAGGATGACTTACATAGAGGCCTCTGTACATAATATAAAGAGATGGAAGAGAGTCCGAAGTCATCGATTTTAAAATGTTTAGTGACGATGATTAGGGGTGAAAATGAAGAATACCCACTGATTTACAGTACCTATGTGTTGCAGTTTCTAATGCTCCCTTCGTTCTTTAAGATAATGAAATGAAAAATGTGTCACAATCATGTCAGGGGACTCTATTATATATTATTATACACACACACACACACATAATGGGTTGCTCTATATATTGAAGTGTAATGGGTGTGATCCACCCATGTTGTCAGGAATCCGATAAAATCATTTCTTCCTATATGTGGACTATATGGGTGTGATCCACCCATGTTGTCAGGAATATGATGGGAAATATGTTGGAATGTTCGCCTTTTTTCCAATAGGTCCCAGGTTCAAATCCGGATAGAGACGTCAAATTTTCTTCTCTAACATTTTCCCCTTTCACATTCTTTCCTGCTTTCTAACAATGTTCTGTCGTCTGCTTTCGTCTCCACTTTCTGCCCCCACCCCCTCACCTCCTTTGTCCTCCTCCTCTGGGCTCCTGACTCTTCTGCAGCCTTTCTACTGCTACTTCTTGGCTCCTTCTAACTGCTGTCTTTCAGCCACACTCCTGAACTTATGGTAGGTAAGATCCACACCTAGCCTTCTCGGACAAGGGCGGAAAATCTTGGAGGTTTCGTGTGCAAGTTGCGCTCGTTAAACTAGATAATGATTCATTGGTTGTCTAAAATCGATAATAAGAGTAGGCTTCAGCAGCCAATCTGGTAAATTACAAAATTTCCTGCCAACTGAAAATGTTAATGTGTCCCGCACGCTCATATGACCTTATGCAGTTGCGAGCGCCATTTAAAAAAAATGGTGAAATGGTTTAGGTTTAACGCCCCCTATCAACACTGTTATTAGGTTATTTAAGAGGTGGGGCCTCTGAGTTCAACGTCCATCTCGGAAAAGACCGAGCCAAGTGGGAAATTCGTGTAAAATGCCTTTCCCAAGGACAGCTCGAACCTCCGAAGGCTCAGCTCGAACCTCCGAACGCACAATCTCACGATTACGAGTCCGGTAGCCTAACCATTAGGCTACCGATGTCACAGTGCCGTAAAAAACTTACCAAAAAAAACAAAGAAAAAAAAACAATGAATTTTCTATATATTCAACTGGCCCCCTGGTTATGCGGGGTTTTTTTTTACCACTTTAAAAAAAGTCTTTCCGGCGTCGTACTTCACTAACCTGTCGTGTATTGAATGGAAGGTAATTATTCCCTCGCTTTTTTTATCATGCACACCTCAAACTAATTACGAAAAGTTGCCACAATATTTGATACATAATTATGATTATGATCATAAACCCCTGTATTCTGGTTTCCATTTTGGAGAGTTTGCATAGAAGTGTAAAAACAGGGCATTTTATTTTCTATATATATATACTATATTAGATTAAATTGTTAATGTGTTCAATTTAAGCGGCGTCCACTGCTGTTGTTGGGTTTGGGTTTTTTTCACATTTCAAGATTTTTAAAAAAAATCATCATTGCCTTTAGTTTTCACTACCGCCATCGCCTCCCATGTGTGACTCATGACGGGCGGAGGGTCACACATAGATAGCAAATGCAACCTTGACTTCTGAATAATTTAGGCTACATAGTCAAAGATCAAGACTTTATTGGCAATGAAAAAAACATTGGTTGAGTTATGTGCACTCGCTGGGATCGTCTCCTCTCTTCTTTATTGCCTACATCAGCGTGTAAATGTTTGGTTTTTTAAAGAGAGAAATAGCCTGTCGCAATCATGATAGTATTGATAGCGACGCACAGACTGCTCACTGGCACTGGCATGCACATCACAATATATCATAATTATCTGTGGTTCTCTTTCCCCCCTAACTCTTGCACGCGTATGTGTACACTAAAGAAAAGAAGAGCTCTTTCTTACGAAAAACACCTCTCTGTAAAATAATAACAGAATGTGTTAACAACTTTGGTAGGCTACATGTGTACTTTTATTTTAGTAAGAAGCCCAGAGTGCGCGTGTCGTAAACAGGCCAGGCAAGGGGTCAGTTCAAACGTAACTGGGGATGAAACAACGTATTATCAAAATCTAGTAGGCCTACCATGTAGGCGTGTTCTTTCTGTTTTCCCAGAGATGACTGACTGCAGCGGTAATAATAAATATATAATGTATCTGCCTTGGAAGTCATGCCAGTCTCAAGACTAAAATTTAATTTACTGCACATTTACGGGTAAACGCGTACCGGCATGCATGATATTGATAATACTATTGTTGTTGTTTTTTTAATACAATGTATGGCTTAACGATGTTACCTCCATCAGCCAGAACATCGACCTCCCCCGTATTCTACTTCTACTGAAGCCTCAAACACCAACAGCAATATATACACTTCGTTCTCATATCTCATGTTTTATAACAACATTCTTAGTATGTAATATAGCAATCTTAGTCCCTGCACTACAGTACCGCAACTGAAAATTTGAAGTGCTCTTGGCCTTTTCTTTCAATTTGGCTTCTCGACTGGCGTCTGCTGACCAGAAAGGTGAACCCATTACCACCACCCTGCACCACGTGCCTTAATAATACATGTAGGCCTACCCGGTTTTTAGGTTGACATAAGTAGAACTAGTAGGCTACGATAAACAAAGATCGTATTGTGCTTTATTATGCAATACCAGCTATTTTTACCTGTGACAAAGAAATACATGTATAACAATAGATAGAACAAGCAAAAAAAAAAAAAAAACGATTCGCTTTTCCAATGTCAAAAATACTAGATCTAGCTATTATTCCAATGTTGAGCATACACGCAAGTTCGTTATTCAGATGTGCAGCCAACAAGAGAAAAAAAGCGGTGGCGACGATTGGACATGATGCTCTCATGGTCCAGGATGCCAATTAAGCAGCTGCGTTGCAAAGAAAGTGTTGGATTAGAGTCCCCAAGGTACAAATGTACAAATAAATAAAAATAAATTACAGTACACTTTTATTTGTCCCGGAAGTATACTTTAGTTTACAATGGCAAACATACATTTACATACATAAATACACAATTATAAATACGTACAAACATAAATACATGGTGTACATACATCATAAATACACAATTTCAAACAAATACAGAACAGTTTACACTGTCGGTCGCCGCTGTGCAGAGCCCTGTATTTTGACCTGGGGTTGTCGTGTCTTTTTCAAGTACACCCCCTAGTGACCACCCATCTGATCCCCGTGTCACCGACACTTGAGTCTTAACTCACTACATGTACTCACTTTGCCACTGGAGCCCTCAAGATTCAAAGGAAGACCACGGAGAAATTGGAGAAGAGTAAGACTAGTCATAGAGAAGTAAAAAGTGGGAAGGCGTGAATACATTGTATTACCAGAGAGTTTCTTGTTTTTCCCCCCCACTTTTTACAAGAAAAGTTTCATAAAGTCATAAGAGACTGTGGGAACGGGCTTAAATTCTTTGCTGAGCCCTGAAAACATCAAATTGATTGACTGCCAACTGCCAGGTTACTATCGTTGTAAGTGGTAGTATTAACAAGACTGAATAAACGAGCAGGTTTGTTGTTCACTGTTGAATGCAACAAAAGGCTGAGGATTCTGAAGCAGTCTTAACGGTTCCAACTGAGATTATTTCGTTAGGGAACATTTATTTACTCAGAGAAATCGTTTGCGAGGCGGGGGTGCTCAAGCATAGTAGCCCTTATAATTACAACCCCCACCCCACCCCTTGCTGAGAAAAGCTTTGATCATTATGAATGGTGATGATGACAGTAGGAGTAAAAGTACACTTGGAGCCTCACCTCAGCCCCCCCCCCCCCCCCCCTTCTTTTTTTAAAGTCGGAACTGACTTAACCCAGTTGGATAGGCAGATCTGCGGTCTACGTGAGAGTGGCAGTGGAGTTGGTTAATTCTTGATGTTAGTAGGTACAGAAACAGGAATAAACCGCTGACTGTGATCATTAAAATATCAGTGTACATCAGGGCTGGAATACGCATGTGAGAGGCCCGGAGTCCGCTTGGATGGGCACCCCCTTTCCAACTTCCCCTACTGCACACAAACACACCACATGCTAAGCTCAGTTTAACTTAAATCCTATTGAATAATATTGCACTTTTAGTTAGGAAATGCTGAACTGAACGGTGGCTATTATTCCAATGTTAAAATACAAGGTGATCCCCCCAAAAAACTGAACAACTTTTTTAAAAAATATCTCGCAAAAAAGTACTTTAAAATGTTGTAATTTGGAACATATACGTGTATAATTCACTCATGATTTGACATAAATTCACAAACAAGAAACTTATTTTCGAAAACGGAAATGGCTTTTGCACCAATTTAAAAGATCTTGTAAGGAAAGTCGTGAAATGATTGGGGTTTTTTTTCCTTTCCTTTTATTTTTTAGAATCTAATCTCTCCATCCTTGTAACCTTTAACAATACTTATTTTCTCAGAGTTAAAAGAATATTTTTTTTGAATTCTGGAATTCCGAGAACCACTGATGTCCTTCTTTGGACTCGACACATTTTAACGCGTTGTTCGTAATGTTCAGTGGTCGCCAAACATGAGGATCCGCTCAACCATGAGTACTCAAAGCTACACACATGTACACCTTACAGTATATTATGGAGCTGTTTCTGGAATAAATAGGGGGGTGAGGTTGCCCAAATAGACAGCATTTGTGGAGTTGATAGGCCTATAACCTGAAAAGAGACTATGGGCTTTGCCAAAGAACCGCAAATGCCACCGAGGAAATGTTCACGCTCTTCAAGACGTGATAATATCGAGGAATCATGAACACATTATTGCTGTCGTCTGATAGCTTCACGAACGGGAAAATGATAACATACAGTCGTAGATGAAGATCTGCCTTGAGAATGCGGACCGTTGAGATGTAGGGAAGTCATTGCTGCAGACATTGTCTACGGACAGACGTCTCTATGGGGCTCATTTACGGTACTGAATTCTGAACCATATTGGTGACGTTTAAAGGAGTGTTAACGGTGTGTGTTAGCTGAAACTGAAATGATCATTTTGTCTGGGAATTTTTAGTTCTGATTCTCTACTGATGGACCGTTTTCACCCTTGGCATAAAAAAAGGTCGTCAGGGCACTTTAACAGTATTTCCGTACCTTTTTTTGAAACTTACGAAACGAGTTGCTGGTGGGGGAAATGTTCAATACAAAAAGCTCTGCTGCTCTTTAACTGATCTTTACCGTGATATTTCAACAGGCAAAGGAAACTTGGAAAAACTATCTGTAAACTTTTGTTGGCCTAGCTGTTAGCTAGGCTACTGTAGTTTGCAATACGGCGCAATCGTTGTTGTTGTTGTTGTTGTTGTTGTTTTTTTGTTTTTTTTAAGTGACGTATAGGCCTAATGCGAACTTATCGTGCGTCGTATGCTACATGTACAAAAATGGGGATATAGTTGAAAATGGGTATAATTTTTTTACGCGCTATGTAGAGTAATACCATTCTGTGGATTTACCTAAAATTAATATGAGACAAATTCCTTAAATTTTTGACTTCCAAATATTGTGTAGCCTACAAATTATTTAATTTTCAATAAAAAGTAAAGTAGCATATATATATCACTAACAAGTAAATAAATATAATTCAAATCAGAGAATGGAAGAGTTATATGACCATAAACAGCATGGACACTTTTCTTGATTTTTGCACGTCAATTAGCGTTGTTGATATTGTCACTGACTGAAGTCCAGTACCGGTACATGAAGTATCTGACTTGATAACTCTACTATCTTGGCGGAAGCCTAGCTTCTTTTAAAGTGGGTGGCCCAGGGCCCGCAGGACCTTCTTAATTATGGCCCTCCTCTTATTAAAAAGTTTATCAAATATCAGGCCCTGATGTACACAAAGACAAAGTTTACAAGAGAATAAGAGTTGGAGTAGGCCTGAAATCTAGCTGAGGGGTTTTATATTTTAAAAAAATTCTTTGGCCGTCAAATAAATAATATACTATGGATACTGGTCAGCATGTGTGAAACAATGAAATCATTGTACTAGGCTCGTTCTGATCATTTTGAAAGGTTGTACACTAAAGTTACTGACCTCATAAATCATTTTAAAACAATACAACTACAATATAGGGCCTAGCGTATTCATATAATGTAGATCTAGTAGCTGCAATGATAGAACAGTTGAGAAATAGTGAAGAAAAAAAAAAAGAAATCACACAAGAAAAATTATCCGGATATGACTGGTGATCATAAATGAAAGGGAACAAAATAATTACTGAATTTTTATTTTAAAAAAAAAAAAAAAAAATCACCTCCGACGGGACTCGAACCCGCAATCCCCGGCTTGCACATGTGATCAGCCGATCCGGCTAGGAGGCCGATGCCTTATCCATTAGGCCACGGAGGCTCTGTCCGTAATGGCGATCCATAATTATATATAGTTGAATATATTTTACCGGAAGAGGTAATAGTAATACCCAAGACCGACAACTGGCGTCAACTGGAGCTACCCCCCCCCCTCCTTGTTCCACACCCTCACGTTTATTATTATTATTATTATTATTTTCCAGCTTGACAATTAAAATTACCCTCGTAGATTGTCTAGATCTAGATCTAGATCTAGTACGTATTAGTACCGGTACCGAGTTGGCTACCTCATTTCTGTGTAATTTAAAAATTGTCGTACATTGTTCATTGTTTTATATTTTTAAAATCTAGATCTATTATATCTAGAAATCTAGATCTAGATCTAGATATAGATTATAGATCTAGATTAACTGAGGCTGGATTGTACTTTACCGGACCACCCGTCTCGGCCCGTGATTACTACGCACGCCTAGCCTAACTACGCACTCATAGTAC
>NW_004797348.1:1630656-1644210 GCF_000002075.1 Aplysia californica
CCTATTCGATACCAGATTTAAGTACCCAAGAGTCTCGGATTACTAGATCTAGATCTAGATCTAGATCTAGATCTATTATAGGCCTAATATAATACATGTAGGCTACTTTTACAGTAATATTTACAACAAAAATAATTTTTTTAAAAATCAAAACCATGCTGATTAGTAGACAATGACAAACCTCAATTAACCCCCCCCCCTCTCCCCCAAAAAATAAATAAAAAAATAAAATAAATGAAAAACACAATGTTTACACATATTAATATTATTTGAAAGAACCACTTTTGAATTTTATTCAGTCTTTTCTTTTGTTTTGCTATTTGACTAGAATTCTAGATCTATTTTGATTTTGGATTTTGATCTTTGTTTTGGTGCGGCTTGGCTATCGATATCTGGATACTTCCGGTTGGATCTGTGTTCGTTTTCATGTCGTTAGGCATTATTGGCCTATAGGGCTTGATCAATTGGGCTTTAGCTTTGTCGTTTGTCTTTGTCTTACCATAGTCATAGCGTGGCGTGTGTTTGCTCACTTGGACAATTTTCTCTGATTGTACGTCTTAATTTCAGGGACATCATTCTGAGTGTTTTAACAACGTTGGGAAATGGCAAGAAGCAGGAGCAGGTCACCAACGACTTCGAAAAGAGGTAGGAAAAATATCATGTACACATTGTTGTTTGTAGCCTGGCCTTTGGCTGGCTCATTTTCTTCCTTCATCATCACGTGTGATCAACAAATGCCAGATCTGTGACAGATATCGGCGATCATGGTTCTCTATTCAATCCATTCCCTTGCTCTGTTGCTCTAAAAAGTTACATTATCCAACTCGTCTAGACTAGACTCTAGACTCAGCCTGATGCCTGATCCTTCCCTGTTTCTGTTTAGACTTTAGATTTTCGAAGTGATTATTCGGACTCGAGTCCGAATATGAAAAAATGTTATTCGGACTCGAGTCCGAATAACGGCGGCCTATTAGTCTATAGAATAGAATCTCTTGTAAGAGCTAAATTTCTTGTGCTTACAAAACTTTGAAAGACAAAGAATGTGAAGTAAGGCAAATGAAGCATGGTTAGGTTAGAAAGGAGAAGGTTAGACCCACAGCAGACTCTTCTTGGAGAGCCTCTGACTCTAGATTCTAAAATCTAAGGCCGCCGTTATTCAATCAATAAATTTAAGGAAAGATTCTTGGATGGTCCCTTCACCTGAAGATAGTTTAAGCATGAACTAAACCCTATTCACCCTGGGTGGCCATGGACAGTGTGAGTGTGCTTGATTCCACCTGGCTAGCTCTTAGCTGGGGTGATCGATCTAAACTTAACATACTAAACTAAATTTACATACTCCTTGAGCTCAAATTTCTTAAGCTATCAATATCAATATAAATTGTGCTTACATTTTACTTAAGATCTTAAGATGGTCTACTAAAATGAGTAGGGAAAATGATAAATTTTGGAAGTGCCTATTTGCAATGCTGCTTTACGATGAGCGCCAGTGCTAAATAAAACGCAGTGTGTTAAATATAAGTATAGGCTTAATCTACACTTGTTTGTTGGAAGTTCTGATGGCTGAATGGACAACGCGTCTGCATTTGTAGTCAAACCATTATTTTATGAGCGTGGGAATGAATCCCGGTCCTGGAAGTTTTTTGTTTTGTTTTTTTCTCTCCTCCTCTTCCTGACTGACCAACAATTTTTTCCCATAATTATAACTTGTTGCTTTGTATTTTTTTAATGTAGTGATGAAGCATGTCGCATGCACATTCTGGTTTTGTCCGCAAGAGGAGCTTTTACAAGCAAAGTAGGCCTATACTTTTACTTTTACTTTTACCAATATAGGCCTGGTTAAAGTTCAATGGTGGCTTTCCTTGGTCTGTGAGTCTAATTATTATTTTTATTTTAATTTAGGCTCAGGGGAAGGAAAAAAAAAACCTTCCGGTACCGGAATTCAATGCCTCGCTTGGAAGCACTGAACATTAGAGAACATAGACAGCTTGTATACGTTCTCTAGGCCTAACGTTAGAGAATGTAGACACTACCCCAAGCTAATTAAAACGCCAAAGCCTAGATCAGGTGTTATCATGTGTGTGATGGCAAAATATAAAGTGCACGCAGAGATTATTTTTTTAGGTATTGTATGACGACACTGCCGATAGGAAATAGTGCTTTCCGAGTTGCACCGTCTTGTAAATTGTTATCCAAGCGTCTTTTGACTTGCTTGCTCAAACTCAAATGATTATATAATGATTATGAGAAATGAACAAGACTACTTTCGTGCAAATAATATCTGTGTCAGAAACAATTGTTTGATCTAGATCTACCCAATATTGGTCGGAATAAGACAACGTCATAAAAAAGGAGTCAAATCCTAGGAGGTTTATCAAGAAACGGAGAAAGCTTCCACAATCCAGACAAAACTACAATATTATTATGTTGAAACGATGGCTCCTAGTTCTGGCATTTCAAATAGCATGGGAGTTAATCAGAACGTGGCGTTTCAAATAGCATGGGAGCTATTCAGAACGCAGCGTTGCAAATAGCGCCTGCCATAAATTTTTCATCAGATCGGCTCATTGGCACTCCATTTGCATACAGCAACTTCTAGTAAATCAATGGTCTTGATCTACTTAACTCCTTCAAGGCATTAAAATCAAACCGAGTGCCTTGTCTTGTTTAGATAAAATTTATGTCTACTTTCACATTCTTCGTTGCATATATGCCCAAATCAAAACCAAAAGTATGATTCATTCATTATTACAAACACAAAAATAGTTGTACCCCTGGGTTGTTGTTTTTTTAATCCTTCTTGTCACCTAACTTATTTTGTTGTAGTTTGTCTTAATATTTTAAGAGATGTTTCTTTTCTTTTGGCAAACCTAGACGAGTAGTGGATAAAAGAGCTTGGTTTTGAAGAGTAATTAAATACCTGCTACGTCTATCCACATAATCCTGTCAAGGCAAGCGCATGGGCCCTACACATAGGTTATGTAGGCTTGTTGAGATGAGTTGATTAGATTAAACATTTAAAAAAATAATTATTGATTGTAGTGGGTATGATGCTAAATTTTTTTCTTTCATTTGTCAAAACATGTGTGTATCACTGCTCTTGGGAGCACTTTTCTGGTTTCCTTGCTAATTCTAGCTGATGAGGAACTGATTTGTAATTAATGACTCTTGATTTTTATCTCTGCAGATCGGAGGAGGTCTAGATCCCGGTCCAGAGAAAGGAGACGTAAGTTGCCTTTTTAAAAGTTTTTTTTTTTTACCTTATCAGCTAGCTCAGTTGTTGAAATGTTAGAATGCAGTGTAGTGCTGTTCGATTTCGAGCAACTTGGAAACACATGTGTCACTTTTCCCATGAAACTACGACAGCTACAGAGTTGAAAGTTGACAAGTACCTGCAAAAAGATTGATAGGTCCCCATGACGGAGTCCGATTTTTTATTTGTTCATGTCCTGAATTTAGAAAAATATAAATTTGACAAAAAGTTCGCATCCTTCTTTGGCTTTTGTGATTATTCCACTGAGAAACGAAACAAATCTGCCTAGAGCTGTCCTTCTCAGTGGAAGTGCCAAAAGTTATATTATTTTTGCAATTTCGATTTCGTTTCTTTCTAATGAAAGATAATTGAATGGGCTACGAAAAAGACGAACCAGTACCGCAAACAGTGCAGTTTTAGCGTGAGAAAAAAATTCCAAAGTGCAAACCGCAAGGGTTGCGGGTGGGGTATAACAGCATCAAAGCGAATTTACCCGCAACAGTTCTGGTTGCGGTAATGAGTGAGTTAAAAGGTGTTAAAATCTATTGTTGAAGCATGTTTTCTCTTCCCTGCTATGTTTTACCATGGATTTCCATTCATGATATCAATGTCAACTGAATGCCAAAGTGAAAATGAATTTTCCATGAATAAATACTTTTAAAAAATCTTTTTTTAAAAGTTTGTATGTGTTCTCATTTTTGTTAAACTTAAAAGCTCATTTTCTCAAAATTATATGTTTATACCCTACCTCACAAAATGTGCAATATTTCAAAAACTACTTGAGATATCTAAGAAATTCAAAAACCCATGTGTTCAGCATTGAATTTCCTATAAGATGCTACCCTAAACTCAAAAAGGTCAAAATCCGACTTTTGGTACCTTTCTTTAGGCACACTCACATGTTATAATGAATACTGTAACTCGGCTGGCAAAGTCAATCACAATTTATTTCTCTGTCTTCCTCTATAGATTAAATTGTTTTTAACATGCAGCCTGGTTTCTTTTGTTTTTAGACCGAAAGAAGAGGAGCAGATCTCGTTCTCCAAGAAGACGGCCCTCACCACAGCGTCACAGGTCTCCCTCTAATTCCCCGCCAAGGAGAAGGTAAGCCTCATGAAGTTCTGAAAAAAAATTAAATGGAAAATATTATGAACACAAAAACAAAACGCTCTTTCTTTTGAATTTTACTACTTTTGTCTATGCTCTCCCCCCCCCCCTCCAATTCAAAGGGATTCTGGTATACTGAATGTGTTTTTATTGATTTATTCTGTGCTGTAGCCATTGTAATAATTGGATTTAGTAGTATAAGACTCATTCATTGTCTTAAGGTGGGTTTGTGTAGGACATTCATGTGGAAAGATACTGGCTAGGAATAGGTCAGATTTATCCTCAGAGATTAGAAGTAGCTGTCTTATTGCCGTGCTTTGTATGTTTAAGATTGTTCAAGCACCACTTTGATTCTTTTTCTCACACAGATCACCTTCCCCTCGGAAACGATCCCAAGAAAGGTGAGTAAAAAAAACCCCTCAGAAACATGGGCATGTAGCCTGCTGTTTGCGTACCACATTAGAAAATATATCTGTCTTAGCTAAGGTGGAACTCTTTGTTGAACTTGTAGTGGTAGTTTCCTTAAAGTGGAAGGGGGGGGGGGGGGGGGGTAATAAACATTTAGGGATGGCAGTAAAACCTGCTCGAAACAGTGTTAGGATTTTACTTTTTTGTTATTGCCATGATGGTTAATGCAGGATCTTAACTGATTCAGGGGGGGGGGGGGGGATCCCACATCCAGGTCACAATAGGATCTCCCCTTACTTTGAAATGTACCGATGTGACCCTTAGGTATGTGTTTTTCTTTTGGCAAGTTTTGTCCTTGTACGTTTGGGTTGTTAGGCAAAGACCACTGTATTATCCAGTGTAGCATTTTGACTTCTGCATTGTTGCTGACGAAGGAAAAAATACCCCAGACTGTGATTTGGAATGTACACACAAGAAATGGGCCTAACTGTTTAGTTGTATTTTTGGGGCACAGATGTGGGAACTCAAATGAACTCACTGTTATCTGTGGTGTTCTGGTTAGATCTTTCACTAATGATATGTGAGTTTGAATCCGGCTTGGTGAAGTGTTTTATATAAAAGTGCATATTATTATTGCCGGAGTGTTGTATTTTACTAAGCCTTGGTTGGCCATGATAGGCAAAGTTGAAGCAGCCCATCTGTAAAGGGTTTAATTTGTGTAAATGCGGGTGTGGGACGTTTCCAGCCTAGAAATTTATTATTAATAATCTTGCTTCCATGTTCTGACCAGTGCTTTTACAAAATTTCTTTCTGCAGAGATCTGGATAAACCAGACAAACAGAATCATGTTGACGGGAGAGCGGAAATCGATGGTAAGTTTTTTAGCATCAGTATATATTTATTTGCTGACTTCACATACTTAGAGAGGCCAAAGTAGATGTCATATATTGACAAAAATGTCTGTGACTCTTATCACAGCTTTGTCCTGGTAGAAAGTGACGGTAGTTCCTGCAGAACGTCCAAGATAGAGCTCACTCCACCATCTGCTATTCTCTTTGTCATTCATATTCCTATCTTTTGTCTCAATCTGAGGAACCTTCTATATTGCCGTATGTTGTTTGGAAATTGCCAAACCTTGAAACCCTGTCATTCGTCATTCATATTCCTATCTTTTGTCTCAATCTGAGGAACCTTCTATATTGCCGTATGTTGTTTGGAAATTGCCAAACCTTGAAACCCTGTCATTCGTTTGTGATCTCTTGGTATTGAATGTTGTTGACTAGTTTTTAGCAGTGATCACCGTAAAAGTATTTTTAAAAGATTGGTGAAATCATCTGTTTGTCCTTGGAAAGACTTCAAACATGTATTGCTTGTTGCAATGTATAGTTAAATCATTGTTTAATTTGATTGAATAGAAGAGTAGCATGCCCGTAGAAAGTCATAATTACTAAGGGAGAAAAGGATCATTTGTCCTTTCTTTACTGTAGTGGAAATTCGCTTCTCAGAACCATTGTTCTTTCTTTTTTTTTTTTTTTTTTTTTTGGATTTTTATTTTTTTCCCTATAATTTCTTAAAGGTTTTTTTTTTTTAACGTAGGTTATGCTATTTTAGAGGATCATCTCACCTGTTCAAGAGCTTCAGGGCATTTATCAGGATGGTTCTTTTCAGGGTTAAAAGCGAAATGGTGACCATTGTAGTGATATGTTTCTCCTTTGACTCAGAGACAGGTAGGGTATTTGAAGTTTTGTGGTATAGTACTATGATACGTGGAAAATACTCATCAGATAAAGACTGGACTATTCTTTGTTGTGTGTATGACTTAATGTACATTCTGCTTACAGAGTCGAAGCTGGAGGGTCTGGATGATGAGCAAGTGGACATGATGAAGCTAATGGGATTTGCGACCTTTGACACCACGAAGGTGAGTTGATGTTTATTTTGTATCATTGTATTGTAACTTGCCTTAGCAATAAAGAAAAAACAAATTCCAGCAGATTTGGTTTACATGAAAGAATTTGGGACGTTCCATAATTCCGTGTTTTTTGTTGTTGTTTTTTTTCTCACAGAAGCCTACTGTTGTCAATATGAATCTTTGTTCAATAACCACGTACACACACCACCCTCTTGTTTTGCCGGACATGGAATTGAGAAACTTAAGGGGGGGTTGGGGGGGGGGGCTGCTAACTATAGCTAATTTTATGGAAATATCGTCTTTGCTTTACTCACCCTGGATCAGGATATAGGCCACGAACAAACGCTTTCCACCTTTCCCTATCCTGGGCTAGTCGCTTGATGTCACTCCATGTCTTCCCACTTTTCTGTACATCCATTTCCGTGACTCTTCTCCAGGTTCCACATGGTCTTCCCCTTGATCTTTTACCCTGTGGGTTTCAATCTAACATTTTCCTTGTTATGTTGCTGCTTGACTTCATGAAAATGTGTCCTTTCCATCGCCAACGCCTTCTTCCCACCTCATCTCTGACTGGGCTGTCTCATTCTTTTCAATACTTCCATGTTGGGTGGAAATATCCCGTATTTTGTAACTTTCCAATTATCCTTATAATGTGAGTCTGTGATTTATCAATTTCAATTCCATGTTTTGGGCTACAATTTCCCTTGAGCCTCATTCTCTGCAGTAAAGGCATCTATCTGAGGTTGAAAATAGGGTTTCTTCGTCTTCAATCCCCAAAAGGGAACTGCTCTGCTCAAAAAATGGGTGACACAATGCCTAGCGTTTGGTCTAAATACTGACAAAAAGGTCGGCTCCCCTTTTAAAATCTTTTTACAGTGGAGTAGGTAGCGTAAACACGGCCTCGCGGGCACTCGTGGCCTTCCGACCGCGTGGTATCGATGAAATCGGGGTAATTCCGATCGCTGTTTCTTTGCTCGTTCGCAATAAAACACCAAATGTCGTACACCTTGTAAAAGTTCAGCTTTTCCTCGTTACAATGGTGTAAGTT
Organism: Aplysia californica; assembly: GCF_000002075.1. Lineage (NCBI taxonomy): Eukaryota > Metazoa > Mollusca > Gastropoda > Aplysiida > Aplysiidae > Aplysia > Aplysia californica. Next base: position 1,638,385 of record NW_004797348.1, read on the forward strand.
TTTTTTTTTGTCCGATTAGTAGGAGCTGGAGAATCGCCAACGCAAGCGAAGCCCCTCGCGGTCGGAATGCGTAGTCGGCCGGTTGAAAAATTGACATGGGTGCATTCAAATGCTTCACGGAACGAGGGATGATTAAATACCATCTTTTCATTGGCGGAGAACTGTAGAGCTTTAAACGGGCTTTCCCGTGGTATGTATTTGGCCTTCGCGTCTAAATAGAAAGCTTTAAAAAATACTGTCAAAATGTTTAAAGATCACTTTTTACATAAAATATGTAAAATACCGGCTTAAAAAATATATTTAAAAAAAGATCAGCTTATTTTCTATTAGAATAAAGTAATCAACTTGGAATTATTTTTCACCAATCCTTCCGCGAAACTCAGAAAACATGTGACCCCGCACGCGGGGTGCACTACAGTATAGAGCCGACTCGCTCGCCGTGGGGCCCGGTGCGGCGCCGGCGGGGTCAACTCTGTGTTTTTGTCGAAATAACGACAGATCATCATGTTTGGGGTGATAAAATACTGATTTGTAATGATCTCACAGTCTTTAAAAAAATTAGGCTCCATATATTTGTTATAGTGATTGTACTCTGTTAATGTGATGTTAAGTGGTCTTGGTACTCTTTTATTGTCTGTCAAACATGGGGTTGCAGCTAGTGATTGACTTTAACAAATTTGATCAAATTTTAAACAACTACAATTTTCTTAAAAATCGACTGAGGTTAAAGAATGGTACCAAAATGCTCAGCTTTTCAAATGGAACTGATAAATTTGGCATACAGCTACTTTGAAAATTTAGTTTCTGGTACCTAAGTGGAGTCCACTTATAACGAGGTCTGACAATATTCTAAAATCCCGGGGGGGGGGGGTTCTTTCTTTATCTTTGATTTTGATTTTTCACTTTGTTATATTGTTGCATACACTATAACCGCAAAGATTATAATTAGTTGCTTTGTCTTGTTTCAGGGCAAAAAAGTAGATGGCAATGATGTGTCCGCAGTGAATTTGCAGCGGAAAAGACGGTACAGGTGAGGATGGATTGATATAGTAGAAGTAGTAGAAACCTCATAATAAGAGCAAGGCAGAGTTGTTTTGTTTTTGTTTGTTTTTTGGGTGAGGGGGGGGGTGATTGGTGAACTCTTTCTCGGTATTACTGGGAATTGAGATTTTTTAAACTATATTTCTGCATGCTCCACGCTATACAAGGGTCCTAGTTAATCAGGTAATGAGTTAAATCCAATAGCAATAGCTTTTCGATTGGTGGCACAATTAAACTCAGATACAGCGAACTCGGATTCAACAAAAGGAGAAGGATTGAATTTCGGAAAACATTTCTGCTCACTGAATGTCACAGAAATAACACCGAAAGTAAATGATTGTAACACAATAACATAAGGGCAAGATCCTGATGTTTTACTTCAATATTATTACTCTGGCTTTCAAAATTCCCAAACATTCCTAGATCTAGTATAATTATAAGCAAAGCAAAAAAGGTGTTGGGCCTGTATTAGGTCAAGAAAGGGATAGTAGTTTCGTCTTAACTTCCCTTGTGTTTTAGTTTTTAGAAATCTTCATTTTCAGTTAGGAAAGTTATTAAACTAAAGTTTTGTACAAGAATTAAATCTTATTATTAAATCATCATCTTGGAAAAAATGCCAACACCCACTCCCATCCATGTTTACGATCAGGGCTTAGCCGATATCCCGTGTATGTTCAGAAATAGGGCTCATTTAGTTAAGAAGAACATGTAGGCTAACTATATCTTGCTGGCTTCATAGACTGACTGTTCCTTTTGATACTGGTATGATTTGTTCGATGTAGAGATACAGATCTTTAGTCTTGTTATGCTTGCATGATCATTTGAATAAGATATTGTAATAATCTGTGACAGCGGTCATCATGACACCCTGACCTATACTTAAAATTAACTTTTTTTCCCCCACGTTTTCAGGCAGTACATGAACAGACGAGGAGGTTTCAATCGGCCATTGGACTTTGTTGCTTGAGTGCACTTTTCATCATGGAATGGAGCTGTCATATTTTCATATTTCATCATGCAGCAGTTCAAGCATTTGTGTGCAGTCATTTCCTAAAATAAGTCAATAACACTCATTGTATTAGTCATACCCCGAGGTGTGAATAGGTTATGTTAGACTCACACTGTGTGAATTGGTGAATTACATTTGAATGCTATTTCATGAATTGTCTGTAAATATATTTGCAATAAAATGTTTGTTTTACATGTCATTCCGTTTGTCCTCTACTGGTGTTATCAAAATGTACATTGTTGTGTGGTTGGCAGGTGTTCTGGTGTTGTTGCGCCTTCTTTCCTATCGAACATCTCTCATTCTTATCTCTTCTCGCTTACTTATTAACCCTTTCGTTTCTAGTGGGTATACGTTCCTTCTGTCAGCACTGATTTTCAGCTGAGCTTGTTACCCAGGTCAGCAGCCTAATGTCTCAGTGTTAATGGACGCACGGTTTAGATGTAGCGTACTCGTGACATATTTCGGACACTGGGTCTTCGACTTTGTCACTTTTCTTATTCCCCATTTCCTTCCATCTTACTCATAATTTCGAATAACTTGCAAATCTAAGTCTAAAAGTGAATTTTTTTGCCTTTTTAAAGCAATTTTAATGTTAACGTTTTACGAGAGCACATGGCCGCCCGCAAGCCTAGATCTGTGTTTATTGATTGCTTGCAAGCCTAGCGGTAAAGAAATTCTTTGTCCAATATGGGCGTCTTTTATTTCCGAACACGAATCTACGCAGCGCTTGTGGCAAAAACTATGTACAGAAGAACTAGAGCCATGTTATTAGCGTGACATACTTCATACATGTAACGTTATATAAGCAACTAGGAGGGGTAAATTTTTCTAACTTTCGTGACGTACATGGTACGACAGAGCGCTAAAAATAATGCATTTTCCTGACGTACCAGGTACGCTTTAAGGCAACGAAGGGGTTAAACAAAAATTTATTGTTGTCTTATCATCTTCCCAGTGCAAGGTGTTGACACTTTTCCATCTTAGAAAAGCTGTTATAATTATTCTGTCCGCGTGATTTTATCCTAAAGAAATTCTGAAATTATGCAAACTGAGCCCAAAAATGTGAAATTATGCAATTCTGTTAATTTTAACAAAGAATGATAAAGGAAAATAATCAGAAATTATGCAAAAAATTATCAAATTTTGCTAAATAATGCAGGGTGCATAAAACCATGGGGACAGTATATTACTGTGACGTTTGTTCAGCAAAAGCATGTGGCTTAACAGTCGCCAACTGTAGGATGTCGTTTGTTCTGAAATATTGATGGTGGGATTCAACACACAGAAGAGGGTTGTAAGTGATTTTCGAATTATTATTATTATCCTCTTTGGTGATTGCTACTTGCTAGCCTACCCACAATAGTGAGGGTATGTCGTCTGTCTCTCTCTCGTTCTTTCTTTTTCTCACGCTCTCTCTCTTTATTTTTTTAATTTACCTCTTGTCCTCTCTTTCTTTCTATTTCTAGCATTAATACCCTCTTTCGCTTCCCCTCCCTACCACCCACATCTCTCTCTCTCTCTCTCTCTCTCTCTCTCTCTCTCTCTCTCTCTCTCTCTCACTCACTCTCTCTCTCTCTCTCTCTCTCTCTCTCTCTCTCTGGGGGGGGTGGTAACACTGAGAAGAGTAGATAAAGTTGAAGACTATAAAAGTATTATTAATAATGTCGCACCTTAGCATGTGCACAGATAGAAACTGACCAGGGATATCTCATTACGAACAAGGCTGAAGATTTTCTTTTCAACTCAAATGTGAAGTCAGTCTTGTTGTATGGATGTGAGACATGGAACGCATCTCAGACGTGCATAAAATAAAGAGGATCGAGGTTTTCTTGAACAAGTGTTTGAGGAAGTTACTGAGGATCAGATGGACAGACATGATCCCCAACGAGGAAGTATTAAGAAGAACGAGTCAGAGATGAGGTGAGGAGAAGGCATTGGTGATAGATTAGACACACTTTCAGGAAGTTAAGCAGCTGCCTAAAAAGAAAAGTGTTAGATTGGAACCCACAGGGTAAGAAATCTAGGGGAAGACCACGTGGAACCTGGAGAAGTGTCACGGAAATGGATACAGAAAAGTGGGAAGACATGGAATTACATCAAGCAACTAGTCCAGGATAGGGAAAAGTGGAAAGTGTTTGTTTTGTTTTTTTCGTTAGTGTTTTACGGCGCTCGCAACTGCAAAAGGTCATACGAGCACGCGGGACACATTAGACTTTTGGAAGTGGTTTTGGTGATAATAGCCTTTGGCCCTATGTACTATATCTCGCTATTCTCACCTTCCTCAGATGTGCTAACATACAGAAGGCCTGGGGGTGGTTGGCGGGTGCTCTGGTGTGGTTTGCTTTTTCTTTCCTGTCAAACGTCTATCGTCTTTATATCCCCTCCTTCTCTTTTGTGTTTGTTACTCTCTTGTAACACCTCTAATCTTCGGCACTTATGACCTTATATTGTGTTGCAAGTGCCGTAAATTTTCTTTCACATTATATTAAAATGTTTACAGTTGTGTGTGAGTGGGGGAGGGGGTGGGGATGGCTAAAGTAGGGGTATAAAATGAGGAGAGAGTGAGACTTTTGTGTGTGTGTTGTGAAGAAAGGGGGTGGGGGGGGAAGAAAGAGTCTATGTGAATGATGGCCGGTCAGTTCTATAAACCACGAACCGCCACTGGTCGTAAAACACTTACTAAGACTACTAAGAACAGTAGGCCTATAGTCTCTATAGCACAGACACACACAGAACAGCACAGAGAGAGGATAACTTTCAGGTTTAGTTTATTTTAATGGGCTGGATGAAGGCCATTTCACACCATGAACAGCAAACAACAGTGAAAAACACACACACACAAAGCAACCGATCTAGATCTAGATCTATGGTTATGCTATGCAAGGACGAAATGTCAAAAGCAGAACGCAGCTGATACATGTACCTACGGGTCCTCACAATTATTGATCTAGCCTTATTTTAAGAACATTAAGTAAGGCTCGCCTCATGGTCACACCGGGATGGGGGTGAGAATAGCTATTCTCACCAGGTGAGAATGTAGGTGGACTTGACTTTTAGTTGATATGGATTGTTAAATTGTGCACGGGCGGCGGGCGAAGCCTACTCTTATCGATTTTAGATCATTAAGGGATCTTTAACGTACGCAACTTGCACATCCGAGATTTTTCGCCCTTGTCAGAGAAGGCTAGGTGTAGATCTTTCCCACCAGAAGATCAGGGGTGTGGCTGAAAGACAGCAGTAATTTTAAGAGGGAGCCAAGGAGTAGCAGTAAAAAGGCTGCAGAAGCTCAGGGAAGGGGCAAAGGGGGTAGAGGCAGTTGGAGACGAAAGCAGACGACAGAACATTGCTAGATAGAGGCAGGAAAGGGGGTGAAAGAAAACAATTTTAGAGAAAACCCGGGACCTTTGAATGAGAGGCGAACACCGTGCCGTAACCTCTAGGCCGCGAGAGCCCCGAAGTGTACGTTCGTGGCCTATATCCTGATTCAGGGTGAGAAAGGCAATGATGATGATGACGATGAGAAAGAAACTGGAAACTTTACTGACAGTAATAGTACACCTCAATTCCCCAAAGGGAGGGGAACCCTGCATAACCATATACAAGACTTTCCTTATAAAAAAGTGCGGTAAAAAATTCGTGGTGCAACTTTATTTTCAAATATCTCCTCAACTATCGAACATAGGTTCTCCAATTTTTGCACAGTGACAATGAGTGACATGAATCAATTTGTCTTAACAGATCAACATTTTAGTAAACACCATGCAAGCTGTATTCTG
>NW_004797348.1:1644310-1645644 GCF_000002075.1 Aplysia californica
CACCAGAAGGCTATCTCGCTTATTACTTGACCGAATTTTACCACATTTAAGTTTGCAAAAAAAAAAAAAATCCGTGAATATCCACACTCCAGACACCACCAACAAAAATCTGTTCCATCAAAAATTCAACAGACAATTTTTTATTATGACATCTTCTCTTCATTCTGTGAAAATTTCTTAAAGATTGGATGAAAAATGGTGGAGTTATTAATTAAAAGTATAGAGAAAAGTCGCGTTTTGAGAAAACGGCCGATAAAATAAAAATAAAATATTGACTTTAGATCTATGAGGAAATGGTGGTGACAAACATGCCCGGTATGGGAAAAAAAACAACATTTTTTGGGGGGTTCTTATGCGATGAAATAGTTGTAGGAGAGGCCGAGGAAGCTAAAAATGCCTACAACTCAAATTCCATAATTTTTAGCACAATCTTGACTTTGGGGGTGTAGCCCCCCCCCCCCCCCCTCTTAATAAATATTAATTTTAAAAATCCAAGTGGATGGTTTCTACAGATTTTTAAATGTTTACAGCTGGGGCAATACAGCTTTTAATAGCAAGTCCGTCAGGTTTTTCTAATCGGGACATTATGCTTATTGATCGCATGTTTTGAGAGCCATTAGTGCAAAAATGTGTTCACTATAACAATAATTTCTTGCAACAAGTTTTGCAAGTAAAAATTGTCTTTGATGAACTGTGACTTAGGCCTTATGCGTAATCAAAATGTGTGTGAGAAGCGAAGTGCTGTGAACAATACCATTTTACGTGAGACAGAGATTTCGAATATTTTATATAAATTTATGAAGAAAAGTTTGTTAATCTAGCCCCAATTGCCCTAGAAAAATACGATTTAGTTAAGACAAATTGATACAAATTGCTATGTAGAGTATGGATGACATTGATTTTCCCGTTAAAGAGATATTTGAGGATACGTTGCATCACGAATTTTTGACCGCACTATAGTTACAAAGTTCCAGAATAGCTAGATGAGCCGATTTTCATCAGTGTGGGTTTACTAAATTTTGATTTTCGCTTAAAACGGATATAGTTATTTATGTATACAAGAGTAAAATGTATGTATCGTTATGTCGCAATATTCTCCTCCTGCCCTTATCGACCATCTTATAGAAAAGTTAAAGCTTATTACGCCTATTCTCTAAAACATAGTCGTGCATACTTTACCTAACTTCACATCTGCAAGCCAGTCTTCCAATTTTCTTATTCAGTCACTATGGAGACTAGCAGCCTATTTGGAGTACCGTATATCGCCATCAGTACCCTGCCATCACACACACACACACACACACACACACACACACACACACACACACACACAC
>NW_004797348.1:1645744-1677155 GCF_000002075.1 Aplysia californica
ACACACACGCACGCACACACGCACACACACACACACACGCGCGCGCACACACGCACACACACACACACACACACACACACACACTGTCTCTTCATTATATTACCAACTTATTTTTAAAAAAGCAGTAAGTTGAAACAAAGTTTCCTCGTAATGCAATGCCGAATTCCGCCAAGCTGAGCAGACATGGCATGGAACCTAAACGTTCTTATACCGATCTCTGACCGTCTAGTCTAGCATGGGACCTTACAAGTCAAAAGTCCTTTTAGTTGTTTTTTTTTTTTTTTTTACTTATGCACCCGTCTCATGTTCACGTTTTATATACTTCTTTTCTAGAGGTATTTTGCATGCTGAACACGAATATAGTTTTCATTTTTTCCGCAAATCAATAGTTATGGAGTGATTGATGTTTGAAAATAGTAAATTTAACAACTTGGGGGTTTTCAGGGGGGCATATGCCCCCCTGACCTAAAAAGAATCTAGGGGGTTTCAGGTGGATGGGGGGGGCATGGCATGCCCTTTGCATTTCACAATGGTTTGATGTTTTGACAATTAGGATTGATATTTACTTGAAAACAATTGATTTGCAAGGGTTTTAGTGGCCACACGTGTGTTCTACAGCAAAAATTAAGGCAGTTTAGCCCTCAAATCAATGCATCTGTGTATGAGTGCATAAGTAAAAATTTACCTCCATTATAGTGTTATAGACAATGACAGGCCATTTGGTGGGAACGAATATTATATTATCCCGTCTACACTTTATTGGACAATTAGTAGGCCGCAACCATACCCGACACGGACGGCCAGACCAGACCGTCTTCGGGCACAAAAGAATGCGCGGCTATCACCGGGTCAGACCGTCTCCGATGAAACATGTCGTTCTCTCGAAGACGGTCCTTCGGGCGAGATGGGAGGTAAATTCAATGATGTTATCTCTCAATAGTTGTGTCCCCTTTCCCCCCAACTCGGAATTCTAGCAGTTCTTGGTCAGCTCTGCGTAGGCCCATCTCTAGCAGTTAATTGAAATTGCTATGTTTCATGCTATACTATTGTTGGAATTTTTCACTGTCTTCCAACAACTGCGAGAACAAAATGATGAAATTCGCCTAGTGTATCACGCTTTCTTTGGATGGGATGCATGGAAAATCTTCTTGTCTTGGTATTCATTTTTTTTGTCTGCGTCTCAAAAGCAACAACAATAATTTTCTTCTTCTACCACACGCCATATTTGCAAGACGGCAGTGTCTGACCGCTAATCTCGGTGTTAATATGGTCGGCCGCACCCGACGGAAAACGGCGGGTCTGGTCTGACTATCGGTGTCGGGCGTTAATATGGTTCTACCCCTCGCACACCGATGACGTTTCCCATGGAGTTCTCCACCGGGAGCTCGGATGCTCGTGGCCTGAACGTTCAGTTCAGGGGATAAGGGTTCAAAGTCATAGTATTAATAGGCTATTACATACGCGTGCACACACATACTCACTCACGCACGCACGCCCGCACGCACCCACACATACATACACATACGAACATACGCACATACAAATTCACAACGATCTACAGCTTGGATGGATTCTGTCTAATCGAAATATGATGAAAATAGAAATGCTTTTAGTTTTTTCTTTAAAATTTCTAGATTTTCTGCTTTTCTGGTAGTTTTTGGAAGCGTATTCCAAACGCGTGGGGCAAATTATGAAAAAGAGCGTTGGCTATATGATTTGTAATTTATTTCAGGTTTAACAAGGGTTGTTTAGTCACTTGATGATCTGAGCGTTCTATAAAGGTGGTACATAGGGTATAGGGAGTTCAAAACTGTTTTAGGTAGTCAGGTGATAGATCATTTAAGCACTTGTAGCAAGTTAAACAGTTTTTATAAATGATACGCTCTTTCACCGGGAGCCAGTGTAGTTCTTTAAAGATAGGAGTCATATGATCATGCTTTAGTTTCTTAGCAATTTATAGGGCCTACATGTATTGGGTTGCAAATTCCGTCACTTACTGAAAGTCACAAAACTTTTATGATCCACATCCAACAAAATAAAATAAAATTACCCCCCCCCCCTCACAAAAAACCCCACAACTTAAAAAAACAAACCAACAATAATCAACACAAGACAAACAAAAATCTAACAGAAGCGTAGATGTAGGATAATATGTATATACATAGGGTCATATACTTCCTACATCTATGACCAAAAGCGATTTTCAAATGACCCAAAATAAGTATTTTAGATGCCACTGCAAGAATTAAAAAAAACCCAACCCCCCCCCCCCCAACCCCCCCCCAACAACAAACAAAAGAAAAAGATTGCAATACGCCAAATTTGCCAAATTACGACAGCGAAAGCAAAACCCACAACAGACACTGGTGTCAGCGTCACAACTTTACCAGGCCGTCCGTAATAAATAATAGTATTTTATCCGTTTCTTCGGTCTGAATCTTTCTAGCCTACTTTTTATATCTCACTGAGAACGTTCCGATAATAAGCAACGTATGTCCGTAGGCTCAGGTATGCATTACTATTTCTTTCAGTACATAAAATCACGAGCCACGGAGGATATTTACCTGTTTTTTCACAAACATAGATAATTACAGACATTTCTACGGAACAATTCATTTTTTATATGTAACCAATTGCACAATTGATTCCATGTAAACCGTTCGTTTGTGAGACCAAACCAAACACTATCTAAACGGAACAGGGCACTAGCTTTTTCGTTCGTTGTTCCGGCCTGAGGGTCACCGGAAGATTGTTTCGAGGTCTGTTATAGAATCTTTCCTCTAATCTAAAACCTTGGGAACAGGCTAGAGGGATACTACTGAGGTTTGCACTTCAAATTTTGCCCTAGATATCTGGGCATTAAATGTGTTTTAAGGGAATTGTGACTTTTATTCTGTCATTTTTAGGTATGCTTTTGCAACGTTTCTGTTTGAGGTGGGCTCTTCTTTGACTTTGAATTATTGGATTGTTTGTTGGGGAGTTTGTATGTTTCTTGTACTTGAACTTGCATCCCCCAACAAATCACTCACTGACAGAACTTGGCCTACTCATTTCGTTCTCCAAAGTCAAAACTTCTGCCATGTTATGGAATCTCACACAGATATGATAGATCTATATACCCCCCCCCTCCCCAACACACACTCACACAAACATCCACGCTCTGACTCTCCTCTGCAGATGCTATCTGCATGATGAGTCAAAGTCAATGACAATGTCTCTATCATTAGGACTATCATCTAGATTTTAGATCTAAAAATCTAGATCTAGATTCTAGATCTAGATATCTAGATCTAGATCTAAATCTAGGTCTAGAGTCGATGTGCCCTACCGTGGCGGTGACCCCAGTGCGGCAGTTGGTTGGTCTAGTTTCGGCAATTTTTCACCTAGATCTAGATCTAGATCTAGATCTCTAGATCTAAATCTACTACTTTTGTTTTTGTAAATTTAAACGATGCGAAATTTAAAACTGCAGTGATGTCCCTTGCGCTGTTTCGTTTCTCTTTCTTTCCTGATCATTTGCGAACATGTGGCAATTTCGAACCTGGAAGTCGAAATTTTGTCGTTCGTACCAATTTTGACTTCGCTTTTTTAGTTTTCAGGTGCGTTTGCACTTTTTATCACATATTAAAAGGGTGTTTTCTTAATGATGTCTTTTGTTATATTATATTTATTTGGTGGATAAATGGCTACAAATGATTTTGCAACATGATGTGTCGCGATTCGTGCATTTTCACGTGTTGAGAGAAAATGCCACAGTAAGGGCACTATGACAAATACTTTTTACCGCAGCGCGGCAGTACTGTCGCGCTGGGTTTAGGGGTCAAGAGAGTGAGAAAGAAAGAACTACATTGTTTTAGTCAGTTTACTGATGTTGCTGTATTCATTTGTGTGTGTGTACATGTGCGCAGAGATGCCAACCAGTACGATTTTACGTTATTTAGTACGATTTTTTGCCAAAATACGCGAATACGACTTTTCATGAAACAATATACGCATCATTGAATGCGAAAAATACGAGATTCAGCTTGGGCGAGTAAACTTTATATTATCTCAAGTCCCATCTTTTGTCAAAATAATCTAGATCTAGATTTCTAGATCTAGATTCTAATATCTAGTATCAGTATCGCAGAACTGGAATATTTGAAAACCAAGTCCGATGTGGTCAGTAAGTTCATTTTTGCCGGTCACGATCGTTATATTATATTATATTCGTTCAGCTGTTCCCCGTCCGGAGAGTACGTTTCACTTTCACGGAAACATTTGTTGCATGTAGGTTGTGCAGTATAAACAAAGAGTCTACATAACAAGAGGGGCCAGTTATGTACTATCTTTGGTATAAATGCAATGTCGCCGTTCAAATAAAATGTAATAAATACTCGGACTGGTCGCTTTGGCTGTCACTTGTGCAAAAAAAAAAAAAAAAAAAAAATACAAGCGTCGTCCGATTTTTAGATTGTCTGGCTCGTCATTGTGACCGGTCACTGAACCTGCGCGCATTCGCATCATAAATAAATGCGGCATCATGTGAGTAAAGACCGTCTTTGGTGGGAGTAACGGCGCTGCGAAGTATATATATGACTACGGAACAGCGGAGGAGATTATTGATTTTTTTGGGGTTTAAAATACTATCGGGAGGGGGGAGGGGGGGGTGGGGTTCAGGCAACACCAGAGGTAAAAAACTTGAAGCACATTTTAGAATTTTGATGAGAGCTTTCTGCAAAGCGAGCATTGATGCAGGCCATATGTGCGGAATCGGGACCCCCCATACTTTGCAAATCTGTGTTATTGAAATAAAGTGTTCGCGTTTCATTGGATGGGTGAAAGTAATTATACCTACTTGGGTGGGTGATATTAAATTATACCTCTACAGTGTATGTTGTAGCTTTCTGTTCAAGACTGGCAGATTTTCTGTTTCACTGCATCTTGCCCTACCACAGTTGTTATAACTCTTACAGTGCTTGGGTCTACTTGAGCCATTCAAATTTCTTTAAAGCATTGTATTGGCTCACAATGTTATGGAGTTTTCTCTTTGAAATGGAGTTTTGGTAGATCTTCCATTCAATTTAGCACATAATTTTCAAGGGAAGTTTCTTAAAAACCGCGAAAACATTGTTTGGACCCAAACTGCACCCCAAAAATCTGTGTGTGGCCTTAATTATTACTGCCATTCCTCTGCGAGTTGGAAAACTGATAATGGAGAACTGCTAGCAATAATCGTGCGTTAATGTCACAGGAGGGTTTCAAGTAGCAATGACGATAACCTACAGTTGTCATGCAATAGCTTTTCAGCAATGACTGTCTCGAAAACATATAAGGCAAAAATTTTATTCATATGGATGTTTATCATTATTGTCATTTGTCTGATGGCTCTAGACGGAGTTCTTATGCAATGAATTTATTCCCAGATAAAGCTGGACTGACCAGACGCCATGCTACGGCTGTGGCCTTTACGTCAAATTTCTCGGCTGCAAAATGCCATCAGCTTGACTCAGCAAGGTATACTGTGTGATATTTAGAACTAGATTAAATGGACTTAATAGCTTGTTTTGTCTTTTAACCCATTGCACCCGAGCCACATGTATATTCGATTCGTAGCTACCACACGTTTCTGTCCACTGAGCTATGACAATTTCAAAATATCAGTCCATAAAATCGAGTCCAAACCACTTATCCAGGTTTCTATTGAAAATTTTGCAAGCTTGTTTTGATCCAGGTTTTCACCAAGTACAAGTTATTTTTTGTTGTTTTGTCACCGCAATTCATGGCAGGAAAGCGAGCATTGAAATCTTCATGGACGAGAAGAAAGAAAAACAGACACAAAAAACAAGAGTGCCACGACTATTTTTGTGTTTTTAAAAATGCATGAAGCATGTTTTTAGTTTTGTTTTGGGCATAAGCGGCAAGGAAAGTGAAAGTAGGCATAAATCTAGAAAATCATCGCGATCGAATTGATTTTAGCGCCTTGAAAACTTCGAAGTAAAGCTAGATCTAGACCATAGATTTACTTTTAGTTGCTATGTGCTATGGGTAAATGGAGTGCTGATGAGTCGCAGACGGAAGAAGAATATATTTTTTTATCTGCTCTTTCCTTGATCTTTCTCTCTAATAATATTAAAAGAACATTTTAAGTAAAATCTAAGCTAAATTTCATATTGATAGCTTAACTAGTTTGGGCTCAATGCGTGTCTAAGGTTAGTGTGTTGAGTTTGGACTGATTTTTCCCCCGGCTGGCGGCAAGCCAGGTGGACACAAGTGCACTGCTGCCGCAGCGCAGGGTGAATTGGGTTAAGCAGGTAATGATTTAAGTTTTATTGATTTTAAGTTTTACTCTTTCGTTTTCATTTGTCAATAAGTTCATAAATGAGAAGAAGTGGAACTTATGGCTTAATGCGATGACATCTGACATAAAAATAATGGGTATATATGCCAGTGGCTCTTTGAAAGTAGGTCTTTGTTCTCTGTATTTCCTGATGAATTGTATTTGAGATTAGCTTAACAATAACAATAAACAGTGTATATTGTCCAAGGTGGCCACCCATTGTCAAGGAGGAGAGTGGTCATCTTAGAAAACAAATGTAAAGGGGAAGTGGCTGTTTGTACAGGAAAATGTCTTAAACATTTGGCGTTTAAAGTAGGTTTGACTGTATTATAGTAATTCCGTGAAATATGAGTTAAATATTATGTCAAAGTGTCTCTCAAAAGACTTGTATCTCTAACGTTTTTCTCCTTTGAAATTATTGGGAATATTTATAATCTATTACAATTACATGCCCTTATTTACACTCATATTTTTGTATAACTCACTCGAAAAGAGGAAAAAAACCCAAACGAATTGTAAAGAAATGAACTGTTCTATACCATGAAGTTCGGACAAGTCTTCGGCGATCTGGTGGAGGAGTGGAGTGGGGGTGATCCAACAACTTGTCTAGCAACTGCTAACCTAGTTTAGAATGGCTAGCATAGTGTATGATACTGAAGATTAACTTATCACTTAATTAAAAAGTGTTTGAAAACATTTTACATTTCCTCTGTTATTGTAACTAATTAGAAAATATATTTGGATTTATACTTTACCATGACATAGTCTCTTTAATATTTTGAAAACCCATATAATGGAAATTGATTTTATGATCAGAACAACACCTGGGAGTCAATTCATTAAGCACATTGTAGGAATAAGTCAAGTATGTTGTATTACAACTGTGTGAGTTATTTGAAGAAGTATACATTTATAGTTAAAGTAATTATATTATATGTTCAGAATCAGATTTTAGGGTTAGGTTAAGACAGCAGTGCTCAAAATGTTGAGTTCAGTGCCATCTTAAATGAAATGCTTCCATTTTCCCACAGCATGTAACAAGTCCTCAGTACCTGCACCATCTCCCGAGTTGGTTGAGGTTTTTGTGGACGATAAACAAGTGTTTGTTGAGCCAGGGACTACTGTTCTCCAGGTTTGTGGCTACACAGAATTGATAAAAAGCAGAGGTTTCAGTTTGTCTCTCAGCATGGTATCAAGCTCATCACGCGTTAGTTGTGTTAGATTTGTGTACATCTGCACCAACATTAAATTTGTGAAGATAACTGAAAATGTTACAGTGTTGAGGATGGATGTTTTCTCCTTTTGTTCTTCCTGTTGTTGAAATGGGCTTTCTAAAATTTCTCAGTTTTTGTCAACCCTGCATCTTGTGTTGGGTGGGTTCTATGAGATTTTCACGAACATTCTTTAAAAAAAAATCCACTCCATCATGCTATGTCTATAAAAATTAAGTATTAGCAAAAATGTTCGTTTTGTACTTCTCAGTCATTCAGTTTTTCATTGCTATTGATCCAATATTAACTTCTGTTGAATGCAGGTATATTAATTGAATTTTTTTCTTCTACTTCTGCAAACCCCTGCAACAGATCAGGCGGATACTAACTGAAAGTTCTTCATCTCTCAATGCTGTTGATTTTTATGTATATGGCCATTTTATCATTCCTTGCCTGACTCGAGGTCACATGCTGTTTTTGAAGGTACTCTAAATAATATTTTTTGATTACTGGCTAGCGTGGCTTCAGTTTTGAGTAGAAATTAATATTGAATTTTGCTAGGACAGTGGCTGAAAGGCCCTACTCTTTTTGATTTTAGAACCACCAAGGTTCTCTTTGTGAAATTTCCACTGGAACCTCAGAAATCTTTGAATCTTTCACTCTTATCCAAGAAAACTAGGTTTTTGATCCTACCCACCCAGAATTAAAGGCAGTACGAAACATGTGACCGTGAAAAAAACACTCAGGTCCACCGGGTTGACCGAATACCGTACTTGTTGAGCTGCTGAGCCGACACTAACTGAATGAAGTTAAATTTTTTCGGTTTTTGTTATCCTCTTTGCATGCAATCGTTTTTGGCATAGCTTTGTGGTTGGACTGTCAGAAAAGCCACTGAGAAGTTAATAGAGATTCTTGCTCCTGCTGTTTGTATTTCAAGATTTTCTAAGAATTTGAGGAAAATGGGTGTTTGATGATCTAGCTCATGAGCTAGAGCCTGGACTTATTGAGGTTTACTGTTTTGTGTTGGACTAAATTACTTAAATAGATGTGATTCCTTCTTTTTGCTTGCGAATAGGTCGTTGATGTCTGAAAAAAGATTTGTTCTCCATCTTGAATAAGATCTTCCTTATTGTTTTTACCATGTGTTGATTAGAGCTTTCCTTTCTCATTTCTTTGTTAACGTGGTTTTCTACTGTTTGATATTGTACCAATCAACATCTCTCAGGCTTGTGCAGCAGCAGGAGTGGAAATTCCAAGGTTCTGCTACCATGATCGTCTTTCTATCGCTGGGAACTGCAGAATGTGCTTGGTGGAAGTGGAAAGGTCGGCAAAGGTGAGTGTGCAGTGCTGAAAGGTATTGTACTCAAGCTGTTTTGTTTCCAATGAGGAATTGTGCTATTTTTGTGATGAGACCCTCTCTGCGGTAGTTTGTTTTGTGAGAGTTGAATGTCCAAGGAGACCTAAATAGGTTGTTTCATTGACACTGTTTTTGGCAGAGTAATTGCAGGAGGAGGATGGATGTAAAGAAAGCAGAGACAGTGCGCCATAGTAAATAGAGCAGATCTACATCCGAGCGTAGATTTTCATTCTTTATGTCTCCCTCAAAGGGGTTGCACTTCCGGCAGGTGACCTTTGGGTCTGTTTGACCTCTGATCCAATGGTGGTTCTGTAAAAGTTACATAAATGACTGTAGATTGCGTCCATTTTATTTTGCAAAATAACAACAAATCATGGCAGTTTTCATGTTCTCTATCTTTGTCTCAACAGCCAGTGGCTTCTTGTGCCATGCCTGTCATGAAGGGAATGAAAGTGAAGACTGACTCCCCGGTGACGAGGAAAGCAAGGTCTGTAATTTGGGTTTCTGTATCTTTTAGTGAAGCAACCATGACAACAATAGTACAAGCACCACTACCAGCTCTACTTTTTACACTGGCAGCTGTGACCATCAAAACTTCTGCAAATACTGAAAGAAAAACAGTCCACTATTTCATTTTTTATAATCCTCACTTGACACTGTACAATCTTCACTTGAACACACTGAGCATTGTGTATGTTCTTCTTCAGACAGTATCTGTCTACCTCTTTTTTTTTTTTTTTGCTTCATTTATTATAAATATTTCAGATTATTTGCTTTGTGGAGTCTCGTGTAAAATGAGCTCTGAAATTTGACATGAAAATGAAGATGGGCTCTCTTAAGGGTTTTTTTGGACATGAAATATGGTCTTGGTAATCTTATTCCTGAGTTATTATAGATTACTGTTTACTACAGGTTGTCTGTATCACTTTGTAGGTTATGAGAATTGTAGCAGCAGTGCTATCTTAACTTTTAAAGCATGCCCTATTTTGTACAGAGCCTCCCAATTTTAGATGGGTTCAGAATTTTTATGATGTCTTATGATGTCTATCTCTGTTAGGAAGAGGCAGACAAGCTTATTGGCACTTGATGTCAGACAGTGATCAGGGCTGGTAGCTAGTTATATCTCTAGACTTTCAGGTTTCTCATGAAGTTTCATTAAGGGGAGACGTACACTCCAGGAAAAATTTTCTAAATGAATGACTTTTATTCACTTTCATATAATTGTGCAAGAAGTTCATAGGTAAATAGGATGTACTAAGGGTGAATTTGTTGAATTTTTCTGAAAAATGGGTCTCTGTGATGGCCATCTTGGATTTTCAAACCAGTTTCTTAGTGCAGAAGAATTTCATAGTAAATATTGAAAAATCAGCCTGAAATTTGGCACACAAGTACAAACCTATATGAACTGGGGATCCATGTGAAGATTTTGACCTATCTTTAAAACTAAAAAAGTGAGCCCAAATTCATTGGACCCCCGAGGGTCAGTTGACGAAATTTTAGAGTACATATTTAAAAGAATTTGAATATTTCCACAAGTTACCAATATTTCCCAATTCCCTCACATAGACCCCCAGATTAGATCTTAAACCACCTGTACACCAAATTTGAAGCTTCTAGCTTCAGTAGTTTTTGAAAACTCCTTGCACCAAGGAGGTCACATATGTCAAAAGAAGATTTAGAGAGAAACAAAAAAACTGGGATTTTAAAAAGGATTTTTAGAGCAATTTACACTTTTCAAATGCCCTTTTAGATCATTTCAGGTGTTTTTTCAAGTTTCTTTATTGTGACCCGATAGAACAGATGTCAAAGGATGTTTTTTTTTTTTTTTTAGCAAAAAACAAAAATTGGATAGTTTGAAAAATGTTATCGATATTGCCTGGGATCGTCGACCCGGGTCTTCCCTTAAAGGTTCATTTCGCAGTCTTTGTGTTAGAAAATTTTTTAAGAAACTCCCTTTTCTTTTTTTGTTACAGGGAAGGCGTTATGGAATTCCTTTTAGTCAACCATCCACTGGATTGCCCAATTTGCGATCAGGGTGGAGAGTGTGATCTGCAGGTTTGGTGACTTTTATGTTTCCTTTTTGCCCCTAATTTTATAACTAGATTTTGTTGCTTTCTTATGACTAGTGACTATGTAGGATTTTTAAGGGGTCTAGCTACCAAGAAAAGCTGTCTTCATTAGTTATGCATCTTTTGAAACCAAACTTTCCCAAAGTAGGTGGTACCCTCTCAGAAATAAATCAAAATATTTAAAAACATTGTAACCCAAAGTGTTATGCAACACCGGTGGCCATATTGAAATTATAAAAACATCTTAAAATTTTGAAAACCTAAAGGCGTAATGTTATTTTAAAAATAAATATCAAGTTAATAATACTATGTACCAGGTACCTGGCTGGGTTTTTTGTTGTTGTATACTTCCAATATTCTGGAATTTCCGGTTGTTTTAGAGTAATGTGCCTTTTTTTGTATCAATTTTAAACGCAACATCAATTTCAAATGAAGATATCTGAAGTATTAACACTTTACACCCTAAGGGCCTGGACGGGAAGTCCATTGTTAGATCCTAAGCAAGGGGAAGGAATCCATCTCCCATGAATACAAGCGTTTGAAAAACACATTTTAAAAATACTAAACAAATTCCCAAAATCTTGAAAAAATAAAAGTTAAAAAGAAAACTGAATGTAGTTTCAGAAAAAAACAACTTTATGTATGCTCAAATTGTTGGAAATGTTCTAACTTTAGTTCAATTAGGGTGTCCGACCCGTCACTCTCACTCTCAGCTTTAATGTCCGGCCCTAGATCTAAATTCTAGATTTTCGACGCCTGATCAATCTGAATCGTCCCAAACTCGTGCCACAACGTTTTCATCAAAATCTGAGCCATCTGATTTGTCACATGCTTGTTTTTGCTCAAATTCATCGTTATTTCTGTTTTAGAACTGAATTGTGTCGCTTTTCAACAAGTCGAGACACTTTCGAAGTATCTGTAACGCGATCGCACTTCGATCAGCTCTAATACTAAAACTACTGACCCGAAAAATTTCATTTCGGTATCAAACAAAAGAAAAAACTTTTTGCTATGACTATGCAAATCAAAATCTCGGCCCCAGAGTCTCGCCAAGGCGATACTTCGTTTCTAAAGACGCTAGTTCGGCGCGGGCGGTTCCGGGCGAGTCAGGATGGAGCGCGTAAGGGAATTCCCGGGCGATCCTGGGCGAGTTAGAGTGTAATGTGTTAAGTACATTTTCTCAAATATAACTAGCCAGGTACCTGTAACTACCAAATCTGCACATACTTGGAAAGTTTCAGTACATTATCTTGATCAGTAGCTCAGACTTGAAGATTTTAGTGATGAAGGGTCTTTAAAAGATAAAGTTTTGAGAAAAACGCATTAAAAAATGTTACTGTGTAATTTGAGGGTTTGTTCCTTCCAGAGGCTCCAGGACCATATGCACTATTATTTCTAATCACATATAAAATCTCATTTCTCTACAGTTTCAAATGACCTCATTTATAGAAGTTTAGTGAACCAAGTAGATACAAAAAATAACAAAAAAGGTGCTAAACGGTCATTTTTGCAAGAAGTGGTTGAGGTCGCTTGAGACGTATTTTCACCTATTTTATCAATTTTTTTATCAAATGGACCTGAAAATCTGATTCAGCAACGATCAAAAGGTGTTAAAAAGCTGCTTTCCAGAAAATCAATAATTTCATCGAAAATTAACCAAAAACGTTACCTGCGAGACCCCTTAAACTTGTCAATTTGTCCTATACTGCCATGCATTTCGAACTGTCCTATTTTCATCATTTTGATTTTATTTCCTCAAGGTAAATGTTTTCATCCCTTTTTATTGTGTTTTTGTTAAAGCAGCTTCTTAGGTTTTGCCCTTCCTTTCAGCTCAGTGCCCGTTTGATAACTCAGAAGCCAATTATAATATGGTGCATTTTGTTGTACACGATGTTGTCTTGATAGAAAAGGGAGCAAAGTTGTTAATGACATTAAAAATTTTTTTCATTTATTCATGAACAATGTTGCGTATACTTTAGAGAAGGATCTGATTTTCTAGCCTGGATTTCATCTTGTTTGGAAGGTATAATGTAAAATTTAGTTTACTTCTGTTCCAGGATCAGTCCATGGCCTTTGGCAGCGACAGGAGCAGGTTCACGGACAACGCCTTCACTGGAAAACGTGCTGTTGAGGACAAAAACATTGGACCTTTGATTAAGACGATCATGACTAGATGTATACATTGCACTCGTTGTATCAGGTCAGAGTTCTCTTTAAATTGATGACCAAATAAGTAAAATCCAGCAAATGAATTGGTTTTTGAAAAATATCCAGAAATCTAGTGAGTGAATTCAATTTGAGCAAAGCATTTACGAAGATGTCAATTGCAATGGTTGATATTCTTGTCCACAGCATGCGAAAATTATGGGAAAGTGATTTGTCTGTAGTCTAAAATGTTGCTATTTTTTGGTTTTATTCTTCAGATTTGCCAGTGAGATTGCTGGTGTTGAGGACCTGGGAACGAGTGGCCGCGGCACTGAGATGCAGGTTGGGACTTACGTGGAGAAAATGTTCAAGTCTGAGATGTCTGGAAATGTTATTGACCTTTGCCCTGTCGGAGCTTTGACTTCTAAACCATATGCCTTTACAGCTAGGCCCTGGGAAAACAGGTGAACCTCTTTAAGAAAGGGAGAACGTTTTGCATTTTTCCCAGCCCTGAAGACATTTTAGTAAAGAATTTTGACCTCTTGACCTTATATGCAATGTAATCTCACAAAGATCTTTGAGGCATATTGAAAATTTGTACACAATCCAACATCTCCAACTTTGTGTAAATTGATTAGAGTGATTTTGAAAATCATGAACTGGAAAAAAAAAGTTTTCAAAAAAATTGTTATATATTGGGGTATATATTTCCAAGCTGGTCGTCAGAGATAACTCTTTGTCCAAATATATGTATCTCAATTTAAAAAAAAAAAAACTTTCTTTTTTTTTTGGGGGGGGGTTCAAGGCTTTACTCACACTTGGCCATTTTGTATTTATGTTTTATTTTTGGTGCGGTTGTCTCACATTTTAATTGAACTTATGCATATGTAATGGGACCTGAACCCATATCATAGCAAAGGATGTTGTTGTACTTCATATTTCTATAGGAACATCAGCTGTTTTGGGTAATTGCGTTCATGTGTGATTTTCAAAGAACTGTAATGATATGCCCACATTTCAGTGTTTTTGTGTATGCTATATGAGATATGCACCATGTTTGATATTGTGTTATGGAGACTCTAATTTCACACTACTTTCACAAATGATATCTAGAAGCCATTTTTTAAATTTGCTTTTGGGTTCTGATGTTTCCAGGAGAATTGAAAGTGTTGATGTGATGGATGCTGTAGGCAGCAACATTGTGGTCTGTATGCGGTCCAACGAAGTGATGAGAATCTTGCCACGGTTGAATGAGGTCAGTGTGTCACTGTGAAAATGTTGAATTTATTTGTATCATCATGTGGAAGGCTCACATAACCTCAACATTCCCTTCACTGGTCTGTTCCCTCAGAAGATACAGAGTTGTGAAGGTCATGTTTTGTGCCCCCACTATATTTTAATCTAATATTTACTCCACAAAATTCATAGAATGTTTTGCCCCCATTCAAGTTTCATGCTTCTTAGCCATTTGGTTGGTGTTGGCCCTGTGAATTACGTCTCATTGTACGCTGCGTTCACTTCTTGAGATTGGCGGTTTGTCTTTGTTAGTGTGGACTGCAACGCATGACCAAGTACTTAGATCTGCTTTGTCATGTTACCAAGTCCTGACAGCAAGAGGGGTCTTCTGGGAGTGGGCTTTAAGTTTCAGCTCTCTCTTCGTTCCCCCCCTTACACATTTTTGGTTTGCTTCCTTTGTAAACCTGAAAATTGATAGTTGTTGTACTGCTGCGGTATTGACTTTTAAGTTAATGATTTCCAAACTTGCCAGTCTGTTCCGTGTAGTATATAGAAGCTCAATGAACTAGCCATTCTCAATAAATATCAAGTACTTCATGGAGTCATGAATGGGTTGTAAGTGCTACCGCAAAACTAGCGCTTGGTTTGAGTCGGATCAGAATTATTGTTCTGTTTTCCTGGAATATTTTCTCTTAGTTAATGTCATTATGAATGATGAAGTAACTATCCTTTGAAATTGTAATGACTTACATTGTGTCTACTTTGGTGTTTAACTTGAACAATGGCAAGGGCACCCAGAGGAATTTTTACTTTTATGACCCACTGCATTCATTCTGGCCATTGCACTTTCAGCTGTATGTAGGTGTGCGTGAAAGAGTTTTATAAACTGTTCTCAGAAATAATGCTATAAAAAAAGGTAAGACTAGCAGCACTCGTCATTTTTCTACTTCATTTACACCAGGTCATGTATATTTGACAGCTGAGAAGACTTGAGAGAAAATTATGCATTCTGTTTAGTAAGTGTACCTTTTTCTTAATTTGCAGTGAATAGGTGAACAATTTATTTTGTTGTGTGATTTTCACCCCTGGGTTATTCTTGAAGAAAAACATTTGATTAGGTGGATTGAAAGATCATGATAGCTTTGAAGGCAAAGTTTTAGAAACACTTAGATTGGCTGTGCCCCGCAGTGCTGTTGTTTGAACCCAGCAGTCTGAACAGAGTCAATAAAATATTTATTGTTTTCCAACTGTTGCAAATACATAATGAACATTTTCTGATCTGGTGTTTCTATGAGAAGAAAATGGAATAATTTGTAAATAGTGAGACATGATGTCAAGATAGTTTTATCATTTTACTGGAAAGATCTCAAGTGCCTTGATTGATCAGTCATTTTCAAAATATTAGATCAGTTTGTCTTTGTTAGTGTGGACTGCAACGCATGACCAAGTACCTAGATCTGCTTGGTCATGTTACCAAGTCCTGACAGCAAGAGGGGTCTTCTGGGAGTGGGCTTTGAGTTTCAGCTCTCTCTTCGTTCCCCCCCTTACACATGTTTAGTTTGCTGCCATTGTAAATATGAGGAAATTGATAGTTGTTGTACTGCTGCAGTATTGACTTTAAGTTAATGATTTCCAAACTTGCCAGTCTGTTCCGTGTAGTATGTAGAAGCTCAATGAACTAGCCATTCTCAATAAATATCAAGTACTTCATGGAGTCATGAATGGGTTGTGGGTGTTACCTCAAAACTAGCGCTTGGTTTTTGTGGTGCAACGAGGATGAGAACTGCTGTAGCACAGTTAGTTTTTGACTTTTTCTATTTTTCTAATATGCGAAAGTTTGAAGTTCAAATCTGAGTTGGATCAGAATTATTTTTCTGTGTTACTGGAATATTTTCTCTCAGTTCAATGTCATTGTGAACGATGAAGTACCCTACCATTGAAATTGTAATGACTTACATTGTGTCTACTTTGGTGTTTAACTTAAACAATGGCCAGGGCACAC
The DNA here is from genome assembly GCF_000002075.1 of Aplysia californica. Lineage (NCBI taxonomy): Eukaryota > Metazoa > Mollusca > Gastropoda > Aplysiida > Aplysiidae > Aplysia > Aplysia californica. Next base: position 1,662,084 of record NW_004797348.1, read on the forward strand.
TGAGGAATTCTTACTTTCATGACCCACAGCATTCATACTGGCCATTGCACTTACAGCTGTATGTAGGTGTGAGTGAAAGAGTTTTATAAACTATTTTCAGAAACTATGCTGTGAAAGAAGGTAGACTAGCAGTACTCGCAGTTTTTAGCTTCATTTACACCAGGTCATGAATATTTGACCACTGAGAAGAGAAAACTAAGCATTTTGTTTTGTTTAGTAAATCTAGCCTTATCTTGATGAGCAGTGAATGGGCGGAAAATGTATTTTGTTGTGTGATTTTCACAACTGGTTTATTCTTGAAGAAAAATATTTGTTTAGGTGGATTAGAAGATCTTATAAGTTTGAAGGCAAAGTTTTAGAAACACTTAGATTGGCTGTGCCCAGCAGTACTGTTGTTTGAACCCTGCAGTCTGGAAGAGTCTTTGAAATATTTTTGCTTTTGAAACTGTTGCAAGTACGTAAAGAAAATTTTCTGTTCTGGTGTATCTATGAGAAGAAAATGGAATAATTTGTAAACAGTGAGACATGATGTCAAGATAGTTTTATTGTCTTACTGGAAGATTTTAAGTGCCTTGACTGATCAGTCATTTTCAAAATATTAGATCAGTTTGTCTTTGTTAGTGTGGACTGCAACGCATGACCAAGTACCTAGATCTGCTTGGTCATGTTACCAAGTCCTGACAGCAAGAGGGGTCTTCTGGGAGTGGGCTTTGAGTTTCAGCTCTCTCTTCGTTCCCCCCCTTACACATGTTTAGTTTACTGCCAGTCTGTTCCGTGTATTATGTAGAAGCTCAATGAACTAACCATTCTCAATAAATATCAAGTACTTCATTGAGCCATGAATGGGATATGAGTGTTACTGCAAAACTAGCTCTTGGTTTTTGTGGTGCAACATAGATGTGAACTGCTTTGGCACAGTTAGTTGTTGACTTTTTCTATTATGCAAAAGTTTGAAGTTCAAATCTGAGTCGGATCAAAATTATTTTTCTGTTTTCCTGGAATATTTTCTCTCTGTTCAATGTCATTATGAATGATGAAGTACCCCACCTTTGTAATTGTAATGACTTGCATTGTATCTTCTTTGTTGTTTAACTTGAACAATGGCCGGGGCACACTGAGGAATTCTTACTTTTATGACCCACTGCATTCATACCAGCCATTGCACTTACAGCTGTATGTAGGTGTGAGTGAAAGAGTTTTATAAACTGTTCTCAGAAACGATGCTGTGAAAGAAGGTAGACTAGCAGTACTCTCAGTTGTTAGCGTCATTAACACAAGGTCATGTATATTTGACCGCTGAGAAGACTGGAAGAGAAAATTAAGCATTCTGCTTTGTTTAGTAAACATAACCTTTTCTTGATTAGCAGTGAATAGGTGAAAATTTTATTTTTAAAAATGATTTTCTCCTGCGGGGTTATTCTTGAAGAAAAAATTTATTCAGGTGGATTGAAAGATCATGATAGCTTTGAAGGCAAAGTTTTAGAAACACTTATATTGGCTGTGCCCAGCTGTGCTTTTGTTTGAACCCTGCAGTCTGAAAGAGTCAATAAAATAATTATTGTTTTCCAAACTGTTGGAAATACATAATGAAAATGTTCTGTTCTTGTGTTAATATAAGAGAAGAAAATGGAATAATTTGTAAACTGTGAGACATGATAACAAGATAGTTTTATCATTTTACTGGAAGATTTTAAGTGCCTTAACTGATCAGTCATCTTCAAAATATTAGATCAGTTTGTCTTTGTTAGTGTGGACTGCAACGCATGACCAAGTACCTAGATCTGCTTGGTCATGTTACCAAGTCCTGACAGCAAGAGGGGTCTTCTGGGAGTGAGCTTTAAGTTTCAGCTCTCTCTTCGTTCCCCCCCTTACACATGTTTAGTTTGCTGCCTTTGTTAAACATGAGGAAATGGATAGTTGGTGTACAGCTGCAGTATTGACTTCAGTGCATGATTTCCAAACTTGCCAGTCTGTTCTGTGTATTATATAGAAGCTCAATGAATTAGCCATTCTCAATAAATATCAAGTACTTCATGGAGTCATGAATGGGTTGTGGGTGTTACCTCAAAACTAGCGCTTGTTTTTTGTGGTGCAACGAGGATGTGAACTGCTGTAGCACAGTTAGTTTTTGACTTTTTCTATTATGCGAAAGTTTGAAGTTCAAATCTGAGTTGGATCAGAATTATTTTTCTGTGTTACTGGAATATTTTCTCTCAGTTCAATGTCATTGTGAACGATGAAGTACCCTACCATTGAAATTGTAATGACTTACATTGTGTCTACTTTGGTGTTTAACTTGAACAATGGCCGGGGCACACTGAGGAATTCTTACTTTCATGACCCACAGCATTCATACTGGCCGTTGCACTTACAGCTGTATGTAGGTGTGAGTGAAAGAGTTTTGCAAACTGTTTTCAGAAACTATGCTGTGAAAGAAGGTAGACTAGCAGTACCCGCAGTTTTTAGCCTCATTTACACCAGGTCATGAATATTTGACCACTGAGAAGAGAAAACTAAGCATTTTGTTTTGTTTAGTAAATCTAGCCTTATCTTGATGAGCAGTGAATGGGCGGAAAATGTATTTTGTTGTGTGATTTTCACAACTGGTTTATTCTTGAAGAAAAATATTTGTTTAGGTGGATTAGAAGATCTTATAAGTTTGAAGGCAAAGTTTTAGAAACACTTAGATTGGCTGTGCCCAGCAGTACTGTTGTTTGAACCCTGCAGTCTGGAAGAGTCTTTGAAATATTTTTGCTTTTGAAACTGTTGCAAGTACGTAAAGAAAATTTTCTGTTCTGGTGTATCTATGAGAAGAAAATGGAATAATTTGTAAACAGTGAGACATGATGTCAAGATAGTTTTATTGTCTTACTGGAAGATTTTAAGTGCCTTGACTGATCAGTCATTTTCAGAATATTAGATCAGCTTGTCTTTGTTAGTGTGGACTGCAACGCATGACCAAGTACCTAGATCTGCTTGGTCATGTTACCAAGTCCTGACAGCAAGAGGGGTCTTCTGGGAGTGGGCTTTGAGTTTCAGCTCTCTCTTCGTTCCCCCCCTTACACATGTTTAGTTTGCTGCCATTGTAAAGATGAGGAAATTGGTAACTGCTGTGCTTTAAAGCAGTTTATCAAAGTCGAATGTTGAAGCTAAATTTGCAGAAGCTCATTTTTGTAAAAGATATCAAGTACTTCATGGAGCAACTAAAAAGGTTGTGAGCATTAACGGGAGATTTGCAGATAGTTTTGTACTCGAACAAGAGCATTCCAGTCGCTGTGACTCGATAACTCGTTCTGCTGCATGGCTATTTGAAGGTCAAGTGTGAGGGGGCTATTTGTCATTCTTCTTGGAATACTTTCCTTCTGCTGGGTGTCCTGATAGGGGATGATGTACTCTACTGTTGAAAATATCAGCATTAGGTCTAGTTTGATGTTACACTCTAACAACTGGAAGTAGCTTACTGCTGTCATCTGTATCTTTGTATTATTTTCTACATCAGACATTAACTGTTATGATCTGTTGAAGTTATGTTGTCTGAAGCCAACACTGCAGTGTGCACATGTTGCGCTAATGTATATGAAAAGAGATTATCAAGTGTCTTGTAAAGGCTGCAGGTGCCCATATTCAAACCTTGTGGTCTCAAAGAATCAGTAAAATATTTGCCTATTTTCTGAACCAGGGGAGAATGAAAACTCTTATTCTTATGTGTCTATGAGAGAAAATTAAATCAGTGCAAAACAATGAGGAATGTGGTAGAGAAAGTTTATTATTTGAATGATTTCTTTGACCTTACACTTTACTTATAAGTTTTGGTACTTTGTTTTGACTGCTTTTTTGTTACTCATTCCAGGACATCAACGAAGAGTGGATCTCTGACAAGACTCGTTTTGCTTACGATGGGTTGAAGAGGCAAAGACTGACCACGCCATTTGTGAGGAGTGGGACTGGGGAGCTGGTGCCTGCTGACTGGGAGAGTGCTTTTGTCAAGATTGCAGAAAGGGTAAGACTTTTTTTCAAATGTGCCTTGTGAGTGTGTATGCTTATTCAGTGCTATAATTATTTAATTTAGTAATTATTTATTGTTCATGCTGAGCTGTTTACGTTTCAGTGTTGTTAGAATAAGTGGATTTTTTGTCTCACAGACATGCGAGATTACGTTTTCAGGTTTTTGGTCAAAGTATAGGAGTTGAAAACTGCTGGACACAAGAGGTTTTGAAATTTTGCTTCAGGTAACTTGTGGTCTTGGCTTAATGTGTTTGTGCTATAATTTTGTTACTTTTTAAAGGAAAAACAACAATAAATAAATGATGCTCTTTACTTATGAGTTTTATGCTCAATGCACTTCTCTAGGTCAATGCCACAGATGGGGACCTCATTGCTGGTGTTGCTGGCGGTCAGGTGGATGCTGAGGCTTTGATTGCCCTCAAGGACATGTTGAACCGACTTGGATCGGAGTCTGTCTGCACAGAGGAGAAGTTCCCAATGACAAACTCTGGGTAAGATTCAGGGGGCACTTTCATTTCACATCAGTGAAGTCTTTGTTTAGCTACGACAAATGTTAATGACTGATCAAAGCTGTATTTTATGTTAACTCTTTATCTCCGGCAAGCCGCTCCCAGTGGCTCGCAGTTGAAAGACATGCCGGTGAGCCGCTGACAGCAGCTCAGGTACATTCCTTTACAACGACTTCGACATCAAATTACTTTTCGGCAATTGCCGAAAACAGGTCTCTTATACCAGAAGTTCATTCATTAGATGAAGAATTATCAAAATAGGTTTGCTAATTTAGATTTAATGACCCATTTAATGGCGTTTTTGTCATTTTTAGATTTAGCACTAAAAAGGGCCCCGGCATAGTGGGTTTCTCAGAGATAAAGAGTTATGTTACTTCAGCTTTTTCTATTAATTGTATTGTATACTACAAGCTACAAGTGATTTTGAGAGACAGAAGGAAGAAATCCATCATTCAGACTTTATGTTTGATTACTCTTGTAGGCCTAGTGATTATTCATGTGATATCATCCAGCATCAGCATTATATAGGTTTACAATGGATCAGCAAATAGTGTACTTGTCTTGGCACTGTAACATTCATCTTTTTTTACACCACTAATCAATCTATTTCAGTTATTGTCTCATTTATTGACCATTTCATTTTGATCATATCAAAATCTTATTTGCTTGTTTTTTTAGTTGAAAGCACTAGGTCTGTCCAGATACTTGAGTCTGGTCTTCGTATAAAAATTGATTTCTTGTCATTTCACCACTTTTGTTTTTTCTCTTGGCGTAGTCTAGATGTGTATGAGAGTATAAAATCGATAAGAAACTCACCTATGACAAATTGTTTGATTTGGGTACATTTTTATCGGAGCTCGCACATGGTTAGATTTAAAAATAATGTCTCCTCTTCTTGTAAATCGTCATAGCCCCCCGCCGGCTCTTCTTGATTCAGTACCCACAATGTTCAGGAAAAGTGTTCTAACTGTATTCTAGCCTGGTGGTACAAGAATGTTCTGAGTTTTTAAAGTAATTTTTTATATGATTTGTGGTATGTTTTGCATTTAACAGTCTTTTGTCTGCGATATGGATTAGCTTTTTCACTAGTTCTGTAATTTTTGTCTTGTTAGGATTGACTTCCGGTCAAATTACATCATGAACACTACCATCAGTGGGATTGAAGAAAGCGACCTGATTCTCCTTGTTGGAACAAACCCAAGACTGGAAGCCCCTCTTGTTAATGCCCGTATCAGGAAAACGTGAGTCAAGTACAGCTCTTCTTGCCCTTTTGTTTTTGATGGACTTTTTGAAGAAAGAAATGTATGACACATTTGTGACATCCCCATAAACATTCAGTAAGCCAGTTCTTTCTTTTCTGTATAGATCTATACTTGCCATTCTCAAATGGTCGACTTAAAATATTGCTACAACTCAAATTTACATGAAAGTCAATACTTACCAAAAGAACTTTACTTTCCCAAATTTTTGTACCTTTGCGTTTATGGTTGCTCTATTTGAAATTTGTACATTTATGTTTCGTTTGAAATGTAAAACTGGATGTGTTCATGGCCTTCTCCAGGTGGATCAACAGTGACTTGTGTGTGACTGTGCTGGGAGCTCCTGTGGATCTGTCCTATGATTATCAGGTAGGGATACTAAACTTCTTAGAGTTCTGTTACATCTATAAGGTGAATGTTAATGTGAATGCATGGAGACTAATGTGAGATGTTGTCAAAAGCTAATGAAGTTCTCAGGTTCAATGAAGAGAAGATAATAGGTGTCTTGACTCGAGAGCAAAAACCTGTTTAATTTTTGAAATTTAACAAGTTAATGTTGAGTTTATGTTGTTTTTAAGGATTCTGATAGAATTCAACCAACATGTTTACGTTGCTGTGTTTGAAGTTTTAACATTGTTTTGAAGAGTGCAAAACTGTAGCTGTGACCCAAGCTTTCCAGAATGTATACCTGCATGTTTGCCGACAATCGTCTGAAATCCGACAATCGCGACCCGACCCGCGAGCAGGCCGATGCTATCGCTAGGCCCACCTGTATTAGGGCCTAGTCAATGTGTGTAGTGCGAGGCCTGGCCGACTGCCAGCGCCCCCTTTTTCTCCCGTCGGCTTTGTCGGCACTTTCGTTTTCGTGCCGACTGCTGACGTCGGCGTTTCCGACATAATTGTCGGAACCTGAGTAGAAATGCGAATGCGAAAAAGGACGACGACCTGAATTATCTACTTTCAGTTTCGTGCTCGAGCGGCCATTTTGAATTTCGTTTGTTTACTGATTGTTCAGATCATGTGGATTCTTTCAAGTCCAACTCACTTGTTCTAAGATAATAGAATCTAGATCTAGATTTATATAGATCATGTATAGATCTCAATGGAGGATTCATATTCCAATTCTATTGTGTCAAACCCTATCATAGGTTGTGCTGTAATATTAATGTTGGTGAAAAGCATTTCATCAAGTGCGTGAATTATTTATTATTTAGAGTCTAGACTCAGCTGAGTCCCTCTGTTTGGAATCGGATGCGGATTTCTAGTTCAAGGCCTATTCCTATTCACTTGTTCTACAAGATCTAGATCTAGATTTATTTAGATTACTAGATCTATATGGAGGATTCATATTCCAATTCTATTGTGTTATTGTATCAAACCCTGCCCTATTATAGCAGTTTAGGTGTAGGATGCTCCTTGTTTGTTTTGGAGTGTGGTTTTTTAATTTTTTAATTTTTAAATTTTGGACGTGTTCTGGCCTTTTTACATGAGGCCCGTTGTAGGTTCTTTTTAATTTTTAGGGTTAGGGTTAGGTCTCTTCTTTATTGTGTTTCTTGGGGTGGTCACTCGTTACTCGGAAGTCCTTCCTTATGACACCCACAAAATTGACAAACTTTAAGCTCTTGGGGGGGGGGTTGCGCAAAATTTTCAGACAATCTGGTTAAGGCTCACATGCAGGTCTAAGTATGTCATACATTTTAAAAGTGTTTCATTAATCTTATTTGTTCTTTTTGGATTGCAGTACTTGGGAGACAGCTTTGAGCTGTTGACAGACATCTTGAACGACAAGCATCCTCTTGCTAAGGTATGTGCTTTCATTACTGTTTATTTGAGCAGTGTTCTTGGTGTTAAATTTGGGAAGAATTTTTTAATTGAAAATAAAATAAATGTTTTTAAATATAGAAAGGTATAGTTGCTGATGACAAGTCAACACAGTACACATGTATTTCAAGTGTGTTTTGAGGGTAACCATTACCTTGTTGTCTTGTCACTACAGGGTCTGAAGGAGGCCAGCAAACCCATGATCATCCTGGGAAGTGCCGTCCTACAGGGTGAGAACAGTGGAGCGATTCTGGACACTGTAAAAAGTCTGTCGGAGAAGTTGCGTGCGGGCTCAGAGCAAGAGGACTGGAAAGTCTTCAATGTTCTACACACAGTAAGTGCCTCGTGATCTCCCCAATCAGACTCACCACTTTTTTTTGTAGTAAGTCCAACACATCTTAAGGGCAGTATTAGTAGGTAGCGTAAGCACGGCCTCGCGGGCACTCGCGGCCTTCCGACCGCGTGGTATCGGTGAAATCGGGGTAATTCCGATCGCTGTTTCTTTGCTCTTTCGCTATAAAACACCAAGTGCCGTACACCTTGTAAAAGTTCAGCTTTTCCTTGTTACAATGGTGTAAGTTGTTTTTATGTCCGATTAGTAGGAGCTGGAGATTCGCCGACGAAAGCGAAGCCCCTCGCGGTCGGAATGCGTGGTCGGCCGGTTGAAAAATTGACACGGGTGCATTCAAATGCTTCGCGGAATGAGGAATGATTAAATACCGTCTTTTCATTGGCGGAGAACTGTAGAGCTTTAAACGGGCTTTCCCGTGGTATGTGTTTTGCCTTTGGAGTCTAAATAGAAAGCTTTTAAAAATACTGTCAAAATGTTTAAAGGTCACTTTTTACCCATAATATGTAAAATACGGGCTTAAAAAATATATGTGATAAAAGATCAGCTTATTTTCTATTAGAATAAAGTAATCAGCTTGGAATTATTTTTCATCAATCCTTCCGCGAGACTCAGAAAGCATGTGACCCCGCACGCGGGGTACACTACAGTATAGAGCCGACTCGCTCGCCGCGGGGCCCGGTGCGGCGCTGGCGGGGTCGACGCTCGGTGTTTTTGTCGAAATAATGACAGATCATCGTGTTTGAGGCGATAAAGTACTGATTTGTAATGATCTCACAGTCTTGAAAAAATTTAGGCTCCATATATTTGTTATAGTGATTGTACTCTGTTAATGTGGAGATGTTTAGTGCTCTTGGTACTCTTTTATTGTCTGTCAAACATGGGGTTGCAGCCAGTGACTGACTTTAACAAAATTGATCAAATTTTAAACAGCTACCATTTTCTTAAAAATTGATTGAGAGGTTAAAGAATGGTACCAAAATGCTCAGTGGATATAGGCCTTTCAAATGGAACTGATAAATTTGGCATACAACTACTTTGAAAATTTAGTTTCTGGTACCTAGTATTAGTTGGTAATGGACTGTTGAAGCAAACCAATGAGATATTTAATTCTTTATCTTTTATCGGGACCTATTGAAGGAGAAGTGTTTCATTCATATCAGTAGCAAATTAGTTGAATGCATTTTACATATATAGGTAGAACATGTTAGTGTGAATGGAAGAAACTTTAAATGTGATGTGGATATGAACATTACAGGAATTTTAAAGATATGTCTTTAAATGAGTTTAAGACTTTGGTGCTGTTTTCATTTGTCAAGTTCACAAAATTATTGTAGTATTAGAACATTTGACCTGTGTTTGTGGTGTAGTGGTTAGACGCCTTGCCATGTAAGAAGGGAGAATTTTCATTTTCATTGATCATCTCAGTCTGACAAGCGGGGTTGGAAACCCGTCTCCTAAGTGATCTGAAATGTGTCAATAGAGGTGTAAAGACACCTACATTAAAAAAAATGTTTTAAAAGAATATTTAAGTTTTTTAAGAATGTAAATGAGATTAAATGATATGAGAAGTCGATAAGGGAACTCTGCCAGCTGGTACAATTTGTTGCTGTATTTGTCCTTTCAGCAAGCGAACCAGGTGGGAGCTCTAGACCTGGGCTACGCTCCTGGTGTGGATGCCATGAAGGGCTCCAAGCCCAGTGTGCTCTTCTTGCTGGGGGCAGACGCAGGCACGGTCAAGCGTGAGGACCTCTATGAGAACGCCTTGGTGGTCTACATAGGTCAGTGGCAGTGGTTGTAAGCTTCTTGTGTGGTGATACTTGTCCAGATTAGCTTCAGTGGACCTGTAATAGTACTACGGTTGACTAAGGATGAGTTGATGTCTTCTGGGGGAGTGAAAAAAAAATCAATTCATTCGAATATCAATTTAAATGTTGGGACTTGTAAAGAAGAAGAGGAGCTGGGTTCCGAGAAAAAGATCAATTTAACCAAAGATCAGCTCAAGCGTGTTCAACTTAAGTGGAGTCAACCGGTTTTCCCCTGTGGCTTTGTTTTTAAGATAAAATTGAAAGAGTAAGTGGCAGGAACTCCGAATTTAATACCCATCCCCTGTAAAGTCAAGTGCAGTGGATGATTTAGAGCCATGAAAACATCCCAAACAGTCATAAATGTGGAAAATCTAGTTCAAAAGGAGCAGAAGGTTCAATGTGGACACAGTTTTTTTTCACTTGCTATTCTTATTGTTGAAAAGGTAGATACATTGTGTCATGATTAGAACACCTTTTTGTTCAGCTCAAGTTGCATGAAAGTGGCTGCGTTTCTTTAGTGCATCTTGTAGTGATTAGGTTTTGGTCATGTTGGCATAAGGGCAAACACATTTCACGAATGGAGTATTTGATTTTTCTCATGGTTGTGATTTTGTTAGATGAGTGATGTATTGTTATTTTCCCCCAGGCCACCATGGTGACTATGGCGCACAGATCGCAGATGTTGTCCTCCCTGCGGCTGCTTACACAGAGAAAGATGCTGTCTATGTGAACACTGAGGGGCGTGCCCAGATTGGACGGCAGGCGGTCAGTCCACCTGGCATGGCTAGACAAGACTGGAAGATCATCAGAGCTCTCTCTGAGGTAAGTCGTTCTTGAGGGTTCTCAGATGTTGGGTAATCATTCCATCCTCGGACTGTTTGCTTAACACTAGGTATGTTTATTTCTCATAGCTGTGAAGTCATGCCTAGAGTCTTGAACACTTTACAGACCTTTCCAGAATCCATCATATTCATCCTCCAGTCTCTTGGCTGTATGCAGTCTTGCTGCTGTGGAAGCCCAAACATGTGAAGCTATTTCTTGAGATTTTTTAGCCATACATTACCTCGTGAACATGAAGCCTCCTGCTGTGGGGCTGTTTGTGGGTGGGAGATTGGAATTGAGCCCAAGAGAAGTATGAAAATTGGGTTACTGAATGGTTACAGTTTTGCCCATAAAATGTGTGTGACTGATAGGACAGTGTTCGTTGTGGTTCCTTTTGCTTCAGCTGATTGTGGTCTTTCTCCATTTTCAGTTGTATCTGGAATTGTTTTAAGGTTGGAACTGGATTATTTTAAATGAAAAGTGGAAGCAGACTTTTTTTTTTTAGATCAGGAACAGATTTGGAAGTAAGTGGCTAGTGGCAGCTTGACTGGTGCTGTTTATGTACACTGCCCTATATGAAATGTGGTAATTTTGAAATATTATTGTGTCGTAATGTGTATATATAAAATATGCTTTACTTTTTCTTTCTTTCCCAGATGTTGGGAGTGACATTGCCATATGATAAATTGTCTGACGTTCGAGCCCGACTCGGTGAGGTCTCTCCGACGTTCAACCATGCTGGTCAAGTTGAAGATGCAGGATTCTTTAATTTGTCAGATAGCGCTACTGTGGTAAGTGTTTGCTATGAATCACAGTCTGTGGGATTTACTGAAATATGAGATTGTAGGGGAGGTAGGACCATTTTTTTTATCTTGCTTTACAAGCTACTTAGTTAGTTTTGTCAGTGTGTTAATGTTTCTCAAAGTGCCACATAGGACTCTTTTGTGCCTTTGCCATTGTTGAATTATATTGGTTTTGAAGATGTAGTTTTTTGGGGGGAGATGGGGGTAGTAAAAGGTTTGACATTATAAGTAGCAGTCCTTCCCAGCCTGCTTTATTAGATGAGATAAATGATAGAAATCCTTCTGTGAAATTACACATGAAGGACAAACATCTTTATTCTCACTATACTCTTTCTTTCTTCTCAAAGCGCCATAAAGCTCGTGTTGTAAGTTTGCTCAAATATGGTGAACTGGGTCCCTGAGGAACAGATGACTTTCTGTTGATACTGCTCTTTTGTTGTTGTTGTTGTTTTTTGTTGTTGTTTTTTTTGTTTTAGTTTAAATGTACTTTACTCAAAAGCATTGTTTTTCCACGTTTGTGCCTGTGTTAATAGAATCAATGTCTTTTTATCAAGTTATCTTTCATCATATATCTTCTGTTTATTTGCTTGCTTACTACTTCGTTTAGTGGAGCATGTTGTGCTGGACTAATAATAATAATAATAATTTGCGCTTATATAATGCCTATCCATGCTGCAAAGCATTCTCTGTGTGCTTAAAACTAGACAGTATTCCCTTTTTTGTGTGGAGCCTTTGACAGGTTTTATACTGCAAAATTGGAATGTTAAGCTGTTGCCGTTATTTAATTATGTTTTAAAAAAATGCTTTCTTCTTTCTTTTCCTCGTTAACAGCCGCGCAAAGAGAGCAGGCCAGCCGTTCAACCGCTCAGCCCCGCCCTTCTTAGTCTGCGAGATTTCTACATGACAGATCCCATTTCGCGGGCGTCTCTCACCATGGCCAAGTGTGTGCAGGCTGTGGACGATGCGGAGAAGAACCCCTACTCCAAGCCAGAGCAGTCGTGAAACTTCGCACCTAGACTAGAACTATTGGCTCTGTGATGTCTGAATAGCTTTTTATTTTCAAATCATATAGGAAGGATGTGAATGGGCAAAACACAAAATAGATAATGTTGGTGTGTCCACCACTTTTATTCTAGGTGGCTTTTTGTGTGTTTTCAGAACATGTACTCGGGTTATGCAAGAGAGCATAAGTGTGTGAGAGAAATGGCTTAGTCTATAAATGTGTCTCAGTACATTACAGATTGTAGACTACCTTGCATGATGGATTTTTTTCATGCTTGGCTGTCAAATGTTTCTAAAACTGAAAATTTTTGTCAAGTGTTGTGTCCGATTGAACTTTAACCATGGGATTTGCATATTAAGGGAAGTTTCTCAAGGCAAGTAGAACTTTGTGTCATCAGACGACTGTCAGTTTGACTGACGTAAATGTGTTTTTGGATTTTTGTGAGGGTATTAACACCACTTCCATGCAATCTAATCTCTCTGAATTAGTTTCATAAGGTCTGGTTGACAATAATAAGGTCTGTAGGGAAGAAAGTCTTTAGAAAATGAAATGTAAATAATGTTCGGTTTGAATAAAAGACTTTACGTGGAACAATGGCGTCTGTTATTTTTCACTTTTATGTGCTGTCTAAAAACCTTTTTTACTCTCCTAAAAATGAATGTGGGCCTATTTAACCCCTTCCTTGCCGTATGATGTACCTGGTAAGTCATGAAAATGTGTTATTTTCAGCACTGTGCTGTACCATGTACATCATGGAAGTTGGCAAGATTTGCCACTCCTGGTTGCTTATATGACGTTACATGTATGTCACGCTAATAACCTGGCTCTAATTCTTCTGTACAGTTTTAGCCACAAGTGCAGCGTAGATTCCTATTTGGTAATAAAAGACGTGCTTATCAATACCAAATTTGCTACTTTACCTCTAGGCTTGCAAGCGATCGATAAACACAGATCTAAGCTTGCGGGCGGCTGCATGCTCTCGTAAAATGTAAACATCGAAATTACTTTAAAAAGGCAAATAAATTCACTTTTTAACTTAGATTTGCGGGTCATTCGAAATCATAAGTAAGATGGAAGGTAGTGGGGTGTAAAAAAAGTGAGAAAAGTGACACAATTGAAGACCCGGTGCCCGATATACGTCACAAGTGCTCTAGATGTAGACCCTGTGTCCATTAACAATGAGACATTAGGCTGCTGTCTTGAGTAGCGAGCTCAGCCGAAAATTGGTGCTGACAGTAGGAATGTGTACTTTTTGGCAACGAAAGGGTTAATTTCAGTGTTCAAGTGATACCTTCACAGCGACTTCAGTCTCTGACCCATTTTGTTTTGTGGTTTTGTTGTGTCGTTCAGGGGCATTCATTCTATGTTTCCTGCAGTGTCACCTGCACTTTCAACACTCACCAGTGGACGGTATCAGAAGATGGTTTATACAGCTCCACAACTTTTTGCCTGTATATATTTACTGTAGGCCTACTTAATGTACTGGATACAGTACAGCCTTGCTGGGAGATTTTAACTTTCTCAAGTTTCACACAAAATGTAATTTCAAATTTCAACACTGTCAAAACATGATGTTGCTTTTACTGAATAGCGAGTTTTGCCTTGATCCTTAACCTGCTTTAGTTGATGTCACGCTTGACTTCTTTTCTACTGCCTTGTGTTCCCCTGCTAGATCTCGGGGGTAGTCGACTGCTTGTTTCTCAACCTACAGTGCAACTGGTTTTTACGTATGTGGCCGTTTTTCCTGTTTGGTAGGGCCCCTTGCCTTCAGGCAGCCATTTTTGAAGGTACCCTCATATGTGTTAAGTACTGACTAGAGTATTTTCAATTTTGGTAGGAATTAATTTTGAACTTTGCACGGGGAACGGTCAGAAGCCAACTCTTAATAACTCTTATCATGGGTGGTTGATGGGTGCTCTGGTGTGGTTTACTCCTTCTTTCCTATCAAACATCTGTGGTCCTTACCTCACTTCCTTCTTTTTTGTGTTTGTTACTCTCTTGTAACACGTAATCTATTCTTCTGCACTTATATGCCCTTATTGTGATGCAAGTGCCGTAAAACTCTTACTGAAACTAAAACTACTCTTATCGATTTTAGGACCACCAAATGATTTTTAATGTGCGCTGCTTGCACTCAGGATCTCCGAGGTTTTTTGCCCTTATCCGAGAAGGCTAGGTGTTCAATCTTACTTACCCTATGATCAGGGGTATGGCTGAAAGACAGCAGTAAGAAAAAGCCAGGAGAAGCAGTACATATAGAAAGAATCAGGAGTAAAAGAGAACAGATAATAATATGTCTAGTGAACAGGAAAGGTCAGGGGAGTAAATTCTAACGAAGAAAATTCTTCCGTTGTCAGGTTTCAAACTTGGGACCTATTGAATGGCAGTTGAACACCGTAACTCAGACCACATGAGCCCCCTTGCTTGACTCACTGTGATGCAGATAACCCTTGCTTTTTTGTTTGAGGCATTCTTGAATATATGAATTTAAGAAATTTTCTTGGCTTATCATTTTAATTTTATAAGAGATTCACAATGACAATGGAGTAGAAGCAAGAAAAGCTGAAACAATATCTTTGCCAAAACATTAATTAAAGGCACAAAAATGTGTGGCGTCGGTGGCCTAGTGGTTAGGCTCTCGGACTCGCAACCGTAAGGTCGTGGGTTCGAATCCCGTCAGGGACCTGACGTTG
>NW_004797348.1:1677396-1680619 GCF_000002075.1 Aplysia californica
TTATTATTATTATTATTTTTAAAACATTACACTCCCCCACTCTCTAGTCTAGTGGAAGAAAAAGAAATCAGTCTTAAAATCTAGGACAAAAATACATTAACATTGTGTAAATAAGTAAGTATTAACATTGTGGGGTAGATAGATGTACGTGGAATGATGGTGATAATGGTGGCATGCTTCTAGTTGGGGTCGTGGTGGTCTTTGTGGTTGTTGAGGTAGTGAACATGATGCTTAACCCTATCCGTACGCCCTGGGGTCATTTTGTACCCCCGGGGTCGTATTCTTCACATTTTAGAATACTTCTAATGTAGTACGAAGATCTCTTTGAAACTTTCAGTATTTCTCGAAAACTCATTTTGACAGACTGCTATGCAAAGCGAACGGATCGAATTAACGAGTAAATTTCCTCTTTGGAATGTGGTGGAACAGAGTTCCCCAGGTCGTATGGATACTATAGTAAAACATGACGTACGGATAGGGTATGGTTGTTGCGATGGTGTGCTGTAGGTAGTTTTGGTCTCACTGGTAGAGTGGTAGTTGCTGTTGTGGGTGCTAGGGCTGTGATAACTCAGATAATGGTGATTGTGGTGGTGGTGGTGGTGGTGGTAGTGTTATGTAAGAGAGAAAAAGCAGACTTGCAATAAGAAATTGGAACACAGTTTTTCAAAAAAGAAGAAAATTGTATATTTTATATAGTTTCATTATTAAGTATGATGAAAAAAACCCCAAACAAACAATGCATAAGCCTATAAATACATGTATAGCATTGAAATTCTGAATTGGTTATATGAGCATGGTTAAAAAAAAGCAACCCAACATAACTATTTCACTCGTAAATGCTAGTCATACAACTTGGGGTTGGGAGGGGGGGGGGGTGAAAATGATAAATGACAGAGTGGCACACGCCCTTTGAAACTTTCGTTTCCTTCCCCCAAATCGAGGCAGTTCAAGGTGTGTCGCATTCTTGTCTTCTTTATCCAGGCACTCGGTAATAAAAAAATCAGTTGAGTTAGCACCAAACAATTACTCTTCGGTGTAAAGGAGACCTGCAAAAGAAGAAAGAATTTAGAAAGGGGGGAACATCAAAGCATAATGTTATTATAATAAGTTATATGTATACTATATTATATATAAATACGCACGCACATAGATTATTTGTATATATACAATACAAACAATATGTAAAAATGAAAAAAACCCACCAACAACGCTGAACAAACAACCCCAAACAAACAACTAGACAAGACTCATTTTGAATTGAGACATTTTCAGTTTGCGAGTTCCCCAAATAAACCTCTGGATCTTCTAGGAGAGTAGGCTGTTGAGCGAAACAAACATTACCAGCGAGAGTGTGACTCCTTCCATGCCATGCACTACATGAACCAATAGCCTTACACTCAGATACAATACTGGACAGAGCTATTTTGTTGCAAATAGAAAAGTAAAACGAAACAAAACAAAATAAATAAGGGGAAAACTACGTTTTTCAGACCAAAAAAATAAATAAATTGGTACATGTTTTACGGCGCTCGCAACTGCATACGGTCATATGAGCGCGCGGGACACATTATTAAAGCAACTTTTGAATTTTGCCCGGGTGTCGGCCGAAGCGTACCCTTATCGATTTTGGACCATCAAGGAATCTTTAACGTGCCCAACTTGTAAACGGGACCTCCGAGATTTTTCGCCTTTGTCCGAGAAGGCTAGGTGTAGATCTTTCCTACCTTAAGATTATGGGTGTGGCTGAAAGACATCAGTAAGAAAGAGCCAAGGAGTAACAGTAGAAAGGCAGCAGAAAGAGTCAGGAGCCCAGAGGAGGGGGCAAAGGATGTGAGGGGGGGGGGGGCAGAAAGTGGAGACGAAAGCAGACGACAGAACATTGCCAGAGCAGGAAAAGAGGTGAAACGAGAGAATTTTAGAGAAGAAAAATTTCCGTCGCTATCCGGATTCGAACCTGGGACCTATTAAATGAGAGGTGAACACCTTAACCTCTAGACTCTAGGCCACGAGAGCCCCCCAAAACTGCGCTTTGTTTCTGTTAACCGCCCTATACGGCAGGGAAGGAGGTTTCTAGCTGTTCTGTCGCACACAGACAAACCCCTTCTTCTTATTCCCAGCTGTTTCGAGTTTTCTTATAATATTTATTGAGCATTGGGAATGGCATTCTCTTCAGAGTATGTGACCAACCGTTGATGTATGGTGCAAAGTAGTTTAGATATTTATAAGAAAACAGAAAATCGTTGTTTTCTCGAAACTGCAGTGAATGAGAAAAAGGCGTTTTGTCAGTGTACGGCAGTGTTTATATCTTCTGTAAGTGTAAGATAAAGGAACATCCTTCCTTACAATACATTCTGCTTCGACTTGACGGGCTATATTATGAGTCGCGCAAGAACAGTTTTAATCGCCTTCGAGGGGTAAATCCACAAATAAAATATTTTGAAAAATGAGTGTAGCCTTTGGAAATTTAGTATACATGTAAACCACGGTACATCAAAATATGGTATAAGTAGAAAAACAACTTTGCTCTGCTTTTAAGTGCCTCCCCTCCCAATCATCATCATCATCATCAACAACAACAACAACAACAACAACAACAACAACAACAACAACAACAACAACAGCAATAACAACAATAAAACAACAACAACAGCAATAACAACAATAAAACAACAACAACAGCAACAACAACAACAAAACAATAACAACAAAAGCAGCAACAACAGCAACAACAACAACAAAACAATAACAACAACAGCAGCAACAACAACAAAACACTAACAACAACAACAACAACATAAAAGCAGAGTATAATTAAATTGTACTGGCTCGGGGTTCTGTTCAACCCTTCGCCCCCTTCCCCCCCCTTCCTTTTTCACCCCTTTTCACACGACAACCAAGCGTGCACTAGCAATTATTAATTAGGCCTACCTGCAATGCTGGCGGTCATGAAGCAGGCGACGTTGCCGGCGATCATGGCGCGGATGACAATCCTGGACATGTCACCCTTCCGGTTGGGCGCCATAGCTCCCAGGGCTCCCAGCTGTACGCCCATGGAGGCCAGGTTGGAGAAGCCGCACAGGGCGTAGGTGGCGATGACCACTGACCGGTACTGGGGGAGGGGATAGACAGTTTGTGAAACATTCTTGTTGTAGACGTTACTGGTTACTGTTTATTGTGTTGTTATAATTGGTACTTCTGGCGATGACCACTGACCGGTACGGGG
>NW_004797348.1:1681768-1684761 GCF_000002075.1 Aplysia californica
CCTCAGGTACCAGTCCCGGGATCTACATCCCCATACACATTCATCGTCGCCGACCTCACATACACACACCAGATTCACTATACACTTCCCACCCGCCTCACACAATCACACCCCGCCCCTGGTTCGCACACCACTTTCCCGGTTTGCGACACTTACATGGCCTGAAGCGAGATATATACAGCCCGAGAAAGAAGGGAGGGAGAAAGAGGGAGAGAGAAAGAGGGAGAGAGAGAGAGAGAGAAAGAGGGAGAGAGAGAGAGAGAGAGAGAGAGAGAGAGAGAGAGAGAGGGAGAGAGAGAGAGAGAGAGAGAGAGAGAGAGAGAGAGAGAGAGAGAGAGAGAGAGAGAGAGAGAGAGAGAGAGAGAGAGAGAGAGAGACTCACCACAAACTCGTTGAGGAAGGTCTTGGTACCGATGAGCTCTGCCACTTCCTCACAATCCCCCAGGTCTACGCCCATGAGGAAGGCAAGTGGCCAGAACACGTAGGAGCATATCAGCTGGGGAAGGGGAGGGGAAGGGAGGGGGAGATGAGGGAGATATTGTCAGTACAGTGGGTGTCGCATTCAACGAGGTCGCCGGGACCGGCTTGTTGTCTTCGTTGGATAAAACCTCTCGTTAAACGCGACTACGGCTAAAGACAAGAAAGGAGACTAGTAATTATTATTATATTACACAATGTACCAATACCAGTAATTAAAACAATTGTTCCCTTGATGAAAAAAATCTCAAACAGCATCAGTGTGCGCGTGTTTGAGCTGTGAGTCCTTCTGACCGTCATTTCTGCATTTTATTATTATTTTTTTTCGGAACACTTTTCGTATGGAAACATACCCTCTCAATTCTAGATGGAGGGAAAGGAGAAAAATTCTTCGCGTTTGGGGACGTCAATTGCTTTTATTTGGTTATCGAGACCTCGTTGAAAGCGACTTCGGTCTGTTTGCAACCTCGTTGGAGCTGACGTTCATTTACAAAGAGATATAGAGGAAAAAGTCGGGGACTAAGGATTGCCTCGTTGGAGCCGACTTCTCGTTGAATGCGACACCCACTGTATACGTGTTTGGGAGAGATAGATAGATAGATGGAGATAGACAGACAGAGGGGTAGATAAACATACAGAGAGAGAGAGAGAGAGAGAGAGAGAGAGAGAGAGAGAGAGAGAGAGAGAAAGAGAGAGAGGGAGGGGGGAGGTGTTGGTCAAGATATAAACAAATGCATAAAATGAAACATGTTGATTCGTATATCACAACAATTTGTAGACAACCTCTCCACCCCCTCCTCCTCCCAGAGTTGTCCCTTCTCGGACACATATATATCTCCCCACATACAGTCAAGAAAAAAAAGAACATAGTCTAAAAGTAGTAGAAAACTTACCCTCCCCCCCTTTTCCCTTCACACAAGACAAAAATATCTTTACCACAAACAAAAGAACAAACTAAATCACAGACAAAAGAGCTATCCCCACAACAAGAATCTTTAAAAAATCACAGCGTGCTTTGATTTTTACAAGTGAAGAGGTATAGAATGTGAAGAATATTCATGAGAAAGAAAAACAAATCTGGGACTCGAAAACCTATTCTCAATGACGAGTTTCTTTCGCTTTGTGCGTGTTCTCTATGTGCCTGCTAGACTGCAGACGGAAAAAGTCCACCCGTCACAAAAAAAACCCAAAAGGCTTTCACCAAAAGGATGATGAAAAAAACAAAACAAAACCCAACCTAATCACATCGTGTAGCCTACATCTATCTTTACCATCTCTTCAACTTTGACCTTCAACCCGGAACTGACCTGAAAGGTGAACCCGTCGTAGCCCGCCCGGTCGCCCAGCCAGACGAGTGTGGCGTTGACAAAGTCCAGGAGCGCCACAAAGGCGATGAGATTCACAGCAATGTTCGCCACCAGCTTGATGGACATGGACGCGCCGTTTGACGCTGCTTCGATCAAGTTACGCTCCTCTCTGGCATAACGACAACAATACAAATATATATAGGCTACATTATATATATATATATATATATATTATATATATATATATATATATATATATATATATATATATATATATATATATATATATATATATATATATATATATGTCAGGCGCGAGTCGTCCATAGAGCACAGTCGTGCAGTGCCGCCCAAAATATTTTAATGTTCTATTACGAAAAGCACTCACAAGCGTGAAATAAAAAAGTCCGAAACAAACACTAGCCAAATATAATATAAAAACAAGGTCCTCGCTGGCGCTGCAACTGTCATTTCTGTGCCAAAAGCGCCGTAAAACATCTGCTATGCCATGCCAAAGTCCACCTGCTTTAACTAAACGTAATATGATATTCAACAGTGGCAATCTGACCTATAAACCGCTCTTTGGGATAACCCAAGCGATGACGACACTCGTAGCGAGTTTGGCGGACATTCATATGAATAAGACGGCACATCTCAAATGTGCACCCACGAAACATAGCCCACAGTAGGCAGTCTAAAAATAAACGCTATAGCCTGTACACTATTCAATGCCAAAATTATGTGATCCCCGGAGCAATCCAGCGGAGTGCTCAATTGAACTGTGATTGGTTCATTGTCTTGTCATTATTTTAAGCGACTCTGTGACCGTGAACCTGAGGGAGGTGCACGTGACATACTTAAGTCATCTCCCTATGAGTTGTGATTTCTGATTATTTTCCTTTATCGTTCTTTGTTAAAATTAAAACAGAATCGCATAATTTCACATTTTCGGACCCAGTTTGCTTAATTTCAGACTTTTTCTTGCATAAAACGACGGGGACAGGTACTAAGCCCGTGGACTGGAGCACCGACCCTTTAGCTATGTTGTAGACATCCTCGGCCCTATGCCTCGACCTCTCTGTCTCTGGGTAGAACAGTTTGGATAGGGCGAGGGCGGCCGGCGCCGACATGACAGATGCAGACAGGAGGTGGTTGGCTGGTACCTGGGGAAGGGGGGGGGGGGGGGGGGGGAGGGACAGGTAAAAAAAT
>NW_004797348.1:1685036-1693540 GCF_000002075.1 Aplysia californica
GAGAGAGAGAGAGAGAGAGAGAGAGAGAGAGAGAGAGTCTGTGGTGTAGCAATCAGGCCTTCACTATTGCACGTAAAAAACCTAAGTACGGTCTATTCGTTTAAAAAAAGAAGTTTTAAAAGTTGGTTTGGCGTAAAGATTCATGCTTTCAAAGACTTTCAGAGCAACATTTTTAGCCTAGGACGCTGCGCATCTCCCTCCACTTCAGGGAGTCGCACATTCTGTTTAATCCAACCCTTACTCACCACACGATATGTTTAATCCAACCCTTACTCACCACACGATCTGTTTAATCCTACCCTTACTCACATCGTAGAGAATGTAGGCAGCCATGACGGAGCCAGCTATCGTGGCGAAACCTCCCGTCATCACGGCGTGAATCTCCGAGTTGGTCATGTCGTTCAGGAAGGGTCGGATCATGAGAGGGGCTTCAGTCTGGAAGTTGGCAGAGGACAGAAATACAACATAACGTGGTCAACAAGAATGTAAATTAAAAAGAAAGCACAATGACACACTACTTATAAAACATATGTATACGGCATGCCAGTTTAGCTGGAGCACGGCTTCACTCAGTTGATCATAGTCATAACAATAATAACAAAGCCTAGCAATTCCGTCTTATCTTAACCAAACTGCATATTTATTACATGCAGGCTTTCTACTCATTTTGGTATCTATTTTAAACAAATACGATATGAGCAAAGTTATAGAAAAGTTTGTGATGCTCAGAAATTGAATGTCAGAATTTGCTGCCTTCACGACATGTTGAATAGCTTTCCGTATTTTACGAGCAAATAGGACGCCATTTTGTTCTCTTGCGGTGCTGTGGATAACAAACTTGATCGGTCAAGCGGTGTCATGCAGGGGTCGGAGGTTTGAAATCGAGTTGGGTCTGAATTTTTTAAGCCCCCACCCCACCCCCGGAATATTTCCACTTTACGCGGTAACCCGGTGGGTGACCAAGACCACCGTCTTTCAAATGCTGACTCCGTGTCTATGTGGGCGTGAAAATACATCATCAACACCATACTGGCCAAATGTCAGTCATCGTTATGGTTCTTGGTAGTTAAGACGGCCGCTAGACCAGAGAAATGAAATGATATGAAATGAAATGAAACCTCTCTTTCAACACTGTAATGCTATACGAGTATAAGAGGCGAGACCCCTAAGTTTAACGTCTTCTCCATTAATGCCGAGCCAAACGGGTGGACAGCCTTAATAACGCCCACAAACAATCCAAGTTCAAGATTGGCCGGTTGGGAATTCGAATCAGGGCCATTCGACCCGTAGTCCAGCTTGATACCAACTCAGCTATCGGAATACCCTCGATAATTTTGACGACATAGATCTATCATTGGTAGCACTTTCAAAAATGGAAAGATTAACGACGTCCCCCCCCCCCACTCCTTCAACCCCCCCCCAAACAAACAACAAAACAACAACAAATAAACAAACCAAAGCAGAGATGGTTCACCAAAATAAACACCATCATAAGTACATACAACCGAAATAATGTTGTGAAGCCTAGAACCCACCAAACCGGACATGATCTCTCTCTCTCTCTCTCTCTCTCTCTCTCTCTCTCTCTCTCTCTCTCTCTCTCTCTCTCTCTCTCTCTCTCTCTCTCTTCTCACTTGTCCAATAAAAATGTTTCCGGCGGCGTTGATGGACTCAGAGGGCGAGGTCCCCAGACAGAAGGTGAGGAACTTGCCCAGCTGTCGGATGACCACCTGCATGACCCCCAGGTAGTACAGCATGGACACGCATGTGCTGAAGTAGACCACAACTGGCAGGACCTGCAAGGAAAAATGTCCACAAATTGAAAAAAAAGAAGTAACCCCCCCAAAAAAAACAACGATAACAAACAAACAAAACAAAAACAAACATAAGTAACCGAGTAACCGACAATTGAGGGTGAATTTAGAGGTTAAATTGCCAGTCCTGTGTTGATAGTGCCGTAAACGCTATCTAAAACAAAAACAAAAACAAACATACCAACAACAAAAAAAGAAATAGAATAAAAAGATTTTTAAAAAAGAAATAAAATATCCAACCGGAAAAAGGGGTGATGGAACCTGTATTCGTGTATTTGTCTCAGTATTTGTAATAATTTTATGATTACAGAAAAGTTGCTGGAGCTATTGAGTTTGGGTTTGTAGAGAGTCAAGGAGCTCATTTATACTCTGCGCTGATTGAATTTGGTGTACACACAAGAACTAGACTGTATGAAAGCAGATAAGGTAGAGGGTAGCCTACATTTCGCTATTACTATTTGCATTGGTGTCCCATAAAGAGACTGGTAAAGACAGTTTTAAATAAATTTGTTCTTTAAAATATACATTTACATTTTTGGTCGATTTTTAAAAAAGTTGTTAAGTTCTGCGTTTTACTCAATTTTGGTGGAATCATTAACAGCTTGGTATTTCTCGAACATGATGTCGATTTTCTTCAAATTAAGCAGTATGACAACTCTTCAGCTGAACCTCATCTACATGTATCTTAAATTTTGCCGAAATTGATCTATTGCCTTTTAAATGCCCCTCTATTTTTTTAGACGCCGGGTATTATAATTGCACTTCAAGAGCAAGATCAACCACCCGCTACAGATGAATGGGTGGAAGTTTGTTTGTTTGTTTGTGTGTGTGTGTGTGTGTGTGTGTGTGTGTGTGTGTGTGTGTGTGTGTGTGAGAGAGAGAGAGAGAGAGAGAGAGAGAGAGAGAGAGAGAGAGACGATACAGGGGAAAGAGATAGTTATATAATAAGTATTTTGTTGAAATAAACAAGTTCGTACCGAATAACAATATACAAAAGCAAAACGCTATCGCAACAGAATAGAACAGGGGTGACCAGACTTGTTTCAAAGAGGACCAGACAACTGAGAGAATGCCAAACGCGGGTCGGAAAAAATATTTTGCTCATTCAATACAATACACCAACCTTTTAAATGAAAGATGCCTCACATTTAAGCCGAGCAAAAGTGTGATCTTTTAGCTAAAAGTTATGAAGTCTATAAAACACGTTTAGTTATCAATGTGGAGTTAAATGAAATGATTATACTACTTTTGGCGGCCAAGTCCCAAACACGCTACAATAACATTTTCCAATTTATTTTTCTCGCATAGCGGAATGGGTGCGGACCAGACGGACTGGCCTTGTGGGCCTGATCTGGCCCAGCTGACCGTCGTTTGGTGAACCCCGGAGTAGAGCAACTACACCAACAACTCTTCATATTAGTCCTCTTACCTCCTCTTTATCCTCCTTCTTCCCCTTTTCCTCCTCCTCCAGTTATTCTTTTCTTCTTCTCCTTCCTCCTCCTCTTCCTCCTCTTCCTCCTCTTCCTCCTCTTTCTCCTTGTCTGGATCATAATCATAACCATACCATCTTAATCATTTTGTAAAATAAGTATTTCTATGACCTTTACAGCATGCAATATCAGAATAACACTAAGTTACAATCAGAATACTGAATACGCAGCTAGCTTAACAGTGTTAATGTAAAAAAAAAAATCATTGTTCGTTTATATCATGCATATGATTGTGAGTCAGTGAGTGCAAGCATATTGTTATATTATTATGGTTGTGTGACAGATGTGTGTGGAGGAGAGGATGAGTGAGTGACTGAGTGAGTGTGTGAGTGTGTGAGTGTGTGTGTGTGTGTGTGTGTGTGTGTGTGTGTGTGTGTGTGTGTGTGTGTGTATGACTGCTCACGTACGTGCGTATGTGTGTGTGTGTGTGTGTGTGTGTGTGTGCGTGAGTGTGTGTGCGTGTGTGTGTGTGTGTATACATGTACGTGTGTATGTACATGGTGAAACACCAAACCAATGAGCTAGGATCTGGACAATTAAGACTTATCTTATCTTATCTTATCTTAATACATAATGCAGAACCAAACGCGATCCTTATAAATACCTGGAAGCTACCTTCAGACTTTTCACTTAAAAAGTCTGTTTGGAGTCGTAAAACGCATTTGCTTTTGGGAGGAGGTTTCATCTCTTGCGGGCATGGGGAGACACATCTCCCCCGTCCAATGTATTATTTGACTTTACAGTGGGAACTCTCATACGATTCTGATCATCAGATTCCAAATTATGTGACGGTGTGTGTGACTTAGTACGGTGTTCAAAGCACTGTGTTGCTTTGTTTTTCGTGCACTTGTAGCATAAATCACGCAGGGCAGCAAGTTATACCAGGTTTGAGGAATAAGAAATGCTGAAGCCAAGAGAGAAGCCCATAAGCTACGCACATCCACGAGTGGAAATGAAGCTTTTAAATGCTCTAAACGTGGCAAACTCTTCTCAGTCAGAATTGGTCTCATTGCCGACAGCAGAAACCATAAATTATCTTAATCCTTTAAAACAAAATTCTTCAAGAAACGTTCTCTACAAATACACTTTTCATCGTTAGATATTGATGAATGAACTACAGTACACCCATACATAGCGAAACAGGAGGGATGCTGACATCTTTTCGTTATGCACGAATTTCGCTATGTTCGTGTATTAAACACAAAGAATAATAAACATATAGACACTAAAAGAAAAAAATCGGGGCCTGAAAAACCTGTCCGCTGTGAGATAATATAGAAAATACGTCACTGACTGTGAGATGAATATAACATACGTCAGTGACTGTGAGATAATATAGAACATACGTCATTGACTGTGAGATACAGAACGTACGTCACTGACTGAGATAATACAGAACATCCGTCAATGACAAAATAGAAAATATGCCAGTGACTGAAATAATGTAGAACATACGACAATGCCTGTGAGATACATACCCTCGTGACAATCTTTATGTGCGCACTTAGGTCCCTGTGACTGTCGTCTGTAGTGTAGCGGTTAACCACTTTGCTATCGCACGCAGGAGACCCGAGTTTGAATCACATGTGAAGAAAATTTCTATCGAGTTTCTCGGATGATGGGATATTTTATCCTTCTCAGCCCAGGTTGGCACTAACAGGCAAGCTCAAACCCTGCTTCTTAAATGATCTAAATTGTGTCAATGGGGGCGAAAAAATACCTTCATTTTAAAACAATTTTCATTTAGGCTCTCATGACGCCTACAAGCCTACCACAAGTTGCCTCCACAGGAGTCAGTAACCACTTTCTACCTGAGGTTGTAACAGAACCGATATAACGGCTTTAGGTAACTCCGGTCATCAAAATGTAGAGAAACAAAGGAGACAAGAAACGGGAGACAGAAACCTGGCTTGGAACCAAAACAACCCAGGCAGGCAGAGTGGGGTTATTGTTTTTTTTTTCCAGAGAGATCCGAGAAGAAACGTCCAACTACCGGACACACTCAGATGGAGAAGAAGAAAAGCTGACCAGACAGATGCGGATGTTTCAGACGGACTGAAAATACCAGAACGTCAAAGAAGAGGTTGGGGCTGGGGCCCACGTTGTCTGCGTGTGGAAGGGAGTGGGAGATCAGGGTGTGTGCCTGTGTGTGTATGTGTGTGTGTGTGTGTGTGTGTGTGTGTGTGTGTGTGTGTGTGTGTGTGTAAGGGGGCGGGGGTAGTTCATTTACAAGAAATATGTCAGTATCAATTCGTAAGAACCCTTACTGAAACGTAGCCTAACTCATATCTGTATCGTCGCACACATGAAGAAGTGGATCTATGGGCACCTAGTACGCGCGCCAGGAACACAAAACCTCCAGCGAGACAGCGACCGTGAACAAGTGGGTGACTGACGCGTCCTGCCACTGACAGACTGACAAGTTCCACAAGATTTCTGGTCGGGCTCAGAGTACGATAAAGACTTTGTTCTTCCCACGCTCTCGGTGCTGCTATTGCTGGAATGTCACCTTGGGTTAAGTAGTTGTGCCGAGTCAAACAATATCATTCTTTTTGCTTGTTTATTTATGTGTTTGCTTGTTAGTTTGCTTGTTCATTTGTTTGAGTAAAGAAAAGCCCACCACCGCCGCATGAGGTGTAGTTGAAAGGCGCTTCGCCGTTGCACGCAGGAGACCCGAGTTCGATTCCTGAGTGGGGAGAACATTTTTATGGAGTATCTATTCAATTCTGCTTGGATGAGATATCCCTCTCAGCCTGGGTTAGTCTTGGCAGGCAGGGTCGTAAGCCCACCACCTCAATGATCTAAATTGTATTGATGGGGGCGTAAAAAAATCTCTCCATTAAAAAAGCACATCGACACATTACTGGTCATTAAGAGCAGGTATAAATAAGACAGACAGGCTTAAACAATAGAAGGGAAAGTAAAGAAGTAGGACCAACTATTGGCGCCCTCCAACCATCCATCCAATTCTTTTCGAGTTTCCACAACAAAGAAAACAGATGAAAGCAATACATTTATTGCAGTAAATGCTAATCATGCATACAGTTAAAAAGCTCATAAAACTGAAGTCTGAACTTAGTGTTTGCTACCATATAAGACACAAAATTAAGGAAGGGTCCAGCATATTCTAAAGCAGCTCTTGAATTGTGAGAAACGAGGAAGATGCTGTGGAACCGTTTGAGGAGATCAAAGTCTGGTACACAAAGACGGGCAACAGCTAGGAAAACCGCTGCGCTGTTCGTGCAGACAAAGACTACAGATATCACTGTGACTGTCTTCACCACTTGCTCCTCCTTCGAGCTGAGTTTGGAGCCCGTCTTTGCTGTATCTGGGGTGATTGAAGTCGACATCATAGATTTTCTAAACTTTGATGTGGATCTTAACGCCAGAGTTAGGAGAACGAGGCAGATGATGACCACAACTTCTGAGGCTATACCAAGGAAAGTTTGGTTGACCACGTCCATGAAAACCAAAGCAGAAGCCCTTCCCGGTGCTCTCCAGATAACTAACATGGTGGAGTTTGTCTGAGGGTCAAAAGACCAGTGCATTCCTTGTTTGACCAGCACAGGTAGGTAGCTGGTTATACCGTACGTCCAGATAGCTATGAGGACAAAAAGACTTCTTTTCCTGGTGAAAACCGTTTTAAAACGTAGCGGCAGAGCGACACAGCAGCACCTCTGGACGCTGACGAAAGTAGTGACGAGGATGGAAATGTCCAGAAACATTTGGCCGTAGTAAAAGAAGAGCACAGACAGGTGGAAAGAGTCCACAGACCAGCTCTGCAGCAGCGGGCTGAACACATGGCCAATTGACAGCATAGACGAGGCCGCCGCCACCAACAGGCAATCGGAAACAGCGAGTGAAAAGAAACAAATAGTGACCGTATCTTTGAGGCCAAGCTTGGCCAGCACGATCAGGTTGAAGGAATTAAATACGGTACTGAATACTAAGGAAATGTACATGGATATTTTTGTAATAACATCGGCGAACACGAAGTCCTCAAAGCTAAGCAGTTCATCCGACACATCGCTCTGAGGCACACTTGAGTTTGTGGAAATGTCGGCCATACTGTGCTTCTAAACCTTTTCTTCTGTACTGCGCATGAATAGAACTTAAATAGATAAAGTTGACTTTTAAGTTTTGATAGTGGCAAGTACAAGGATGTAAGCATGGGTATTTTGATCAGATAATCACCACGAAACAATTTCCCACCTCAATGAAGAGTGACATGATGAAATGTCACAACTCTAATGGAACCACCCCCCTCCCCCAGAAACTACCGTACTATCAAAGGGGAAGTTTCTTTCTGCAAACATTATTACTCTATACAGAATCGAAACATAACACGCTAATAATGTGTCCGAAGGCTGCTAGTCAATATAACTGTGCCTCCTCCTACTTGATGTTCCTTCTCTCTTTGTCTGTCTTTAAATACCACGAGATTAATATACACCTGTGTAATTAACAAAACGTTTAAACCTTGTTAAAGAGGCTTGTGCATAATTCTTTCGGTGTATGATTTTCTTTTGAATACATGTATCAGGCCTGCTCGTACATCATTATCGTATATAATTATCATAGAAAATGACAATTTGGAGGACATATCAACCCATCCCAGTCATTATCTTAAATTTCTTTGCTTATGATTTCGCTTCCCTCAGGCGCTCGCAAGTCTCTTTATGCTCAGTTGTGGTGGTAAAATTTTCGACTTTGGCAAACGTTGAGAAAAAAACCAAAAAAATGATTAACGTTGTGTAAATAATAAATGCCTCCTCTGCCACGCCCTTGTCTTTTCCTCTGACACTAGTCTCAGCTTCCCTCTTCCGCCCAAAG
The DNA here is from genome assembly GCF_000002075.1 of Aplysia californica. Taxonomy (NCBI): domain Eukaryota; kingdom Metazoa; phylum Mollusca; class Gastropoda; order Aplysiida; family Aplysiidae; genus Aplysia; species Aplysia californica. The sequence goes on from NW_004797348.1 coordinate 1,693,174, forward strand.
GTTCACATGTTGTTCTCTGCAGGGGTTATGTCCCTTTTGCAGACACGTTTGTCTTGCTGATGAGGTTTGACTTCTTTCCTCTGTCCATTCTCAACTTCCCCAACCGCTGGGAAACTATCATGATCACATCACCGCCAACTTTATGGCACTATCCTGTCTTGCCATGTTAGTCGATAGACAAAAATGTTCTTAATCAACTTAAGTCAAAAGTAAAAGAGTTTAGATGTTTTTCTCATGGTGGGAATTTTTGCACCTCTCTCTCTGTCTCTCTCTCTGTCTGTCTGTCTGTCTGTCTGTCTGTCTGTCTGTCTGTCTGTCTGTCTCTCTCTCTCTCTCTCTCTCTCTCTATGAGTAGATTAGGATTATC
>NW_004797348.1:1693946-1695535 GCF_000002075.1 Aplysia californica
ATGCATACACACACAGTATACAGCAGGGTCGGTGACTATATACAGCATATAGGAGGGTCAGTGGGTCAGTTTCACTTTTTTTCTCTTAGAGTCTCCCTTACTATGTCTACTTTGGCTCTTTTAAATGATTTTTCATTTAGCGATTAAAATCAGGGTTTTAGGGGGTGTTTTGGGATGTTGTCCTAGCATTGTCAATATGTTTAGAATTTCATTTTCAACCGGACTGTTCAGTTATCGATATGTGTACTCTATCGTGAATTATATTAATGTTTGGCCATTGGTTTAGGATAAGATCCACTACAAGATGGTTCACTCAGCCAAAAAAGTGTCCGCGGCTGTATGAGTTTTTCCTCTGAGGCGCCACAGAAGCTCCCTTTCGTTTCTCGAGGAGAAGAATAGAATTTTAGCACCCCCTTAGGCAATCAGATCGACTGCTGTTTATTGGTTTAGGTAGAGCGGTGAGCGGTGAGCGGCGGCGCCAATAAACCGAGCTCTAAAAAGCCTATAAACGACTTTTCAAAGAGAGTAGGACCTTCACATGTTGCAACATTCATTATTAGCTTAAAAAACCCAAAACCAAGCCATAAAATGTTCATACGACATAACTGCAGTTTGAGGTAAGTATATCTTCCCTATACTTCCATAGTCAACTGTTCGCAAAGCACGCGGTTTTTTTTTTGGCAGAGTGGCACCGTGATTTTGAGGGAACTTTTTTAAATAGGCAAGGAGAGAGCAGTGAACCATCTTGAAGTGTACAATCTTTAGTTTAGCCAATGATGATACATAACAAGATGGTCCTCTCCTGTATTTGAGCTAATAAAAAAAGTGTCCTCAAAATTCGGTGGAGCCCTCTTCGCAAATGAGCGGACTTTGCAAACAGAGTTACCTTACTTGTGTGAAAAATTATAAAAGTGAATAAAAGTAAAATGTATCATCATAGGTTTAGCTCCGTGTTTAGCTCTTTCTCTCCTCTGTTGAAAGGAAATACATGCAGATGAATATCTCCAGACAGTAGAAAATAGGTACCTATGATAGACTGCGCCACCTATGAGAGACAGTGACTCCGAGTGTAAACAGAGACCTTTCGATATATTATGTGGCCCGCTTCTTTTTGCCGTTTTAAAGGCGTAAAGGGATTTCAGTGAGGGGAATGAGCAAACTGCATACTGTTCTTCGAGAAATTTTCTGACTTCCATAAAGGCAAAACGTGTTTCTTTTAGAGTTGAAGAATTATAAACATAAGTAGTCTTTTATTCATCTTCCACCTGGAAGGAATAAAAAGTGTACTTTTTTCAGCTTTGGCGACATAAGTTTTTGTACAGGATGCCACATTAATTTAAACACACACACACACACACACATACACACACACACACACACACACACACACACATACACACACACACACACACATACACACACACATACACACACATACACACATACACACACAGACACACACACTGACACATACACAAACACACACACAGACCTATGCTCATACGGTCACTCCTCTTTCTCCCTTGCTCGTTTACCCTTCTCTCTCACGTTCTCCACTTTTCCTCACACATGCACATTCTAACATACAC
>NW_004797348.1:1695983-1699236 GCF_000002075.1 Aplysia californica
GGGTGGGGGTGTAACACCCTGAGACAAAATTATGGATTTTCAGAATGGGAGGTGGGCATTTATTTTGGTTTCTTCAGTCTCTCTTAAACTATTTCATCGCATAAAAACCCACTAAAGGCTTCTTTTTTTCACATGCCGGTCATGTTAGTCATCACCATATCGTCTTAGGAATGAAGAAAAGATGTAACGCTAAATTTCTGTCCGTTAAATTTTGGGTATATGGAATATATTGTTTCGCTGGTGCATGGAGTGTGGATTTTCACGGATTTTTTAGCAAACTTGAATGCTACCTCAAGAAAAAATTCATTAAAATGTTTTATATTTGTTTAGGAAACTTTCATCCCAACAGATTGTAGATCTATTGTCTGTTAACACACATATAAAATATTAATATCTTTCCACGAAAAATAAATGCAGTATTCATTGCGTAAGACATGCCAAGAAAATCAAATAGGGCCACTGTCTCCATGGCAGCGAAAGTTTTTCCTCAAATTTGATTGCTCCACACTATGCTTGTTATGAGTGTGAAATTTGGTAAAATTCGATCCACTTATACGCGAAAACGCCTTCAGGTGTGTAGACCCCCCCCCCCCTCTTAAAAAGCAAAGGTATTATTGTTGATATTGGGGTACAGAGATATTTGCTAGTCACCTTGAATGCGAAGAAATGGTTGATGTAGAGGTCTCCGAAGACAAACTTAGAGCCGGCATCCGTGTAGGACAAGAACTCGGTGACCCTGTCTCCCAGCCACTTGAAGGCGTCGCGACCCCATGAGGTCCGGAGGATGAGGAGGGCGAAGATGATCTGAAGGGCGATACCCCAGAAAACGGGCCGCCACTTCACCTGATGGAACGGGGTTTTGGTGGAGAGTGGCCGGGGTGGGGGTGGGTTAGGGGGGTTGTGAGGGAGGGAGGGAATATAGGAGGTTGAGGTTTTTAAAAATGTTTTTTTTGGGTCTGTTACGAGTTAACTGGTATATGAGATGTGATGATAAGTCTTGAGTTCGATTCCAGTGACAATATGTTAAGGCTACATAGAGCTACACAGATTGTTTAGATCAGTAGAATGAAGAACACTGAAACTGGAATACCAGACAATCCATACAGTTTTCTAATGGTAGGCAAGAACAAAATACTGCGATAGGTTTCGAAGCATTATCTCACATTACTGTGATGACATTACTGAACATGTGCAAAATCGTATTAATATTACTTTGCATCAATTTTAGGTTAAGGTACAGCAACGTTGAAAAACAAACACGATATTTTCTGTTTCCTTCTCAAACTATACGACGCTGAATCTTCGTAGAGATATTTATGTTTTAGTCTTGATCTACAGACACTATGCCCGGTGGTGCTACCTTCGATGGGTTGAAAGAAAAGATGTAAAACGACAGTATGAAGAAGGTCATGCCACCCAAGCTGATCAGGTTCCTAGGACTGTCGATGCCGACGTCAACGATGATGTAAACGATAAAGAACAGGAAGAGGACCACTGGGAGGATCACAGCCAGCCTGAGGGGAGAACACACGACTTGGGTTGGGAGATATTATTTCTATGGATCAGCTACGGATGTCCCGTGGGCTATTTTAGAACATTCTATAAACAGATGCGGGCCTACAAAGAAAACAAACAGGAAGAAAACATCATCATCATCATCATCATCATCATCATCATCATCATCATCATCATCATCATCATCATCATCATCAGCAGCAGCAGCAGCAGCAGTAGCAACAACAGCAACGGCAGCAGCAGCAGCAGCAGCAGCAGCAGCAGCAGCAGCAGCAGCAGCAGCGGCGCCAACAGCAGCAACAATGATAGCATCATCAGCATCAGCACCAACACCAACACCAGCAGCACCTCCACAAGCTCCACAAGAACAACAATTTTAAAATACAAGAGCAGCAACAGTGGTAGTCGCAGCAACAGCAGCAGCAACAACGTAAGAAACAAATAAGATAAATTTCCTGCTATTCCTAAATCATCCCAGCTTCAGGTACATTGCCCATATCGGTTCTCTGATGCTAAGGACAGCTTATACCGGGTGCCCATTGCGGTCAGGTCGGGTCGGGTCGATCGCCCGACTCGTCGCCTGAAAACAAATGTGTTTCGTTTTTAATGTGACGAGTCGGGCGATCAGTTTATGCCACGATAGCCGCTTTGCGCCCTCAATCTGGTTAGCAAACGCGACCCGACCCGATCGTGGCACAGGGCGCCCGGTATTAGGGTTCTACTGCTGGACGAGAGCGTGAATCTATGCACACCCTTAATAATAAGATCTTAAGCCCTCATACATTTCGTTTTTTTAAAGAAAAACAGAAACAACTGAGGGTGTGGTGGTGGAGCGGTTAGTGCGCTCGTCTCCGAAGCGGAAAGTCCGGGTTCGAGCCTCGTTTCGGACACAGATCTTTTTCGCCCCCTCCTGCCCACCCAGCTGTAAAAGGAGTACCTTACTTTTAGTTGTGGAAGTAAAGGTGACGTGGAAAGGAACTGGCACCTCACCACAATAATTATTCCGAAGGCCCAGGAAGTTGTCTCATTAACAAGGTAATCCCCAAATTATGTCTGGATTGGATGCAGGAACAAATTTTTAGAAACAACATTTTCAACTAGAAGTACAACCATATTAGGTGAACAGAACGGTCAATGTTACCGGATTTTCTCCACGAATCTCCACAAACGGGGACAGCATTCCTCATCCTTCTCCTCTCCATCCGTGTATTTGTCCTCAGACTGCCGGCGGAACTGAAGGATATACTTTAGCGTCAGGCCTATTGAGATCAGAACTGTACAGACGAGAAGTCTCCATGAACCCTCGTCCCCAAATCTGAGGACATGGAGGATACAGTAAAAAGAGTTTTATGGCGATGTCCACTATATTATTATATAGCATGATATTTCTTCAGTTTTAGTTAGTGTTTTACGGCACTTGCAATACGATGAGGTCATATGAGTGCCGATGACATTTCTGAGACAAAGTTTTTGAATTGGGAAAACATGAAATGATGATTTCTACTAAAAGTGCGTACGCATAGAGCGAAACAGAAAAATGCTATATAACTGAAACTGAAGCCAGGATACGTACGAGTACAATGGAAACAACCTATCTCCTCCTCCCCCCTTTTCCGTTTTCCAATGACGAGGTGCTGTACATTTGGTCAAATAAGTATATATTTATGTAATATAAACTTACACATAGATAGATAGATAGATAGATAGATAGATAGATAGATAGATAGATAGATAGATA
>NW_004797348.1:1699630-1713675 GCF_000002075.1 Aplysia californica
GAGAGAGAGAGAGAGAGAGAGAGAGAGTGAGAGATTGTATTAGCGTACACATAATTCTTGTAACAAACGTAATATACAAATTAAAGACAGTATGAGGATATGGTTTGACTGTGACTGCCATGCAATATTTGCTATAACTTCTTCTAAAATAAATTATTTTAACGCAATAAAAAATATTATCCACCAATCTGCCAAGATAATAATATTGTAACCTTTTTTGATAAAATGTGGGTTGGCTCTCAGGGTTCGAATCCCGTCAGGGGCTCGATTTTGAATCCTTGGGAAAGGCACTTTACACGCATTTTCCTCACTTCTGTCAGGTGGGAATGGGTACCCAGCTATAGACAGTGAAAGATCTTGTCAGTTTGTTAGTGAAAGAGAGCTTAATCAACTGCTTGTACTGTATGCTTCCCAGGAAGCTGAGAATGTTTTTGGGTGTTTTATGGTCTGCTGGGGTAATAATAATACAGTGTAAAGAGCAAAGAGCTTGCTGTCGAGCGGGGATATGCATTATACAAATGTTATAATTTATGATTATGATTATGATTATGATCACGATTGTTATAATAATTATTATTATTATTATTATGACAATAATTATAATTATTATTATAAAGATTATGTATGTGTTCATAAACCAATGGTCCGTAGGACGAGCTGAAAAAAACCTAAACAGAAAGATGCACACTGTGCATCCTGACTGCGGGGTCGTCCTAGTCTCTAACACGAAGTCTTTGGACTGCCTATCAAAGATTGTAAGATCGTTTCCTGTCTTAGCCAGAAAGGGCTTTGTACAGGTAAAAGCCACCCCCCTCCTCCGCAAAGAAAGATAAATATACTTTTCCCCCCTCAGTTCAGCTAGCTTTGAACTGCTTCTTGGAAATTTCTTGAGGCGGACAGTGTAAATGATAGCCGATAGCTGTGTGCGCTTGACAAGCTGAAAATCTAATGCAACCCGGGGAAATGGGGTCTAAAAAAGAAAAGAAAAGGCTGAAGTTAGTTAAAAGCGGTGTCAACAGCCCATTGGAGGGGACACATGGCCAATAAGCAAGCACAGTCACTTTGACACTGGCACGTTTTCAATCACCTGTACACCGTATCAGAGGCAGCTGTCCGCCAGAGATGAAAAGACCTTTCTGTAAACTGTGGGCTCTTCGAGAAGTATAATGCAGCGTGGAAGCGCATGGCATTAAGAAGTTCATGGAACTGGCCACCAACTGATAGCAATGTGATAGGGTGCAGTGTTGGCTTAACACCACTTTCAACATAATAACAACATTTATAAAGGCGGCCGGGTATGTGAGTGTGTGTGTGGGGTGGGGTGGGGGGCTTTGATTGCGATCGTTTGCAGTAGGCCCAGACAAAGTGGGGGAACAACTTTGACAAACTGATGATAATTTAGTCAAATTTTAGCAAGCTTTTCTCGATCACTCCTTAGACACCGCCACCCAACCCCCTTAAAAAGGATACTAAAAAAAGAGAAGTATAAAAAGCAAACAAACGATAAAAAAACATTTCACGGCTTTCTTTTTTAAGTTTGAAAGGTTTTTATTTTTTACTTGTCTCTTATTTTTGTAGTTTTAAATCAAATAGCTAGTAGTTTGTTGGTGGGTTTTTTTAAACCTAGGTTTGGCATTAACCTCACCCCCTCTTCCAAAGACAGAGTTGCGATTCATTTCCATAGTTTTATTTATCATTGAACAATTTAAGTATTGCGTCTTTTGCAAGCCCAAAGCCGGGTCGCCCGTTCTAGACCCCAACGTGGAAAAGCCTACAGCTCAGTTGGTGTCATGCTGGACCATGCCAATTTCCACAAAAATGTTTCTGTTCTTGAGTTGTTTGGGAAGTCTCAACAGCTCGCCACCCGCTTGGTTCAGTATTATCGGGCATTTATGCTAAATTCTGAGGTGGCGCCCCTTGTGAAAAGACGTTATCGTGTTTGTAAGATTGACAAACGGATAGCGTGCGAGAAAGCGCCGGACTTAACCAATATAGAACTGACTGTATGCTGACTGATATCGGCCTCTCAAAAGTTTGTATTCATAAAGTCACTTCTTTCTGTGACACGCGCTGTTGTCTTTTAAAAGCACGTTGCACCTTTTGTAGTTTTTCATTTTCCCGTGGAATATGAAATCAACATTCAAAAGTCAGGTAGTCTACTAGAGGCATTTGTAAAAGAGAAACACATACACCGACAGACAAACAGACAGAAAGTCAAGTCACAACGCGATGTTTCTCGTGTTCCTCACACTAGTACAAACAGCCACGTAACATTTGCCGTGTCTTGCGGGGTGCAAAAAAGACTGAAAGCGGCACGGGAAAAGAAACACATGTAGATGGATTAAAAAAACACTGTAGCACTCTCCAACCGCCCTCGTAAAAATGTCGAATGGGGTTTAGTTGGTAACGTGATCAGTTGCACAGTTGTCATAATTGGTTTGAATCACCTACAAAACATTCTTCTGTAAGGATCGCTCGAGGGACGCCATGTTTGTGCACCAACTCTCCTTGGTCACAGTGGAGTTGGACGCTAAATCGGAGGTCCAAGTCTTAAACACTGACTCTGAGTAGTCTGATTTACATCTTTTTACAAGTCATAGGACCATGTTCTGCGTTCCTCTTGGTTTAAGTAAGGGGATAGTAGACAGGGTTTTCTCTTCTTTGTTATGTTGAAAGAGGTGTGTCGTACAATACAATACCATACAATGCAAACCATTACGGCGGAACTAAACAAACACAGAGGAATACAATAAAACATAAAGCCGAGCAATGTAACAACACATTGCAATAGAACAAAGTAAAGAACAATGCAACAACACCCAGGAAAGCACACTATCAAGATACAACAAACCGCATTGCAATATAGTGGAAAAGTACGGTATTAAAAAAATATACAGCTTGCAAATTTAAAACTCACTTGTAGGACAAGGAATATGCGAAGTAGATAAAGTAGGCGATGATCAGTATAATGTAGAACAAATTCCACAAGAGAGAAGAATTCTTCTCAATAAAGTCTGACAGCGCCGTTTGGATCCCGGCTGTGAATCTGGCACATGCGTTGTCCTCCTCATCGTCGTCATCCTCCAGATCTCTGTCCCTGCTTGAAGGGTCTCTTGTCGGTAGCCCCTGGAAATTAATCAAACGAAAATGGAAACCACCTAAGACGACCCCCCCCCAAGAAAAAAGCCAACCACAAGCAAGTCGAAAACCAAACGCAGAGCCTAACAAAAACTGCGTAAGTCTCTCAGTAATGAAATTAGCTTTATTATGGTACTATAGCACTCATGCACAGCGCAGTTATTGATTGATTCTGAGCTAGATCGCTCTGGTTTCTGAGTTAAAAATGTTCCCACTTCCAAATATTTCAAAACGGTAGAATCCTATAGCTCTACGCATTCTTTGGGAATAATGCAATTTGCTTGAAAATAACATAGTATATTGAAGCCATGGCAATTGTCAGGCCATGGGGTACGAATGTAGTCTAAGGCTTTGCATTTTGGTTTTCAACATTCCTTATGTCTGCAAAGAGTCAACTCTCGTTCACACATGAGGTCACCTGTTGATGAGCTCGGGCCCTACAACGAATCTGACTCTTGGATACAGCGTATTTATGGTTTCGGTAATACAAAATACAAGAAAAGAGAATTTGTTTTACGTTCATAAAGGAAAGAAAGAAAAAAGAGATAAGAATGAAGAGAACAATAATTATTTTATTGCCTCTGAGAATGTCTTTTTTTATTTTCGCCAGAATGAAATATACGTCGTTGCAAAATATGTGTGACACATATGACTTAATTTTGTTGACGTTGGAACCTAACGTCCTATTATACATATATCATGTCGAGGTAGATCATTTCGAAGGCACAGTTCTCATTGTCTCGCCAGTAGTACACTGGGAAGAGAGGTTCTAGTAAGGATGACAAGATATCCATCCTACCCACCCCCAACAGTCAAACACTAACACAGACACCCTGACCAAGTTTGTAACTTGTTCCGTCACAGAGGACGGAATACTACTATACATACGACAACTTAAAACACTATAGAACATGTCTGAGTGACCAGGGGTTGAGTATGAACTCATATGTTCATGACTGTTTGCATACAGCATTTCGATCGGTCTAGCAGTCGAACGCCACTACACCAGACACTCACCTTTTCATCCCCCAACTCTTTCATAAACCCGTCGTTATCATAAGCATTCAGTTCAAGGTCATTTTTAAAGTCGCCGGAAGCTGACTCCTCCGGGTCGGCAGATTGTATGTTCTTGATCCGTCGAAGTTCCGCCATTTTCTCAGAAAATGTGACGTACCTCACAGACTTTGAGGGGAAAAGGTGTCCTCACGATGGACTGGTTCTGGGGTAGTTAAGCCTTGATTCACGTTCCTGGCATATTCTGTGATTTCTTTTATTCCGTCAATTCACTGACGAACTGTGAGCAAGAGAAAAGAGTTTTGATAAATATTGATACAATGAAAAGTTAAAACCCACCATTGCAAACGTCCTAAACGTATCATATTTTATCACAGTTCTATCGAGACAAAGGCATGAACTACAAATAGTGTACAGGTAATTTAAAAGCAAAAAGTGTGGAAAAATGTCAGTTTTCAAAAAGAAAATGTTCTAGTAATATACATTTGTAGTTCAGAATATGAGACAAATCATGCCGCGTGAAGACAAATTCGGGGATAATTTTTTTTATTAAGTGTATTACACGTGAACGCACACACATAATATTACATATACAGACAAACAAACAAAAACAAACAAACAAACAAACAAACAAACGAACGAATAAACAAATACACAAGCAAACAAACAAACACGCTCATGTGATATCTATAACGAACTTGATATTTAGAAGACGAGAACGGACATGGCAACTAATTTAATTATGACGTAACCAATTGGCTTTGATTCAGTTCACCAATAGCGGAGGCCACCGTGAACACTGATGGACGGTACTAATTAAGTAACAGCGGAGTCTTTAAGTTTAAATGTTCCGAATGACCGAATGTTAGGAAGAAAAGGGCGATTGGACGTTGTTGTCTACTCAGGGTAATATGTAGAAGATGGCGAGCCAGTTTAGTTGGGGCACGGTATCGCTCTGTTGTTTACTGTCATAGCAAAAATCTACAAAACCTCATCAAATCCATCTTGTCTTTGATAAAACGAATATATTTTATTAAAAAATTCATTCATTTCTTTTCGATCTTGGGGTTTATTTCATGCAAGTAGGTTACATGGGAACAAAGTTATAGGGAACTTTGTGTATGTGTGTGTGTGTGTGTGTGTGTGTGTGTGTGTGTGTGTGTGTGTGCGTGCGTGCGTGCGTGTGTGTGTGTGTGTGTGTGTGTGTGCGTGTGTGGGTGTGTGTGTGTGAGTGGGTGTGTGTGTGTGTGTGTGTGTGTGTGTGTGTGTGTGTGTGTACACGGAAATAGAAAGGGGGCAAGAGGTACCGAAAACGTTTTTATTTTTAATGGCTAAGACACCACATTATAGTATTGTTCGTTAACTCGTCCAGGCCAGCGAATCGTAACATAATCACGTAGCACTAAACCTTGAATTACTATGAACTACTCACGTTAAACAGAAAACCTGACATCGGCCACATGATCAGTTTACTGCTGAACATACGCCATTTCCAGCTATACACAGGCCTACGTTAGAGCTTCTGTGTTTGTGTGTCATGTGTGTGTGTCATGAACCGCACCAATTTACACACCTGGTCCCGTCTCGTCGCACCAGTCCGCCTTCGCCCCCCCCCCCCCCCCTTCCCCGACCGCACTCCCTCACATCCCCACATCGACAACACGAAGTACAGGGAACTCGTTGAGCGAGGGGTTGCTACTAGGCCTAACCGCTACCAAAGTAACCATCTTTGGCTGAATAATTTAATTTGAGTCGTTTGGGTGATGTTTGCTCTAAGCTCACACTGACAAGACAATAAATATGAAATGCAGATTTGTGCATATTTTAAAACTTGTTGCAATTGTTCGCCAACAGTATGTTTGTGCTGTAAATATAATCAAATTGAATGTAGCAACATAATATGCAAAGACTAATCAGTACCCATTCTGCCCGGACGGACAGACGCGCGAAACGACACTGCATGAGTCTGCACGTGGGGTGTCTGCTTCTGAAGACATTAATTTAATACGGGACAGAGCTATGATGCGTCTTTCTATTTCGAGTCGTATCAAAACATACTCGGTGCTGACGCAAACAAAACATCGCACATGGTATTTTAACTCTGTTTCAACCCTGGCTTGTGCTCACATTGTCAGTGTTGCTAAACAAGATGCCACATTTTTTTCCAGGTTCCACGCACAGGCCTAGACTGAGTTAAAAACTTTGCTTAACACGTATCATGCAGAGCGGAGTTTTGAAGTGTACGCGACTCTCGCTGTCTCCAGCTGTTACCAACCAGAACAGGGAAAGAAACAAAAGGCGCATGGTACATTTTGAGACGGATACAACACCTTATTGGATTCTGTATTGATAAAAAAGTAATCCCCCCCGCCCCCACCTCCCCCCCCCTAAAAGAATAAAAAAAGAAAGCACAAAACAAAACGAAACAAAACAAAACTCTCCTCTCTAGAGAAACAGTAACCAACACCTCCAGCTTTCCATCATATTCAGAAGGCCCTCTCAAAGCTTTGAGACCATGATCATGAATGCATCCCACGTTTCACAACAGAGACAGTATCTGCCTTTTCTCCCATCTCTGCGCTTAGAACAATGAATCACCAGGCCTAAGACAAATTCTTTGTGTGCGGTGTATTTGCTGAGCATAGGCCGCGGTGACAATTAGCGCTGAACGCAAGCCAGTGAATCCACGCACTAAAAAAAACTCACACCATGCGACGCCCTGAAATGAAATAGCGGAATCAAATTACCGCACATGCCAATGTATTTTTGTTGGTCTCTCTGGAGGTTGCGAAAGCTCGTAAACTGTGAACAGGCACATGATGGGTAGCGGTACTGTCTGGAAAGTTATTCAATGCTACATTAATTTGGTTTGCTTGTGTGGAAGAAGCAAGTTAGCTTTAACTGTAAAAGTAATAATTTAACCCCACCGACATGTGCGATATCTTTTAGTTGCTGCATAATTGATGTTTTCGGATAGACATAGATACGATCTCAGCTGATAGCAGAGGTCTCAAGGTCTCAACCGTTCAATGCCCTTTTTTCTTGAGAGTGGGGGGGTAGGACAGTGCATCTCCTTCAAAGCGGACTTTTCTGTAATACGTTGAATACATTAACTATATGACTTTGAACTCATGTCAAACTTTTATTTTAAAAAATCAAACAGCGGTTCTTAGAGAAAATTAGTTTTATATATTTTTTCTTGACATTCGCTGAAAACACAGTGTGTGAGACGACATCTGTCGCGGGATGTAGTAGCCTTCTCCATGCCCATTCGCCATGAGGACGACCACTCGTTGCTTTCACTCGTCTTGCAGAAACGATGGGAATTGTATGGTGTAGTTTAAACATCTCTCTAAACGATGTAATATAATCGAAAAAGAACGACCTCCGATTTCAGCGTCCTATTTCGACACAACCGAACATAAATTGGCGGAGAGCCCTAAAAGCTTCCGAAGTAACATAAGTTCGAGAACACTAGGCCAGGAATCGAACCAGGTTCAAAAGCGCCGTAATCCAGCAAAATGACAGCTGACTAGTCAGTTCATCCCCAGTTGCTGCAATGTTACAGTGGAGTAACGAACACTTTTGCTGAATGAAGCGCGCCCTTTGGCTTTTCTAGCACGTGGGCGCTGGTTATTATTGGTTCCAGCTCTGATGTTCGACTTAAATTGAATCATAATTAAGCACAAAAAAGTAATTTTGAATTTTATCATAGGTTTTAGTGTCAGGCATGTTATACCATTGCAGATCCTGCACTTCAGACGGTTTGTAAAACTCCAGATGGCAGCCGCAGCGCCAGAGCACGAGCATTCCCTTTGATCAACCCAAGAGGGATACACACTGTTGCAGAGTGCTACACTCAAATCCGTCTTTGCACACGAGTAAAGGCACAGATGTCACCGGGTTATTGAGGGGGGGGGGGGGTAAAAAAACCTCGAACCAAAACCAAACCATAACAAAATGAAGATAGAAACAATCACACACACACACAAACAAAAACAAAACCAAAGAAAGTTAGCGTGCACCGAATGCGACGTTCTCCAAACTTTTTCTTGCGAGTCTAACACTTACTTGTAAGGCCCTGGGCGCTCTTTCGACTCATATATTAACATGCAAACGAGACATAAGCATTCTTCAGAGAAACACACACAAAAACGGCTGCAGAGGCTTTTGGTCTACCCACTTTTTGTTGCTGGTTCCCAGGTCACGATGAAAGTAGTTATGACCCGAAGACCCCAAACACCAGCAGGGTAAGGTGGGTAGGTTTAGGGAAGCCGTGACGAAGCCAAGGCAATTCGACACACATGATTGCCATCGCCTGTACGTGATGGTGGATGTGACACAGCATTGTGCGGTTGGGTTGTCTGTCGTTGCGCTTTTCATAGCCATGGCTACGACCCCGGTCTGTGTTGGCTGTTTACAGTTTACGTCACAGAGGACGCGCGCAGAGATCATTTCTCAATTCTTGATGGTATGCTGGTTTTCAGGCACTTTAAAAAAGAAGAATAACTTCCGTATTCATACAAATTTTTTAATTCTATTTTTTAAAATAATCTGAAGCTTAAAGGCATGTGTATCTCAGCACTCATTACTAAATAGTTAATGATCATTGTACTATCATATTATACCGTGCTACACACAATCTCGCTTGTGGTCGTATGTAACGACAGGACTTCGTATGAAATAATGGCCAGACTCAAATAGAATAACAGTAACGATTTGCGTTGTGAATATACGTATAGTATGAATAGGTTTTTAGTAAACATTACCAAACCAGGGTGCCGTCAGATGTTCATCTACCATGACTAAAAGAACAGTATGCATATGAATAGTCGCCGGTTAGACATTCTTAACTATTACTTCCCTCACTAGGATTTAATATCGAATGGACGAAACCTAGCTGCCAGAGTAGAGACAATGGTACAAAAAAACCCCAAACCCAAAACAAAAACAAACAAAAAAAACCCCACCCTGAACGGTTGCATGCGTTTCTGCCTAATAAGTCGCCTCTAAATTTCCAACGCTACATCTTTGGAATTTTCTACAACGAATACTGTCCTCCTTCTTTCCTATCCAAAGTTCTTACAGACAACTTAATGCTATCACTTAGTTCTTTCTCAAGTACCTCATGACTGTCAAGAGTGTCTGCAGACCTCGGCTTGTAAGACCCCGGTAATCTTACTGATACCTTCCTGACGCATTCACATTTTTATAACAATGAATCATTACCATATCAAGAGAAAATATTATGGGCATTAAACAGACAGAAAGGAGCCATCGGTGTATTACACGACAGTTTAAAAGGGTGTGTGTACAATAAGCCGAAGCTTTGCTCTGACACGCGCATATTAACACATCGCTTGATATTAGATCTAACTGTTTACATGTCGTCATATTCAAATGAAACATGCATGAAAAATAGATGCGTGTAACCAAACGCACATATCACAGAAAACAGAGCACGCGCTTCCGTATTGCTGCATTGAAGTTGAAGCAATTGAAGAAGACAAAAATCAATGGTTGTCAAACGGAAACGGGGAATTATGTTTTTGACACGACTTCTTTCACTCCCTTTCCCATGTTTCTCATTTTCTTTTCTCACGATTTCTCTCTCCTTCTCTCTCTTTCCCTCTTTTCCCTTCTCTCCGCCCCCCCCCCTCTCTCTCTCTCTCTCTCTCTCTCTCTCTCTCTCTCTCTCTCTCTCTCTCTCTCTCTCTCTCTGACACCTTGTCTTTTTCTTTTCCTTTTCTCTTCCTCTCACAACAAGTCAAGACAGATCCAGACAGACATTTTGCCAAACAGACAGACGAACAGGCAGACAGACAGACAGGCGGACAGACAAACAGGCGTACAGATAGACAGAGGGACAGGCACAGACAGACCTACAGACAGGAGGACAGACGGGGTTGATATACGGCGCAAGATGATAGGATCACTAGGCCACTGGGACAGACAAGACACTGCAGTTTGCACAGTAGAATGCTGTTATCAATCTTTTCAACAGCAGAACTCAAGAAAGCCTTATTCCGCATACCATTCTTCGAGACAGTCGGCCTTTTCAGCTTCGAGGTACGACAGTTACCTCTGCATCATAATAATATGCCTCTTCCTTGTTTAAATCCAACCACTGCTGGCAAATACAGACTTGTGTACGTGTAGAACCAGTTTCCTCGAGAAGAAGGATGCACATGATATTCAGTTTTCTCCTCTTTGTCTAGTTACGGCCGTTTTGAAATGCGTCGTCATTTTGGCTACCCTAAAGCAGACAGCACAGGACCGAAACTTTGCGAATATCATTTGAGAGGGAGACAGTTCAATGTCTTATGTCCCTATCGACGCAATTAAAACTATTTGGGAGGAAGGCTCAGTTGACTCTGTTTGTGCCCACCGGGGCTGAGAGAATTCTTCCCAATAGACAAAGTGTATTTATTTTCTTCCTCGAGGGGATCAAAACCGGAATAATTTTATTTATATCCTCTTTTTGCACAATAATAATAATAATAGATATCATTTGTATAGCGCATATCCCCGCTCAGCAGCAGGCTCTATGCACTTTACACTATATTATTACCCCAGCAGACCATAGAACACTCCGAAACATTCTCAGCTTCCCGGGAAGCATACAGTTCGAGCAGCCGATTAAGCGCTCAAACACTAACAAACTGACAAGATCTTTCGCTGTCTATAGCCGGGTACCCATTCCCACCTGGGTGAAGTGAGGAAAATTCGTGTAAAGTGCCTTTCTCAAGGACACAACGTCGGGCCCTTGACGGGATTCGAACCCACGACCTTACGGTTGCGAGTCCGAGAGCCTAACCATTAGGCCACCGACGCCACCATAATAATGCATGTATCTGCCCGGGCGCGTTTATGGATGTAGGTGGATATTATTGGCCTCTATCAAGTAAAATTCGGAGTCTGGCTACACTTGTAAGAAAATACATATGAACACTGGAACATACATTTTGCCATAATGCTCTCTTTGTGCCAGCTTAGAGAACGCAAAAAAGGAGATATGACAAGCATAGTGCCGTTTTCATGACACACTTAAACGTCAGAAGAGATTCACTACTGATTTTGTTATCTGACGTGATAACAACTACAACACCAAAAAGAATCCGGGAGTCCCCCAGATTTCAATGAAGGTCTTAAGTAGCGTGTACCTTTGTTCGATAGGTCGTGTTGATGCAAACGGATCAGGTCAAATTAAAAAAGGTAGAGTGAGCTTGCTCAAAGTGCGAACAAATTAAGGAAAAAGAAACTTTGACGTTTGCCTTTAAACTACCTTGATTATCCAGAAATGATTCAACTTCCCGAAGAGTCAAGCACATTGTTAGATCTATATAATAATAATTTACATTGGACACAAAAATAAACTGGCCTGTGATTTTTAGAGCACTAGATTTAGATTCTAGTTCTGTAAGAATGCCACTTATGAGCTCTTTGCCCTCCATCTGCACAGGGGACAAGGTAAATCGCATTTCAAACTATCAATATTCTTGTAAAAACAAACTCGAGAGTTTTTTGTTTTTTTTCAAATAGAAACCAATAAAGTCCAACGGTTTTGACTAATCTACAAGTGTGCCCATCGTCTTAATGCCAAATCTGAGCCAGTCATTCTTCAGTCGAGACAATCCATTGAATAAACACGTGCGTGTTAAAGGGGGCGGAGGTGGGGGTGGGGGACTCGGGTAATGGGCTCACCCCAAGCTGGCGGCGGGAATACAAGCATTTCACTCACTGGCCCTCTAGCACAGTCACAACCCTACCGCTAGTGAGGCGCCCCTCAAACGCCACAGTCTCCCCAGCGTAAAGAATAAATTGGTGGTGGGGGGGGGGGGGGGGGGGTTCATTACTCTGTGGCGTGTCTTCTTCCCAGTTTTGTCGAGCACCGATCTATCCGTCCGGTCTCCGGCCGAGCGAAAAGGAGATCACTGTGACTCCATAATGTGTAGATCTAGGTCATCTTGAAATAACGTAAACACTGGTTTCTGGTAAGTAGAAAATCTCACTAATAACACACTTCTGCACAGCACAGTATGGGGGCTGTTCAGGAAAGAGGGAGGCTGGCCCCTCTCCTCCCAAGAATAAAATAAAATAAAGTTAAATCCAATTCAAACAGTAGAATGGAAAAAGGTGGAGTAGGTGCATGACGGAACGTTGTTCATATTAAAAAAAAAATAATACGTACACGAGCAAGCCATTTACAGAGGAGGGTTTATTTAAAAAAAAAAAAATAGACTGAAGAGGGCGTTCCCGCTGTCAGCCTGATAAATTCAACCTAAGAGGACCCGAGTTACGAATTGGTGTACATGGGCTGGATATAACAGTGTTATCTCTTGTACTAGTTGTAGCCCCCTAGCATAAAAAAGGGATCTTTAAGGCTTAAGAAAGCATAAGACTTTTCTACAGGCCTTCCCCCCTCTGGGTTAGCTATTTAATAGTTCAATGTGTACAGTACACAACTGGGCGTGGTATTTGGCATCGTTTGTTGCATAGCAAGCTGATTGTTATGTCCGTGCACACTGCCAATCGAATTCAAATGAATTGAGTCGGGGCTAGCTAAAGTTTCCTCCATGGAGAAACAAAAGCTACCATTTTGGCTCAATACAACCGATTTAACGCGCGACCTTGAAAAAGAAACCCGTTTAATTTTTAAGGCCAGAGTCGGATTTTGTCGAATTCGATCGAACTGAGCAAAAAAGATAGCTTTTGCCCTATCCATGAAGGAAAAATCTGATAAGAATTAACTGAATTCGATCGGCAGTGTGTACTCAGTATCATCTTGCAAAATATCAGAGTCTAATCGACTTACTGCACATTGCCCATTAATTAAAATTGGTTTATTTGATACAGTCTCCTTCATGGACGGGCAAAAGCTACCTTCTTGGCACAATTCGACCGAATCCTGCAAAATCAAAACATGTTTGTTTTGAATTCGAATCAAAATGGTTGTATAATTCAGGTAAGAACAGCCAATCACAGGGCTTGTAGCCTACGAGTCAGATGGCATTGCTAAATTAAGGTCAGATCTTTTGTTTGCGAGCGGAATGCGATAATAGACAAAGTTTATTGGAGAAGCTGCTAGAAAGCTATCGAATTTCCCCAACTTTGTGGGATTCAAGAGCTTCTGAACACAGCAACCACGATTTGCAACAGTCGGCACTTGGATCCATATTATCATCGAGCGAAATGGCTGTGACGTGAACGACAAGTTCTGTTCAAAGCATACAGCTTATAAATAATTGTTTGGTTTTAGTTCAAAGTTTTCTTTTAGTTGTCTTCCGGGTCAAAAATTTATGAAGCAAACCAGGGTTCTATTACTATTAGTAATGTGCAATGAAGCCGCTATTAAAGGTCAGGTACAATCCTAGTGACAATGAGCACCCAATATGAACTCGCTGTCCTGGCACACATCGACGTCGATCACAAGCATAGCTTTTGAAGCTTTTCCTTTTCATTCGATCATTCATTTATTTAAGCGTACAATCGTTTAGAAAAGGAACAGACCACTATTCGGTAAATTGTAATGTGGGTGATAGATAGATAGATAGATAGATAGATAGATAGATAGATAGATAGATAGATAGATAGATAGATAGATAGATAGATAGATAGATAGGTGAAAGCAAAATGTCCAATGACGTCCGTGGCTCTGAACATTCACATTCCACATTCATTTAGTTATACCACGAGAGAAGAGCAAACAGAGTAGCACGTTGCAAGGTTGTAAAACATGAACGTTAAGGAACGATAAATTAATATTTTGCGTCCTTGTAATTTTGGAATGGAGTATGATACGTATGAGACCGATGACATATTATTATTATTATTATTATTATTATTATTATTATTATTATTATTATTATTATTATTATTATTATTATTATTAT
>NW_004797348.1:1715423-1717081 GCF_000002075.1 Aplysia californica
TCGTTCTTCTTCTTCTTCTTCTTCTTCTTCTTCTTCTTCTTCTTCTTCTTCTTCTTCTTCTTCTTCTTCTTCTTCTTCTTCTTCTTCTTCTTCTTAATCATCCTGCCACTTGCTGACATGGGAAAGTACAATACAGTACATCTTTTGGGGATATAGATCTAGTTTGCGTATTGACAGAACGTCCAAACTAAGACTTCTACGAAACCCCTCCCTTTCATTTTCAAATCCAAGTTATTCTGAATTACGTGTAACCGATTTTGTTTGAACATAGGCATCTGTTTTTATGGGTAGAGAAATGAACAATGTTAAATAATAATAATAGATAGCATTTGTATAGCGCATATCCCCGCTCAACAGCAGGCTCTATGCGCTTTACACTATATTATTACCCCAGCAGACCATAGAACATTCCGAAACATTCTCAGCTTCCCGGGAAGCATACATGTTCTTTCACTGTCAGTATCAGTCTCTGAGGTACTCGCCCTGCACATCAACCACTAGAATTTTCCATATTTGCAAAAGAAGACTGAAGACTTGGTATTAGACATGCCCAAGTGGAGTGGTGTACATAGGGAGCAGGGTGCCCAGTCCAATCTACGTAGGTGGGCTCTGAGAGTTCAGATGGGAGTGTAAACGGCTCTGAGAGTTCAGATGGGTGTGTAAACGGCTCTGGGAGTTCAGATGGACGTGTTCACAGGAAAGAAATTGCGATCTAATATAAAAGTAGGAAGAAGATGAATAAATCGTACTTCCAGCTGTGAAGTAAAATGGTTCTGCTGATTTTCTCCAGGCCGGCGGAATGCACAAATTTAAAAGTAAATACTGTATTTGGTTGCAAGTGAGTCATAGAGCATGAACATGATTTTAGCAGAGGAACAGAAATGAGATAGTACATGTTTACCCAGTCATCGATTAACTAATTAATAGGAGACTGGCGACGTCGACCTGCTTGTCAGGACCAACATGGTATGATGAGTGGTAGTCAGTGTCCCGGGAGTGAGAAAAAATGATGATGATGATGATAATAATAATAATAAATAATAATACTTAAAGTAAAAATAAGTAGCATTTGTATACTGCAAATTTCCGCTAAACTGCAAGCTTCACGCGTTTTACAATCTATGTTAATACTGCAACGGACTTGATAGCATTCTGAAACAATATCAACTTCCTGGGAAGCATACATACATATTACAATGCAAGCAGCCACAATTGCGAGTCCGATATATGTAGCCTAACCACTAGAATACCGACGCCACAGTGAAATAAACTTTCATACCTTGGAACCTAGCTCATGTCTTTTAAGTGTTTTTAGTTTTTTGTAAGGTTTTACGGCGCTCGCAACTGCATATGGTCATATGAGCGCCAAGGGGTGGATGTCAACAGAGAAGTCCAAACGGGGATTCAGGCCCACTCTGCTCACCTCTCTAGCCTCAACAACACAAAGTCCGCTTCAACTACCAAGGCACCCCGGAAACAGCAGTTCACAAGAGAGTGTCAAACATACAAAAGAAGTAGAGGACAAATGATGATAGATCTAGTAAGGATGAGGGGGAAAATGCAGCAGTTCCCCCTATGTTGTTCAGGCACAGTAAGAGCATGCCAATCATAAATCAGCCCATTTACAATTCTACTGTACATAAGAACATATTAATACC
>NW_004797348.1:1720034-1721328 GCF_000002075.1 Aplysia californica
CTTCTTTCCGCATTGTGTGTCCGTAAAAATTTGCCTGTCGTTTTCTTATATTCGTGATAAGTTGTTTTCTATAATTTGCTTCAACCAGGACAATACCGTAGTAAAAACAATACTTTAAAATAAAGACTCAGTCTATAGGAAGAGTTGATGTGCTAAACTGCTCTACACACGCTAAATGAACGGAAGTGAGTTTCTCTTCCGGATTGAATTAGAGGCACAGGGCCTAGTCCAAAATCTTGAGGAAGGCTGCAAGTTGAGTGATGTAGCACAGTGGATCTAGGTTGAGTAGAAGCATCCATGATCAAGTTGTTGCATCTCTTACTAGCTCTTTGGTCATGTACAGTTGCGGGTGAGATTTTGCTAACTTTATTTGTTTGTGTATACAATGTACGAAAAGTAAACAAGAATGATAGATAATCCCAAATTCATCCCGACAAAAATAGATAAGGGCTGGTCATATCAGAAGAATGAAGAAGGATGATAGGTGGACAAAAGAATGCACTTAGTGGAGACAAAAAAAGGAAAACAATCAAAGAGATAACAAGAAAAAATGTGGCAAGATGGTATCAAGGCGTGGACGGGGACAGCCTTGATACGGAGAACAGCAGATAGAACAGAATGTAAATCATTGTTGGCATGCAGGCTTACTTTTAATTTTAGTACGTTTTACGGCACTTGTAACTCATTAATGTCATATAAGTGCCGAAGATTAGAAGTGTTACAAGAGAGTAACAAGCGCAACAAAAAGAAGGAGAAGATAGGATGAAAGATGCTGGATAAAAAAGAAGAAGTTGACCACTCCAGAGCATCTGCCAACCACCCGCCGGAGGACTACTCCCTGCAGTGGACGGACAACTCCAAGAACGAAAATAAAAAGATAGATAGATATAGGTTTTGGCACGATGTGATGTCTTTTTGAGAGAAAGAAGGACCTCTCGTTGTGACCATGATGGGTGTTGTGAGAGGGGGGGGGGGTTGTTATTTTTGTTGCGAGACATTGAGCTCCAGTAACAGAAGAGAAGCTGTAGGATAAACAGCTCGTACAGACAAGAGAAGAGAGAGTCGTCTCGTTTGAATTGCGAGCAATGCAACGAGTAAGTCACGTTCCTGCGGGCGAAAAATTACACTAACTGGTTATAACCAAAGATAGTACAAGACAAGATGGGCCACTCAGCCTAAAAAGTGTCCGCAGGAAGTATGCTCTTTGCTTCAGATGGCGCTGCAGTCTGTTTTGAAGCTCTCTTTCGTTTTTCCAGAAGAAGAATAGGAATAGCACCTCCTTGCGTGCGCAGAT
>NW_004797348.1:1721685-1722959 GCF_000002075.1 Aplysia californica
GGGCGCCACCAAATTTTGAGGACACTTTTTTAATTGGCTCAAAGAGAGAAGTGGCCCATCTTGTCTTGTACTATCTTTGTTATAACCTCATGCCTGCTCGGAGGAATAAATCTCCTGAAAGGGAAAGAAACATTTTGCATTTTCTTTCTCGTTCTTTTTTATTTGCTTTTCTTTTTTTTTTTTTCTTTAAACAGAATCTAATATTTCTTTCTGTTTCCAGTTGTTCATTCTTTCTTTTCTATTTTCTCTGTCTGTCTTTATTATTTTTCCTTCTTTTCTCCACAGACTGCTTCCTGCACCCTGCAACACAAAACTGCTCCGACGACACTCTGTGGTATCGATACCAGGCAGGGGAGACAATAACTCTTCAGTGTCCGCTAGCTGCCGGGACAAGTTACGAATACATCCAGTGGACCATGCACCTCACTCAGATCAGTGTCTGCACCCTTGAGGACTCCCCCACTGCCTGGGTCTGTTCTCACAATGAACTGTAAGATTTTTCAAGAGTACCCCTCCTCCCCTTTCTCTTCCTCTTCCTTCTCTTCTTCCTCTTCCTACATCTCCTCCTTCATCTTTCTCCTCGCCTTACTTATTCTCTCCTTCTCCTCCTCCTCCCCCTCCTCCTCCTCCTTCATTTCGTTCTCCTAACCATCTCGTCTTCCTTCTCCGCCCCCTCCTCCGCTTCCTCCCTCTCCTCCTCCTTATCGCAATAGAAAACCTAAATTTAATAGGGTGGTCTTGAATACACATTATTACATGTGCCTCGTTTATAAAATGTCTAACCTCAATTTGTCATGAGATTGCCTTCTTACTGGTTTTTGTCACAAGTCGAAGCCGACTGACACAGGAAAAGACCTGTTTGATCGTGCACTATAGGATCAGGTCGCTAAAATCAGAGCTAAATCAGAAACCGTGCCAAATCAGTCATCAACATTCTGCAGATCAAGTGGAAGTAGACGAGAAACTCCTATTACCTTTTGTTTTTTGAGAGATTTTTACGGCATTTGCGGCGCAATTAGGTCATGTATAAGTGTCGAAGATGAGAGGTGTTGCAAGAGAGTAACAAACACAAAAAGAAGGAGGAGAGATAAGGACGGTAGTGCAAGACACTGGTTTTGATTCCACGGTTCAGACAAGCAGAGCGCCGTCTCCTATGGAAAGTTTCTTTACCTAAACTGCTTTTCATCCACCAGCTGAAAACAGTTGCTCTCTTTTCAGAGCCACAACACTGAAAAACCCTCCCACCCCACCCCGCCATCCGTTCATTTGCCACT
>NW_004797348.1:1723085-1724461 GCF_000002075.1 Aplysia californica
CCCCCCCCAACAAAACAAACAACAACAACAACAAAAGAACCCACCAAAAAACACCCCCAAACAATACCCCAACACCAACCACAACAACACTACAAGTTTTGTTTTAATAATAGCTTAACGGCACTTGCAACACAATTAGGTCATATAAGGGCCGGAGATCAGACGTACTACAGGAAAGTAATTACTACAAAAAGTAGGAAGAGAGATAAGGTTGATAGATGTTTGATATGAACGAAGAAGCAAATCACACCAGAGCACCCGCCAACCTCCCACATTCTACTGGAAAGAATGCAGTACAACAACAAGTGAGTTCACCCCAAAGAATCGAGACAATTCACAACACCTTTGTTTCTTTTTAATTGTAGGTATTTTTACGCCCTCATCGATATGATTTAGATCACTTAGGAGGCAGGCTTCGTCCATGTCCGTCAGAGACAAACCGGGTCGAGATGTATACAACATTCCAACAAAAATACCGAGATACTCGATAACCCCCCCCCCCCCCCCCCACTTGAGAATCGAACTCGTAACAGTGAATGGCTTAACTGCTACACTTCCGATGCCGGTAATACCCTTTTCTCCGCAGACCTGGCTGGCGGGTATCTGCCTACATCCAAGATTCAATCGTGACCTTGAACCTGTACGCTTTCCCCTCGGTTGCCAGCGAGATAATCCACGTGACCGGACGGCGTGGCAATCAGTCCGAGTCACAACACAGAATTCCCCCAGGCAAGGTCACCCCGTCTCTTGGAGTCTCCCCTAGTCCTCTCGTGCCGTCACGCATGACTTCTCCGTCACTCAAGGCTGGGGCTGAACCTAACGACAAACTCGGCCACTCGAGCAAGATGTCCGACAAGCGAGATCCAAGTAAACAAGCAAACACGTCTACGTCTAAGAGATCCTCAGCCATAACGGATAAAATTACGTCTTTCTCTTCAATGCTCGACGCAATGGCTCAGAAGTCTGTACCCACCAACGTGAAAAAAGGGGCCTACGGTCAGACCAATACTGTGACTCGAAGACGGGGAGACCGAAAGAAGACTAGCGGTATAAGTCGTCGTTTTGCGAACTCGCCGTGTGGTGATATCCCCAGACAACTTGTTCCTGGTGCTGGCAGATCTGCTCCTTTTCTTCACAAATCCTCTGCTCAACGGACAAAAGAAAGCAAGGATGCACATGCGCAGCAGGCCTTCGGAGACGACGTTTTGCTCTGTTCTTTTTGTCCTTTTGAAGTATATTGTTAGTCACGACTTTTGGTGTATGTATTTGTTGCAGATAATTTCATATCTGTCTATCTATCTATCTATCTATCTATCTATCTATCTATCTATCTATCTATCTATCTATCTATCTATCTATCTATCTATCTATCTATC
>NW_004797348.1:1724997-1728521 GCF_000002075.1 Aplysia californica
GGCGGGGTCTGCCCTCGCAATGTTCTGCATAGTGTCAACTGGGGTGCTATTCTTGGAAAACAGCAAAGAACTCACCACTCCCTTTATCCTTCGTACGTAACAATAACCCATCTGTTCAGCGGAGTCTGGGATATCGTGCCGAGCCGTGGACCTTGAGGTAGACATTCTCACGGTGGACTGTGCTCTGGAATCTTCCTTCTCCTCTCCGATCTGTGAACTCGCCATTGTTCCTGAGCAGGTGGGGGTCACACATCGTGAATGTATAGATTCTAGATCTGTAGCATGAAGTCAAGCTTATGGACAGAGAAATAATAACTTTGATATCGCAGGCTCTCTCTTCTCTCTCTCTCTCTGGTGCTTTCTCTCTTTCTTCTTTTTTTCTTACTTCTTCCTTTCCTTTTTCATTCTTTCATTCATTCACATATTCATTCATCCATTAATAATAAATAAATAAATAAATTAAATTAATTAATTAATTTCTTTTTTCTTTCTTTCTCCTTTGGTTCCTTACGTCTTCCTTTCTTCCTTTAGCCTTGTAAATAAACTGAAGTCAAACTGAAGCAATGTCAATCGTTTGTTTGGCTTCTGATCATGTTTTTGACTGGAGAAAAAACAGACATAACAATGTTTCCTCCATCTCTCTTTCCCTTTCCCGTATCCCAGAAGAGAGTAGCAAAGACATTAATAATGTTTCGTCAGTTTTTGCGGTGACGGACTTAATAAAACAGAAAGCCCCCCCCCCCCCCCTTTAAACGCAAAGACAACACACAGCTGATTTTCAAGTGGATGGAGCATAATATTTTCTACGAGGAGATTGATTTTTTTTCGCTTTCCCTTCAATCGTGTATCGTTTACGAAGATAGGCATGATAAATGGATGTGAGAAGAAGGGCGTCTTCAGTCTTGAGTAGGCTATGTATTTATTTAGATTTTCGAAAAAAAAAGGGAATAATAGCCTGCCTTGACAGACTTGCTGTTCGACTTTTAACTGCCAAGTCCAAGGTAATCTTTAACAAATTGGTCTATACGTTTTTTGTCTATATCCCTGTCCCCGTAGTTTTATGCAAGAAAAATTCTGGAATTATGCAAACTGAGCACCAAAATGAGAAATTATGCGATTCTGTTAATTTTTAACAAAGAATGATAAAGGAAAATAATAAGAAATTATGCAAAAAATGATCAAATTTGGCTAAATTATGCGGGGTGCATAAAACCACATGGACAGATATCCGCCGAAAACACAATATCATGTTCTATCTGGCCTACTATGATACTACCAGAGGTGTGAATAAAGACTTAAAAAAACCACAAGCGGTTCACTCACCATTTGCTCGGACCTGGAATTGAATAAAAATCGTAACGAATGAGGTAAACTAAAACATGATAATTTTGTTAATGGGTAGAAAGTAACAGGTAGCTTTCTATCTCTTTCCAGCCCAGCAAACAGAGAGACGCTCGTGCGACAAACAGTCTGAGAGAGGCTGTCCTTGACCCCGCGTCACAGCTCTATCACTGCCTGTTGACAGGACGCATGAGTGAGGGGCGGGCCAGGTACAGCGTCATCGTGATGGATAGGTGGCATCCGCGGACCCTGGTCACTCTTGTCACTTTTGGTAAGGCATGAGACAGTGCAGTGGAAGTTTAGATTTTTTTCAAATTTTGTAAGAATTTTACTGTACTTGCAACCTAAATAGGTCACACATGGGCTGAAGCCGATAGATAGATAGATAGATAGATAGATAGATAGATAGATAGATAGATAGATAGATAGATAGATAGATAGATAGATAGATAGATAGATAGATAGATATTGACATCAGGTGACGTACACTGTGTTTAAGTCTAGTAAAACTTGAATGAACGATTAAAACCTAACAAAACAATGGAAGAGTTAACGTCTGTTTGTTCTCAGAGTCGTCCAGTGTGAGGCTGGAGTCAGACTGCACACGTCACGTGTACCAGGGACAGGCGTACGTGCTCAGGGAGAGGACTGCTCGCTGCACGTGCACAGCCACAGGCGGGATGCCTCCAAGCGGTACCCTCTCTATTTCTGTCAGGCTATATTAGTTGGTCATGTCTTGCATACATATCGGCGCCTGTTACATCTTTTAGGAGGTGGGCTACTTAGAACGTAGTAAAGCTGGGCAGCATGAGGACTGGGCAGTAAATAGCAACAAATGTCCCTTTTGGGAATGTGTAGCAAAGGGATTCCTTCCTCTCAAGCGACGCAGTGCTTACATCAGGATGTGCATTTAGGGACATTTTTGTCCTCTTAATCTAAGCCTAAAGATCTGTCAAAGAAGGTCTCAAAAACCTGAGGAGGTTAATGTTTCATCAAATCGTAACGCTTCTTGTTTCGAGTTCTTCTTTGCTTTTCCTTTTACAACCAAAAGCCCAATTTGTTGGTATTTTTTAAAAATCACCCAATATCAGTCTCTGCTCATCACTCTCCTTCCTTTCATCTCATTTGTATGTTGGCGCGTTTAACTTTTAGGAAGAACTTATATTGTGGTATGCTTCTGCTGTCAATTCTTTTCTTTGTTGTTCAGGCATTGCACGTTGGCTCAAGGCATATTGGGGATTTGCGACTGAAACAAACACATCTAGCAGCACATTGCAGATCCCGTGGCAAGCCGGTAAATACGTTCATCATACAAGTTAACCAGAAGTTGTCTTTATTTGAAATCCGAAACCGACGAATGCACTGTAGACTTTTATACATCTTCAAGGAACCCAGCGTAACGTGTTCACTTTATTTGCATTTGTATTGCATCTGTGAAACATCATGTTTTCTGATGAAAGAACAGATCAAGTCTGCATCGAACCAAAAACCTTAATTGTACCTTATTAAAAGGATCTGTCTCACTTAAACCCATTTGTGAGCGTGAGGACTTAAGCTTGGCATTGTTCGAGACTGTCTCGGGATCTTTGGTTGGACTATGAAACAAGCCTGGGGATAGAAGCGAGTTCTTTCAATTAGCTTACGCGAATCCCAATGGTTACCACAGTTCTGTATAGTTGATTATTTTCTTTCGCTACCGTTAAAGACAACGCATTTTAAACCGTACTCATCCCCATTTTCCCATCAGTATAAACACTGTTCACCCCACTACCCGTATCAGCTACCCTACCCCCAATTCCCACAACCCTCTAGTCCATTCTCCTCAACCCTCTTTCCTCCCATACATTCCCCTGCCTCAACCATGCCACATTTCTCCCCTCCTCTCCCTCTGTTTCCCCACCCTAAATCCCATCTCCCAGAGCCACTCTGCTATACGGATGATTGTATTGGAGGTATTCAAGACAATGTGCGTAATTGAGTCAATACTACACCGAAACCGATCTCGTTCCAATCTGTCTCGTATCAGAGGTGGCTCTGGGGACAGACAAGCAAACTCATCTCTGAGATTGCTTTATTTATTTAGATCTATGTAACTGTAAATATGCATTTACTTATTCATTTTTATTCTCCAATGTTTCAGCAAGGGTGGGGTGGTGGTGGTGGGAGGGTTTTTTTTTTTTGGG
>NW_004797348.1:1729337-1730609 GCF_000002075.1 Aplysia californica
CACACACACACACACACACACGCACACACACGCACACACACCCACACATTTAAAAAAAAATCCAAAGTTATGAAAGCAGTTTCAATACAGAAAGCAAAAAGATGTTAAATACAGCGGTAGTGGACTTAACTAAATGGGCAGTGAGCACAACTCTTGGTTCTTTTTCTCTCCTTTTCTCAGACTAGATCGCCCTATCCATGGTGCCTGGTGCCTTCTCATCTCCAGTCACAACATGGAAAAAAACCTCTATCAATCCATGCCCCCCCCCCTTTTTTTAAACTGTCTTAACCTTGCACTGTATGCTTCCAGGGAAGCTGAGAATGTTCCTGAGTGTTCCATGGTCTGCCGGGGTAATAATGTAGTGTAAAGCGCATAGATCTTGCTTTCGAGTGGGGATAGATCTATGCGCTATACAAATGCTATTGATTGATTGGTTGATTGATTGGTTTATTAATTAATTAATTATTATTATTATTACTATTATTATTATTATTATTATTATTATTATTATTATTATTATTTCGTTGTTTTCAGTACCTCCTGAGGTACAACTTGATAAGAACTGCTCCGAACCGCCCACGGCTGCCTCGCTGGTGATATGCACGTGCAGGCTGGTGACGTCAGGCGATCCCCCAGCGCGCGTCAAGTGGTTCAAGAAGGACGGTTCTATCGTGTCCTCCCTCGTGGCCGAAACTTATGGGGAGGCCACTCTCACCATTATCGGTTGGTGGTTGTGTGGCATTACGCTACCTCAAACTTTCAAAGTTCTATTTGTCATTTTTGGCTTTTTTGAGTTTACAAGACCTTGAGGCCAGAAAGCAATTAATTATGCTCTATCTGCTCCATCAAAATCGTAAGAATATCCGGAGTCGTTATCAAGATATTCAAAGAATTGTTTTCGAAAAAGCTTGATAAAGTTATTGTGAAGCTAAAATATGTTGGCGTCAAATTTCTCAAAACTAGGTATTGAGCAGGTAGAACTTTGTAATTCTGAGGTAACAATAGAATTTATCTGTGTGGTTGAACTATGGATCTGACGTTGAGAAGCGCTTTGATGATGTTCTTTGTGACCACTGTTCTGGCCTCTTAATCAGGGACAGTCTGGTTGGGCGGATTTTTGTTTCGATGCATGGTTGTATTTTAGATATTATGAATTTGTGTGTGTATCTGTTTGTATGTGCATGTGTGTGCTTGTGTGTGTGTATGTATGCGTATGAGTATGTATGTATGTATGTATGTATGTATGTATGTATGTATGTATGTATGTATGTA
>NW_004797348.1:1732601-1733470 GCF_000002075.1 Aplysia californica
CCCCCCCCCCCTCCCTCTCTCCCTCCCTCCCTCCCCCTCTCTTATCCTTTCTCTTCGACTTTACCATGACTCTGACGGCCAAGTCAGACATTAGTAGAACTAGAGAATCATCTCTAAAGGAAGAGGGGAGAAATGAATTGCCAATGACCTGGGTTTTTTTCCCACTCTGTTCACCACACAGTACAACCAGGTGAGGAGGGTGAGATTATAGCTTCTTATCTTATGTGTGTCGTCGAGGATATTGCCGACTTCCCCTCTGCACTATTAATTGTAGTAGGTCTAGCAGGGATTCAAAAAACTGTCCTTGTCCTTCAAAAAGATTTGGACGCTCAGCGTCTTAAAAATCACCATCAGTTTCTCACAATACTTGTGGTTGGGAAAGTGATTAACATCAATGTTACGAACGTTTCATCATCGGTAAAACACTTTTTCCTGCTTCAAAGTGGGCTGTAAACTCAAGTCAAAAGTAGGAGAGATAATGTGAGACATAGGATGTTGAAATGCATCAACCAATCTTCCTTCAAATACATCTGTGTTTCACTTAAAACTTCACCCTCACTCTTTTTAAAGACACACACACACACACACACACACACACACACACACACACACACACACACACACACACACACCACACCACACCACACCAAAATGCAGACACACAAGTACAACTTAACATACACACCACAGTCTTAAATCAGCAAGTGCACAAGCAAGGTAAAAAAATTGGGAGAGAAGGCTTGTTCTTTCATGCTCGCCTCATTCTTTCAGATAAGAATGTGTACATTCCATGAGCGTGCATTTGCAACACACACAGGCACACACACACACACACACACACACACACACACACACACACACACACACAC
>NW_004797348.1:1734052-1736854 GCF_000002075.1 Aplysia californica
GTCCCGATTCAGTTTAAGTTATGGAATTCGAGTTCTAGGCTTTTTTAACACCCTCAGCCCCCTCTTACAACTATTTCATCGCATTAAAACCCTCAAAAACCTGATTTCTTCCCATACCGGGCATGTTTGTCACCTGGCCGCTTGCTGAGCCAAGAAACATAGCGGCCAAGTAAAATTTCACACACCGACAAACTCGCACGACCATCTTGCCGAAATCTTCCCTAAACGAAATCGTTTTACTCTATTTCTTTCTGCACTATAAATACTACGGGCCAATGGACAAACTGGACCGATGGCCTGCAAAGATCCCTTACTTTGAAGTATGTGTGGCACATGGCACCTCTGAGACTTAGCTTCATCGTCAGAGCAACATATGGCTTGCTGCCACCACAAGCTAATCTCGTGAAGTGGGGCAAGGAAAAAGATCCCCGCTGTCTATTGTGCCAGGAGAGACAATGGAACGTGTCCCCACTTCCTTTAACTTTATGGTATCTCTTGCTCAGGGCAGATACACGTGGCGGCACAACAGAGTGCTGAAGGAGCTGGTCCTGGCAATCTCCTGCAGCCTGGAGACCGTCACCGACAACGGAGATATAGCTCCAACCCAGACATTCTTCATAGCAGGTAAGAAGAAGAAACGGGTTGGAAGAAAGCAAGTGTCTTGTCTCTCAATTAGTGTTCACCTTCTAGGATCGGCAAGGGATTGGGAATTAGCAGCAGATCTCCCAGAGTGACGGAACTAGAGGGTTCCCAAGGTCAAGAGAACAGGTCTCAAACCAGACATCGTTCTCTGGTCAGAAACTGATGCCAAGAATTTCTTAATCGAGCTGACTGTTCCATACGAAAGTAGAATAGATGCACAGCACCAATTCAAGTTGGTAAAATATGAAGATCTCTCGAATCGTTGCCAAGGAGACGGTTATAGCTCCAAGTATCCCTTGCGGATAGCACAACATGTAAATTAGTGTGGGTAAAAATAAAGGAAAAATCCAGATTTTTTTCAATGCCACTTCGGGTGCACGAGGGTTTGTCGCAGCCTCAACATTCACACTGCTGGGGCAGCTAGGCCTCACAGGAAGGAAAAGAAAGGCAGCCTCCAAGATCGTTTCAGAAATGGCTGAAAAAAGTTCTAGCTGGCTGTGGACGATAGCTGGTTAGTTGATTTATATTTATATTATAGCTTCACATTTGCAATTTCCGCTTGAGGCTCTATGACATTGCGCGAACTTCCGCGAACTGAAGACCCGGAGATGCCCCAAAACCTCAGGGGTTTGATCCTCGATCAGCGCCAAGAAAAAACAGCAGCAGGGGAGGATTTAGGAGTCATGACCTGAGTGTGGCCCGCCCCCTAGCGTAAAGAGGGCTCTTCCTCTGAAGATTGTATGCTGTCCACGCGCCCCACAAGTTTTCTCCCACCACAGTATACATTTAATTTCATACCATACATTTGAGTTGTTTTAGCGTGTACTTCCTGTGAAATAAATCCTTATATTTCACACTTGAAATATAAAGTTGATAGAATCTATCTCACAAGTGAAATATAAGTGGGCGTCGGTGACTTAGTGGTTAGGCAGGGACTCGTAATCGTGAGATTGCGGGAAAGGCACTTTGCTCGAATTTCCCACTTGGCTCGGTCCTTTCGGAGACGTACGTTTAACTCGGAGCGCCGTCTCTTAAATAACCTAATAGTGTTGATAGGGGCATTAAACCTGTACCATTTCACCATATTTTTTTTAATAAAAAAAAAATTGCATAAATCACTCGGCGCATTTATTCGCCTTCTAACCTACTGTAAGCAAAGTGTCTAGATCTAGCTCTAGATCTAGATTCTAGATCTATAGGGCCTAGACTTGAATCTTAATAATGTTCCTAGTCCTAGACCGTACAATGTTATGGATGCCGCGTTTTGCCCTCTGTAGGCAAGGAGTTATTCTGTAGATTTCTCTAGATCTAGATTTTAAATCTAGATTTAGATCTAGATCTAATCTAGACTCTAGATCTAGATCTAGATCTAATCTAAGATCTAGATCTAAATCTAACCTAAAATCTAGATTTAGATCTAGATTCTAGATCTAACCTAAGATCTAGATTTAGATCTAGATTCTAGATCTAGATATTAGATCTAGACTCTGGAAATCTAGATCATCTAATCTAGATCTAGCGCATTGCATTAGATCTACGTACATTGGTCAAACATGAAAAAAAAGGCTTTTAACAACAAAAGTTGTCAAGTTATTTGGAAACTGAAGTGCTTATTCTAAATTAAAAAAAATATGTAGTTAGATATCTAGTTTTTATCTATCGATTTCCGATATTCTTGATTTCTCAAGGGGAGGTAAGAATATCAGAATAACAAAGGAAGTAGCTTTTGTTATTTCCAAATAAGTAATTATCCAAGAGTGTTATACCCTTATATTGTCTAATATCATATTTATCAATTACATATTGTTTTAAAGTTTAATCTTCTTTCATTTATAGAGTTGATTATTTAGTATATGTAGTGATAGAATTAATGTAAACAAAAATTCGAAAAGCAATGCCAGTGACCAAAACAGTGGGGTTTTTTTTTTTCATTGTTTGATAAAGTGACTATCAAATTTCACATCATTGTAAATGTTAATGATCACTTCTTTTATTCAAGCTGATAGGCCTAGACCTTGATCTAGATCTAAGTGACGTATTTATTTTGTCGTGTTGTAGATCTATCCTTTTGATAATTATTTACCCCCAGTGGGTCGGGGGGATATAAATAGACCCACTGCTTCGTCTGCAGAAGGTGCAACCCCTTCAAAGGCGAGGTGT
>NW_004797348.1:1736954-1740693 GCF_000002075.1 Aplysia californica
GAGAAGGGGGGAGGGGGGAGGGGGAGAGCTATTTGTGCGAGGGGGTTCTGGTAATGCCGTGTATCTGTATCTTTGTAAACTAAGATCATTCTTCCTTACTATTGTATAAAAACATCAGTTTCATTGTTATACGCCTTCAGCCGCACTGGAATGGGTGTTGCTTGAATAATCTACCTACCTACCTATACCTACCAACCTACCTACCTATCTACCTACCTATTTACCGACCAATTTACCTTCAGAATGGACGCTGTATATGGTCGGTTTTAAGCACAAGGGGCTATCCCGAAAAAGGCTGTTTTGAGAAAATCGAAGGTCAAGTTTTGGCCCCTTGTTCAGTATCTTTAAAAGACAAGGACATTTTTCTCTATAACCAAACAAATATAAACACCAATGAAAGCAAACTTCTCCTAAAGGTAGGGCAGTGCCCACTTTTGGTGTAGGTCAAGATTTCAGGAAACCCCCGAAATCTGGGTTAGCCCGTTTGTCCTTAAAAGCGACAATGTGTGAACTACCTACCTACCTACCTACCTACCTGCCTACCTACCTACCTACCTACCTACCTACCTACGTGTATGATCTTATGTCCATAAATAGATATATACACATACATAGAACCCCTGTCTATAGGTATTCCCAGACAACCCTTCTTGTGTAAAGGCGTGAACTCTTTCGGCATGACCCACACATACGAGGAATACCCCCCGCCGGAAGGACTTCGCTTTGGGAAGAGTAAGTCTGTCGGTGTCTTTCAAACAGATGTACATACATGTACCTATCAACCTAAGTTGACTTACATCAGGACCTACCTGTATTTTGTTTGTTTTTGTTTGTTCGTTGTTTTTGTTGCTGCCATCTCACACATTATGAATGATATCTTTATAACTAAAGGGCATTGCCGGTTTCTACACACAAATCCCGACAACTTTTTAGTTTACCCCTCGTTCCTCATACACGTCTGGTTTTTACCTTTTTCGTCCTTGCTTGAACGTCTGGACTAGATCTAGTTACCAGTAGTCCTAATGTAATCGTGTAGCTATTAATTTAAAAAAAGAAAGTTATACACGCGTCTTGTCGGGCTCCCCATCGTTACCGGTCAGTGAACCTGTGCTCTCGCATCACATTATGAGTACCGGTTGGGGTCACCAAAGTTCATTCAAAGTCTGTGCGGTACGAAGTATAGGGCTCCGGAATAGGAGAATTATTGATTTAAAAAAAACAAATTTACAGTCAGGGGAGGGCTGGGGTTGAAGGCAACACCGGATGACAAAAACTGAACTTGGAATTCTTAACTGCCCGGTTACCGTGTACGTGAAACTGAGGCTAGGTGTCCGCGTACCGTGTACGTAAACACCCCGTTATGTAAAACACCTTAAGCTGCGTTCACACAGGAGTGGGTGCTATAGAAATGATCTAGATCTACATTAGTACATGTATTACTATTGTTTATAAATTGAAAAAAAAATTTACTGTATTTTACGATATGACTTAGAGTTAAAACAATACCATGCCGGTTTTAAAACAGAATATATCTGAAATAGATCTAAATACAGATTACCAATGTATCGAAGGTTTCAAGAGAAAATAGAACAGGATCCTATTTGATTGGAGCATAAGCTTATTTTGTATTTAGAGGTTGTTTCGAAAATCTCTCGTTAATTTTTTTGTTTTTTTATAGACTAAACCTCACACACTTCTAGATTTTTGCATGAACCAAGTACCCGGCAGTTACTAAATTTTGTCAAATTTTATGCATTCATTTAAAAGTTAATACGAAAACCAAGGGTTCCGTTATTTTGTGTCACGCGTTATCATATTATATTTGGTCGATAACTTTATTGTTAACGTACTCGTGTGTTGTTACTAGTAAATGTTGTTCATAACAATTTGATGAATTTGTATTGTGGGTCATGATTTTTTAAAAGGCTGAGCTGCTTTTATGCTACCGGTACTCAAAATTGTCATTTTTTAAAAACTCAAAATGTTAAGCCCGTATTAATGCGTCTGGGATGGGAAGGTTGCATTTTTTGGCAATTTTTAGGCGGTTTACCTTGCAATTTTTTGCAATTTTTCTATTTCAAAAATACAATTTTCCGCGGGGCCAGGATGGTGGTAGGGTGCCCCCACTGGTAGTCTAGCAGGGGCGGCTCGTGGGGTTAAAAAGTGGGCGTGCATAATTAAGCTATCGCTAGCTGAAGTTAGTCAAGGGCATAGTAAATGAGATCGTGTATAATTTTAGTTTAATTTAGTTTTAGTAGAGGTTTTTACGGCGCTCGCAACTGCATCATAAGGTCACATGAGCGCCAAGGGGTGGATGTCAACAGAGAAGTCCTTACAGGGAATCGGACTAACTCTGCTCACCTTTCTAGCTTCAGCAGCACAAAGTCTGCTTCGACTATCAAGGCACCCCGGAAACAGTGGGTCACACGAGTGTGACAAACATACAAAAGAAGTAGAGGAAAATGACAATAGTAAGGATTAGGACAGAAAAAGCAGCAGTTCCCTGTTGTAGATCAGGCACCGTTATGAGCGTGACATTGATAAATCAGCACATTTACAATTCTACTGTGCATGAACGAGAAATGTCCCCCTTTTGGGAATGGCCTAAAGACACTTCAGTCAGTGGCACCGCTCCGGGGGATGTATAATTTTAGGACCTTTGAGTTGGTGAGTGAGGACCTCGTGCTTTTATTTTCTTTCTTTTTACTGATCGCTTTGATTTCTAGAACTAAATTTGTTTGTTCCAAACATCAATTTCGTTCACCCTGCATTAGAACGGAACACTCAAGTAATAACTTTCACCACTCCACTACAAAACTACTCAAAGACACAACTGATAGGACGGTGACTAAACTATGTCACGTTTACCTCCCTCAGGTTCACAGTCACATAGTCACCAGAAATAGTGGCAAGAAAATAAACCAATCACAATTCACTTGAGCCCTCTGTTGGACTGCCCCAGGGCTCACAAAATTTGACATCGGCAGGAGCACATTGATTGAGATGTGCTGTTTTATTAATATTAGGCCTAATGCATCACCAAACTCGCTACGAGTGTTGTCATCGCTTGGGTTATCCCAAAGGGCGATTTATAGGTCAGGCTACCACTGTTGAATATCCTATTATGTTTAGTGAAAGCCCGTGGACTTTGGCATGTCATAGTATATGCTTTACAGTACAGCGCTATAGACACGGAAATGACAGTTACGGCGCCAGCGAGGGCTTTGTTTTGATATGATATTTGGATAATGTTTTTTTCTGACTTCTTTTATTTTATTATTGTTGGTGATATACGTAAGAGAACTTAAAATTTTTTTGGGCGGCACTGCTCGACCTTGCTCTATGGACGAACCGCGCTTGGCTAGGCCCTACTTCTTCCTCCCGTCTTTCTTGCGTTCCCTCTGCATTGACTCACGAGCTGAGCGCTACTTAGTTCGAAGTCCAATTTCCGACTCTAAGGGAGTTTTTTCTCGTCATGGCTTTCAAAGCTCATGAAACTTCTCTTTGAGCCACAAATTAATAACAACAAGTGCCCACGTTCTGTAGAATTTCATTTTCATTTTGTACTAGCTTCCATTTTGATTTACTGGAATTTCGGCTTTCAAAGGAGTTTACATCACACCCGAAAAAAGTGGTGTTTGTACAAGATGGCACTACGCTCACAAACTGACTGGGCTTCCGAAAGCTCAAAGAAACAAAGAGTATCAAGCAAGCAATGATGACTGAAGCGCCCCCCCCC
>NW_004797348.1:1741977-1745236 GCF_000002075.1 Aplysia californica
TCTCTCTCTCTCTCTCTCTCTCTCTCTCTCTCTCTCTCTCTCTCTCTCTCTCAAACGTGTTCGTTTTCTCCCATTTTTTTTTATCGCATACCCACTAACACAACCAAAAAAAATAATTTTGGTGTAGCGATCAGGCGCTTCACTGTCACACTCAGGAGACTTGAGTTCGGTTCCTGAGCATTGAGATTTTCTTTTGAGTAGCTGGGTCTTTCTGCTGGGATGTGGTATCTCTCTTAGCCCGGGTTTGCTCTGACAGTGACAGGCATGGTCGAAAGCCAGCTTCCTAAATGACCTAAATTGTGATAATAGACGTGTAAAAGCACCTGCATTACCATCCCCCCCCAAAAAACAACAACAACCGACCAACAAACAAAAACACCCCCCCAAAAAAAACAAAAAAACAAAACCACACACACATCAAGGTAAATGCAGGGGCAAACCAGGGGGAAAAAAACCTGGAATGTATACTAAATTGTTCACAACTTCTTAGAGGGTACTAAATGAACATACAAAAAAGACAAGACTGCACTAAAATAAAGATCAGAGAGAAACACGATAAAGTTTCGCCAAACACAAAAGCGAATTTGGTGGTTCCGTTGGAGAAGCGCAAAAATTGTTCTAGAATGCTGTAATTTGGAACAGACATAATTCATTCAAAAGGAATTTGTTGGATATAAAATCCAAGAAGAACAAACCTCTTTTGAAAACAGAAACGGCTAAAAGAAAAAAGCACCCAAAAAACGCAAAGTTCACCAATGTTTTAAAATTGTGTAAAAGAAGTCGTGAAAAGATTAGTTGACCTTTTTCTTTATTTTCTCTTTGACATTAATTTTCCATCCCTGTGACATTTAATTGATTTAAATTTAATTGATTTAAATTTAAACAAAATTTAATTTCTTTTACAGAGTTTTAAAAACCTAATGATTTCATTTTGAAATTCCTAGAAGCAGTGCTCCACATTCCCTCCTTTGGACTCGACACATTTTTAACGCGTCGTTCGAAATGTTCAGTGGCGCCCTAACACAAGGACCTGCTAAACCATGAGTTATTAAAGCCACATACACTGTACATGTTCACTAAGAAATGGCTTCTAGAGACAATAACAATATAGTGTGGGTGCCCAATAGACAGTATTTTTTAAAGTTAACATATCCCGCAGGGTAAAAATGGGCTTTGCACTAAACCAAATGTCATCGAGGAAATGATCCCTCTTAACAAGACAATCGAGGAATCATGATCACTTTGCCATGATCCTCTGATCCATGTCATCTTGGCCTAGCGAAGATTGTCATGGTATAGTCGTAGGTTAAGATCTGCCATGAGAATGAAGACTGTTGATGTGTAGGAAAGTCCTAGCTGCAGATCGTCTACGGACAGACGTCTCATGGGACTCTGCTTCTGAAATCTGCACTCTGGTGACGTTTAAACGCTGCGCATGGCGTGTGTTCGACCTGAAGTGGTCATTTTTAAAGAACTTTTAGTTCTGATTTGCTATAGATCCAAGCTGACGGAACTTCTCTACTCATGACACAAAAGGTCTTGAGGGCACGTAAGCATTCTCCCAATGCCGTGCGCAGAACTTACCAAATGTCAGGGATGGTGAGTTTGTGGAGAGGTAATGTTCAATACAAAAACCTCTCTGCTCTTTACTAAACGTAGCCATGATCTCAGCAGGCAAACAAAATTTTAAAAAATAATATCTGCAGACTTCTGTTGACTTGTTAGACTGCTGTAGCTCGTAATATGGCGCGATTGTTGCAACTTTTAGTGGTAGGCCTAATGCGAATTGTTGCGTCATGCTATGAAAATGGCGACAATGTTGAAAATGGGTTGATTTTTTAATGCGCTATATAGAGCATGACCATTCAATGGCCTTATCTAAAATACGTATCTGACAAATTCCTTTTGGCTCTCAAATGTTATGTTCAAACCTGAAACGCAAAACTTCAGTATGGAGGAAGATATTTACAAAACAAGTTGTAAAGTTTTTTTAGGATCACCCTGTATTTGAAGACCCGTGCCCTCCCTTAAACCCTAAGCCACGAGAGCCCACCATTGTAGTCTTATAGAGACAAGAAACGTTTTGCTGATACCCGCAAAAATCTGCTTTTATAAGACCTTTAGTACAGGTTATAGGGCGCCTAGGTAGGTCCTACTTCTGTTTCCCCTTTTTTGTTTCTGTCTATCCGTCTTGTTTCATCCCTGTGCTATATGTCCGTTATTGCGTCTATGTTTTCTTCTCTTTACTCAAGACAAAAAGTAAAACAAAAGCCTACAAGTTAAACTACAAGCACGTGGAAAGAAAACTTGCAATGTAATCAGGCATAAATTGATAAAATCTCCCATCATATTCCCCAGTTTCTTCTTTTTTACTCAAACAAAACATGCAAAACAAAAGCTTCCATGCTATACTACAAGCATATAGGAGGAATGCTTGCATTGTTATCTGGTAGAAGTTTGTAAAATGATCAATCACACTCTCACAAGATATCTTACAACATTGTGAAATCTTTAAAGTAAGGTATGAAACTTAGGGGGAAAACCTAACAAATTAAAAACAATTCAATGACTTCTTTGTTGATGATAGTCTTAATGTTCTATCGTTTATACGACGAGGTGTGTTTAAAAAAACTTTGGTCTAAATATGAAGGAATACAGATAGAGCTTTGTAACATGACACATATACCTTCATTTCTGTACATAGTCACCAAGCAGAGTAACTCATTTCTAC
The DNA here is from genome assembly GCF_000002075.1 of Aplysia californica. Lineage (NCBI taxonomy): Eukaryota > Metazoa > Mollusca > Gastropoda > Aplysiida > Aplysiidae > Aplysia > Aplysia californica. The sequence continues at coordinate 1,744,709 of NW_004797348.1, forward strand.
CACCTCTCTTTGACCTTCAAAGGTCCTTGAAAAAAACTGACACAGAATAGACCCTTAACCAGTCTTCCACAGCTTCAATGGCGTCCTCGTTGTCATGGAAACGACGTCCTTTCAGTGATTTAACAAAAATAGGAAACAGAAAAACATATGAAGCGAAGGGGTTAGGGCTGTTGAATAAGCTGGGTGTGGCAGGATTTCAAAGCCGCACTGTTCTGCTGTCTAGATTGCTTGTTGTGCCCTGTGCGCAGGGGCGTTGTCATGCAGTAGGAGGACCCTATTACGATGGTGAGTTTGTGGAGAGGTAATGTTCAATACAATGTGTGTTTGTTTACTGTGTGCGGGGATTAAAAATGAAAGATTAAAGATTCCAGATCTGACGAATGTATTTATAAAACAGCGTAATAGTGCTGGGTTAGCCGATGCCTTGCGATACAAGCTTTTATCAATTAATTGAATTGTAACAGGACTTCGATTTGATCCGTAACAAGACAACACTTATTTTTTCTTATACGTGTTCAAAAATGTGTG
>NW_004797348.1:1745336-1755638 GCF_000002075.1 Aplysia californica
CAAAAAAATAAAAAAAAAAAAACAAAAAAAGAGAGAGAGGGCGGGGGGGGGGGGGGGGGTAGCCTAGATATAGCGAGAATTTCTGGGCAAAACAAAATGCCGACCAGGGTAGTTCGGCTCGATTCGAAAAGGGAAATAGCCTTAGCATCTTTGTAGACCGCCAAATTCGTTTTACTTTTGTGTTATACACAGAATTCTACACTTATAGAACGGGAACTGTACCACGTGACCTGTGAGGAATTGAAGACCGAAAACAATGGCGTCTTGAGGGCACGATTTATCGTTTTCGGAAGTAACCCTATAGCTTTTAAAGCAAGAGCGGCTTTTACAAACGAGTGAAAAGTGGAACATTTACTGTCCAGTTTGTAATTTTGAGTTACAGAATTCACTGTGCAACTAGAGATTGGAATTAAGGTTTTAAATTGTTGTGTTTTGGAGTGCAACAACAGAAAAAGCAGACATAGAGAGTTTAAATATATAAGATCTACAGAACTGAAAAAAATTCGTAACACGATGGGATTGTTCACAGCACTTCTAGCTTCCCACACACATTTTGCATACGCATATGGCCTACGTAATTTTTTAGTAGCAAAACTTGTTACAAGAAATTTGTTTTACACTGAACATATTTTTTCACTAGATCTAATTAATGTTCTCAAAACATGCGTTCAATAATTAGCTTTATGTCGCCAGCAGAAGTAGAAAAAAGGACGGACTTGCTTTTAAAAGAGATTTAGCTCCAGCTATAAACTTTGTAAAAATCTGTAGAAACCATTGACTGGGATTAAAAAAAAAATATTGGGCTAGTATTTATTAAAGAATTTTCTTTAAAGAAATTTCTAGAAAAATATATAGAACCTATAGATGTGTACAAATGTTTGAAAAAAATACTCATCGGTTGAGACGGATTGATATAGATCTAAGTCATTGTGTAAAAGTAGGAGAATCTAGATCTAGATCTAGGTGTTCGATAGTTCAGTAGCCTAGATATTTGATAATAAGTTGCGCATCAAATTTTTGACCGCATGCTACAGTAGTAGAGATAGCGTATTATTTTAATCCGAAACATTGATTTCCGCATCCATACACCTTTTTGGGCCTTTATAAGCACATGTAGTCCTACTTTAATTATGTTACTTTCATAATTGTTTTTGAAAGCATTTTCAATTCCTTTCACTTTCACTTCCCACGCGCTGGCACATATAATTATGATTATAATTTAAGATTCCAAATCTGACGAATGTATTATTAAATAGCGTATAATGCATTGCAATGCGCACTATTATCAATTATTGAATTGTAACAAGACTTCAATTTGATCCGTAACAAGAGACCACTTATTTTTTTATACGTGTTCATGAATGTGTGTTTGTTTACTGTGCGTGGGGATTAAAAATTAAAGATTAAAGATTCCAGATCGGACGAATGTATTTATAAAACAGCGTAATAGTGCTGGGTAAGCCGATGCCTTGCGATACGCGCTTTTATCAATTAATTGAATTGTAACAGGACTTCGATTTGATCCGTAACAAGACAACACTTATTTTTTCTTATACGTGTTTAAAAATGTGTGTTTGTTTACTGTGTGCGGGCTTTAAAGATTCCAGGTCTGACGAATGTATTTATTAAATAGCATATAGGCCTATAGGGCAGGGGTGGCCAACGCATTGCGATACGCACTTTTATCAATTGATTGAATTGTAACAAGACTTCAATTTGATCCGTAACAAGAGGCCACTTATTTTTTTATACATGTTCATGAATGTGTGTTTGTTTACTGTGTGCGGGGATTACAGGGGGACAAGCCCATCCCCTCGACATGTGATCCAGAGTATGGGGATACATTTTTCTCAAAATGCACACAGCTCTGAAATCCTTGACCAGTGATCACTCGCCATGGAACTCTTTCTGTTGTGACTGTAGACACAAGTTTCTTCATTATCACATCTGAATGAGCCTATCATTCATGCATTAGAAATCACACTCCCAACTCACAGAAAATGACTTTGAACATAATATTCAGGAAACATATGCCAGTTCCACTCTTGTTTACTTTGTTTTGCATTATTGGCTTTTATGTGTAAAACAATATTTTGAGGCCTTTTCTGCATTTTTGTGTTTTTGGCAGCATGTACAATAGGCCTATGTATTTTATGTGCAACCGACACATTCTCCAATCGTAGATCTAGTACTAATCAAGACTATATCTAGATATTTTTCCAACAGAGTTAATGTTCATAATTAGTGTTATTATCAAGTGTATTGTAATTGTGAAGATCTTTAGTAGATCTAGATCTAGATTCTAGTAGTAGATCTAGAGATCTAGATCTATCTAGATTCTAGATCTAGATCCCATCACATCATTTTAAAAAAAACAACAACAAACCAACAATACAGACAAAAACATTGTAACATTGCCAATTATGACACATTGTTGGCAGTAAAAATGTACTAGACTATTTCACTATATTTCCTCTTCGAAGAAAGTTTTAAAATACTGATGTAAGGTGTCTTCCAAGCCCTACCACTAGCATCAGCGTGCCTAGCAACGCGAAGCCTCGCTGTGCGGCGCAGCCAAAGGTGCCCTCAACTGGCCGCCATGTTTTAGTTTCAATTCCTCACAGCGAATCGGCGATCGCGAAGAGGGAGTTCCGCTTCTATACGTGTAGAATTCTGTGGTGTTATAATATCATAAAAAAAAAAAATGGTTTGTCAATTTAATCATCCTCACCGATAGGAAGTATTCAGAAATTAGGAAAAACAGGTCTTGTTTAACACTTGGTGAGAATAGCCAACGCTACAAGTCTCACCCAGGGTGAGAGGTCGATCGTATTTTTATTCTCACCCGTGATGAGAATAGGCAATTCCTAAAATAAAATAAAATAAATACGGTGTAAACCGCATGCAAATGTCTAGAATTGCCATAAGCCTACTCAAGCTCCCTCCTAGGAAGGCACTCTATTTTCTGTCCGGTATTCAACAAAACTTTTTTTGTAACCCACTAAAATTCCCTTTCGGGATACTATTACTCGAGTCATTACTCGAGTCTTAAGAGCCGTAGGACTCGAGTAATTACTCGAGTAATTACTCGAGTCCAGAGCAGATACTCGAGTCTGGACTCGAATCTTAATATTCTGGACGCTTTGCAGCGAAGTTTTTACTAGGCTACTTTGCTTAGCCTACAGAGAGGGATAGAAGTAGAAGGCGAATAGGCATATAGATCTAGTGTGCGGAGTAATTTATGCAAATTTATATATTTCACGTGTGAGATATCAGCTTGGCCAACCTATATTTCACACATAGACTATATTTAACCGGAAGTGCAATGCTAAAACAGCTCCAAGTATGGTATAAAAAAAAAAAATGAAGTTTCTTAATTTTTCGCCTTTTGAAACGTAGATCTACGTTTTCTGCTTGCATTGCCTATGCTTACGTTAGATCTAATCTAATATTGTTTTCTCTGGGGTTTATTTCGCGGACGGAGCCATACGGATAGCACAACATGTAAATTAGTGTGGCTTAAAATAAAGGAAAAATCCAGATTCTTTTCAATCCTCAGTCTGACTCCGACGGGCACGAGAAATTTTGATTTCATGTGAGACCATTGAATGGATCCTCTTGTTCACTTGACTGATCATTTGAACTTCGTTAGTTCGGATGTATTACGCCAGCTGATATCAGTATCAATGATCAATTGCCACGAGGGGAAGGATGAAAAATGCAAGATGAAAAAAAAACCCATTCAGAAATAAGGAGAAAGGCTTGGGCATCGCGCGCAACTAAATCAAACTTCGTTCAGCCGCCTTATTGGAATCCTGTACTTGACGAGCTGTGGCTACAGAAGAGAAGGTCAACAAGAGCATGGCATAGGGCGAGGAAATCGGATAAGGTATCAGACGAGGAGAAGAATACTCCCAGAGAGCGGATGAAAAGAGACGGGCGGCTTTTCTGGGAAAATGCAAAGGAGGCCAAGCAGGAACGATGGGAGCAGTACGTGACCGAGGTGTCATCAGAGAAGGCGCTACACAGGTTCTGGAAATTGCACAGAAAAATGAAGGGATTAAGGACAGACGCTGGCTCTCTGTCTGTTAAAGACGAGAACGGTAGGCTACTGGAGACAGATGAAGCAAAAGGCCGGGCTTTCCTTGAGAGGTACATCAAGCAGACTCACCAAGGCAACATGGAGGAGCGTGCTAATATCAGGGCAATTATGACAACTGCTGTGCCAGAGGTGCTGTATGGAGAGGGTGTCACAATACAGGAAGGGAACTGGGTAATAAGTGGAACTAAGGATAGTGCAGCAGTGCCTGATGGGGTGAGATACAGCCATTTTAAGGATGCAGATGAAAAAGATTTACAGGGCATAGTGGAGGACTTCAACGAGAGTCTGGCCAAAGGCAAGATCCCAGAGGAGTGGCTACACAGCTACCTCATGCCTCTTCCTAAACCAGGCTAAGACCACTCCAACATCAAGGGATACAGATCCTGGAAAAGATTGTGGCCAAAAGGCTGGCAATTTACCTAGAGAGAAAAAAGCTCCTTTCAGACGGCATTGGAAGCTACAGACCAGGGAAAGACACCTGCACAAACACGGCTGTGTTAGCCTATGATGTATTTGAAGGGTTCCAGAGAAAGGAGGAGACAGCAATAGCTGCTATAGACCTAGAGGATGCTTACAACCGAGTTGATTACGGCAAGCTCATGGATCTCCTGATGAGAATGGATGTCGACCCCTGGTTGATACAATGGATCTCCGAAGCTCTGTTTGAGAGGAAGTGGGCGATTAATGTCAGACCCAGTAGTGATTGCCTCAGGACTGCCACAAGGATCAGCATTATCACCTGTTCTGTTCAACATATATACATCCAAAATTGCCAGGATCGGTGTAAGTGGAGCAGGCAGAATCCTACCATTTGCAGATGATGTGATGGTCTACGGACACGGTCGTGATAGGCTAGCGGTTGGACAGATGCTACAGGACTGGCTGAATAAGGTCGCAGATTGGTGTGAGGAATACAATGCGGTCGTCAATCCAGACAAAGCACAGGTCATCTGGTGCTAACTCAACAACAATATTGTGAAAGATCCTACGCCTCCAATTGTGTTTGACCACTTTCTCATAGACTGACAGCATGAGCTGAAGTACCTGGGAATCACTGTGGACAGGACACTTTCGTTCCGAAGACATCTTGACAATGTTGCTGTCAGGGCTCAGAAGGGCATCGATGTAATGTAGTGAACAGTCATAGACTATGGGGTGGGCATCCTCTCCCTATCCAAGACTGAGATAGACAGGTTGGAAAGAGTACAGAATGCAGCTAAGAAAGCCGTTCTAGGTTGCACAAAAGACACTCATGTTGTCTGTATGAGATACAATCTTGACCTGGCCAGCATCAGAGTGAGGCATAAGGTGGCACAGGCAAAGCTGTAGGCCTACTTGAATGTTTTGGGAGACCCGAGGCACCCTTTGCATGACAACCTGGGCAGCATCAAAGGAAACAGGATCAAACGGGGCAGCTCATGGATGGCAGAAGCCGAAGACTCCTTGAGGAAAGTGTGTGGCATTGATGAAATATGCTGTGGAAAGGAGGGATTTGAACTGAGCCCCGATTGCAGAAGCCTGGCCAACGTGCTGCTGTCATTAACGACAATGATATACGACAGTTAATTGAGGAGCCTTCCAAGCCAGAGGACCCAGTGATCTATACGGATGGATCAGTCAGGAGGGGTGAGAGAAGTGGATGGGGTTTTGTGGTGTACAGTGGGAACAAAAAGGTTCATGGCATGTCAGGGGCCATAGAAAGAACAACTTCAAGCATGAAAATGGAGATTGAGGCCTTAACAAGAGCGCTTGGATGGCTTCATAATACAAGACCAAGAACTACCCATCTCATCATTGTCATGGACTCCCAGAGCATCTTGCGAAGGGTTGAGAAAGGGCTTCTTCAGAGTGAATGGATGAACCCCATACAATACTCATCACTTAGAGCCATCACGTGGATATTCTGTCCTGGGCACTCTGGAGTGAAAGGCAATGAGGAGGCTGATAGGCTGCAGTGCCGTGGTTGATGGTGAGGTGAAATTTGACAAAGGAGAAGTGCTGAAGACCCTGGAGAAAAAGTTGAGGGATGAAGAAGACAGGGAGACATCAGAACACCACGCAATCATTAGGATGCGGGAAATGGGGATAGAGAGGGGAGAAGGAAGAAAGGAACGATTATCTGGAAAGGAAAGACGTCGCCATAATCAGACAGACACCGGAACAATCAGTATTGATACCTTGCGGGCTTTGGTGCTGGGGGGAACTGAGCACTTATGGACCTGTCCGGTGTGCAATGACGTTGTTGCCTAGGACATGTAATACAGGTAATATCAGTATGGTATAAACAATTCACTACTCTCGTTATGTTGGTATACCATGATTTATCCTACTTGTGAAATTGCCAGTTATAATCACTCGTTGAAACTCTTGATTACAACGTGGCAATTTCACTCGTAGGATAAATCATGATCTACCACCATAACTCATGTAATAAATTCTTTATATCCAACCAGTTTACCTGTACGCCACAAAGTGGACATATCCAGCAAAGGACTTGTGTTCTACAATTGGCCGCGGTTAGAACAGGACAGTTGGACCCGCCTAACCCTGTTATAACCGAGTCCCGTGATAAACGGAGATTAGCTTTTTATACACTGTAATTAATAATTAACTAATGGTTTTTATTGTATAGATTACCCACTACCAATTTATTAGTTATTGCTTCTTTCTTTTCCTGTGATATTTTTGTCTCCATATTTTTATCTTCCTTTTCTAGTAGCATCTTTATCTCATGATGGTTGACTAGACATGATGTGGGATGAACTTCGACACAAGATCTGCAGCTGTAATCTAGCGCCCAGTGCTTTCTTTTTATTCCACCCCCCCCCCCCCGCAATAATTTATTATGTCTCGTCACCCAACTGGGAGGTATAAAGTGGTGATACCAAGGTCTCGCGAAGTCACAGACTAAATTTGCACCAACACCAAAGTGTATCGAGTTTTCCTCCTCCTCACACTCTCTCACACACACGGTATAACACATCATAGCCTCTAAATGTGTACATAAATAAACTAAGAACGCTGTGGGTCACAAATGACTTAAGTTTAACTCTGCGTAAATATTTGCTGGAGTTTTGCTTCATAGTTTGCTTTTTCATGCTTTCTCGACTATGTTTATTTTAGGATTTTGTCCGTTATAGCCTAGGATGTTTGTCCGAATGCCTGCTAGAAAATAACTTGAAATATAAGAAAGTTGACTCTGGGATTAATTTGTTATTGCTTTTTTTCTTTTCCAGTGATTGTTTTTTCTATATATATCGTTTTCTTCTCTTTTTTTCTAGCGTACTTGTGTCATGGAGGCAGCGGTGTATGAAAAAAAAACATTGTTGAAAAAAGATACTAGAATGCAGGGCAATATCTGTCTAAGACAGAGACAGAAATAGCATAGAATGATTGGAGACGTTGAGTCCGCTAAAGTGATAACACACAGTGGGAAAAAAAGAATATTGAATCTTTCACATTATTAATATTACATGCAAAATTAATAAATACATGTCTGATCTCTAGATACTCACGGGATACTGTCAAAAAAGCCACGCCCCATATAATGCTCCAGATCCAGCCAAGCAGACAGAGGAAGGTCAGCAAGAACTGAACTAAGGCCACTCCGGCGTTTACCAAGATGCATCGAGTCTTCGTATCGCCTTTTGGTCGAACGTGAGAAAAACATAAAACTGATAGTCCTGCTATTAAAGTACCTGTAAGGAAACAAAGAAACTTATTTGGTGACATTTGTAGTCAGGAAGAACAATTTCGGTTTGTCGCTTTGCTGCCGCCTGTATCATGGAAACACTAATTTAATTATTGATCCGATGTATATTAGCTACCACATCTCAAGACGTTTCATGCGTGGTCACTGCTTTCGAATATATGGGTGGTAAGAGGGACAGCATGTTCACACATGGAAGTACTCGACTGTGCAAGGCTAACCAATGACCAGCATTGAGGCCAAGATCCTAAAGGTCCCACCCAGATGGACTGCCCGTATCACCCGAATGGGGATGCTGAGAGAACGCCACGCGAGATACCGAGTGTCTAAAAAAATAGAGTATCAATTTAACAGCCAATAACTCGGTCGTCTTTAGACTAGATTTTATTTTCAACAAAACTTTGAGGAAATAAAAATCAACCAGGGGGACATTACAGTTGTTAGTATGATGAAAATCAACCTGCATATTCGATTAATATCAAGTTTTAAAATTTTCAACCAAAATTGAGTGAAACGCAAAACTTTGCAACTTCTTAAAAATCAGCCTTATTGTTCCATTTCAAATAGTCTTTATTTGTGTAGCAAAGAACACATTTATACAAAATTAATATTTCCGAATAAACACAGGGGGTGATGGCTATTCAAATCTCCAAGTGTTGACAATCTCTTTCCCTACAAGTAAGCTCCAATATGCCTCTGGAAATTTGCCCCCCCCCCCCATTTACATGAACAATCTGAGCCCCCACCCAGCTCCCCACGTGCTCAGGAATATTAAACACCCCTGCCCCCATCGTTCGGTGCAGGCTTGTAGATTTCCTCCTAAGGCCTGGACCACCTAGACGCCTCTACAAGAGTCTCGAAAAGTACTCACCTGTCTGTTCAACTGCGCATGTCTTACCCTTGAGGTTTAGCGTCTCAGAGTGGGCACACGCAGTCCCCGTTCGTTTACTTGGGGTTCATCACTGCCAGGAACTCAAGTAGTATAAATATTAAATTACTCGTAATTCCACAAGACTTCGTGCACCCCTCTAAGAATCCGCTACACACCTGCAGTTAGACTCTCCGAATTCCCTCGAACTGGCCAACCTGCTGTTTATGGGGTGGTTCGGACTGTGCAGGCGACAATATCAGTTTGGCTGGCTTCAGTTCGACATTAGACATGTTAAATATCTTTCGGGGCTTGCAACAGGAAGTCGGGGTCCCTTTGAAATTTTTTCAGCCGGGAAGAAAATGTTAACACGTTAAAAACACAAATTATATCCCCCTGATTACATGTATAAAAATAATCATATTTTTTAACTCAGCGTGTCATAATTAATTAAGTCCACGCATACATACTGCTCGATTTATTGCTTATTTACCAAATTATATTTTCTCCTTTTTAAAAATTTAAAAAAAATTGTATTTGAAAAGTTCCAGTATACTGCCTTGACAACAAGGGAATGTTTTGCTGTGTACTTGCTTGGTGTTGACTCTCACCGTGTTCCGGTTTAACTGACGGAATTGCTCAACAGTTTAGTTAAACTCGAACAATTCTAACTGCGGGAGTGTAGCGGCCTTCAGACAGAACTGTTCTTTGCGCTCAGACTATCATGGCGCAAAACAACTTTCTTCGACATGGATCACCGCCTCCGTCTTATAGATCTACCTCTTCTCGTATTGCACTCGTGCCTCACTCAAACCCACTGACACCATATTCTAGCCTACTACTACTACACCTTTTCCGGATCAAAATCACATGCGGCAATGAAATATCAAAATTGCTAAATTAATTCAACATAGAGAGTTCAAATTCAACACAGTGGAAAACATATACAAGGGGAGGACTCTCGTGGCCTAGAGGTTAAGGTGTTCACCTCTCATTCAATAGGTCACGGGTTCGAATCCGGATAGTGACGGAACATTTTCTTTTCTAAAGTTTTCTCCTTTCACAACCTTTCCTGTTCTCTAAACGATGTTCTGTCGTCTGCTTTCGTCTCCACTTTCTGCCCCCACCTCCTCACCTCCTTTGCCCCCTCCTCTGGGTTACTGACTCTTTCTGCAGCCTTTCTACTGCTTCTCCTTGGCTCCTTCTTGCTGCTGTCTTTCAGTCTCACCCCTGATCTTAAGGTAGGTGAGATCTACAACTAGCCTTCTCGGACAATGGCGAAAAAACTCGGAGGTCCCGTGTGCAAGTTGCGTACGATAAAAATCACTTGGTGGTCCAAAATCGATAAGAGTAGGCTTCGGCCGCCACCCGGAAAAAATTCAAAATCTCCTACCAATTGAAAATGCTTGATGTGTCCCGCGTGCTCATATGACCTTAGGGCGATAGCATAGAGAACGCCGAAACTTAGGCGGCTGAAGATCAACGCGGACAGGCGCCAGTTGGTGTTTGCTTGACTCCACATAGAGGGCGCCTAAGGCCTAGACCTAGATAAGAAAAAAATTACACCACAACACAGCTGTTACATATTTAAGAAGCATTTATTTGGGAGAACCCCCCCCCCCT
>NW_004797348.1:1758676-1759822 GCF_000002075.1 Aplysia californica
AACTTGTGTTTCGCGCGCTCATATGACCTTAGCAGTTGCGAGCGCCGTAAAACCTTATACTATACTATACTATCCTAATTTGACGTTGATTTAAAAAATGTAATTAGTTTTTGTCTACCGTGAAGCACCAGCTCTGAAATGACCATGTTGCATCTCCATTTTTAATAAAAGTGAAAACATTTCACAACAAAAAGTGAGCTTCAGAAGAAGTCACATTTTCACTTTAAAAAATGGAGATACGACAAAAAAGCACTGGGGTCGTGAGTTGACAGAGAGGCGCCCTTCCCAGTTTTTCGGCGTAATAAGAATGTAGTTTTGATTCCGATAAAGCCGGCAACGCCGATCCGAGCTTAAAGCCGCCTGCAGTCTGCCAGCTCTATGTCGGGCAAGTTGGAAATCATAAATGAATTTTTATACCTATCGGCGCTTACTGAGTCAGTCTCCAAAATCGGCGTTCTCTATGTTTTCGCCCTTTCGCAGTTGCGAGTGCCGTAAAACACTTACCCACAAAAAAAGAGAAAAAAGAAAGAAAGAAAAACCTAAGCAAATGTCAGCTCAAATGTAATCACAAAAGTGCTTAACGTAAACACAAGGGAAATCAAATTCGTCATTGTCAGTTCAAATGCGGCATGGGAAAGTTCAAATCCAACAATACGAAAAACTGCAAAATTATGATGTAATCATCATCTCCGAGTCAGGGGAAACTGCCCTGTCTCTTTGTAACGTATCTCTGGTTATTTTACTGTAACAGTCTGTTTGCGTCTCGCCATCTACTGTTTAGGTCTAGATTTAATCGTAATCACGTTTTGTTGGATCCAGTGCTTTGAAGCGAATGTTTGTTTATACATCTTACCTGAAAGATACAATAACATAATATTAAGCATGTCTGATTTTAACATTGATTGAGTCAGTCTCGAGGATAAAATGAGAATACAGTGAAATCCTGTTATAACGAGAGGGAGGGGACCGGTACGAAATGTCCGTTATAGCAGGATTCTCGTTGTAAGGGATCCAGTAATAAATTCAAAGGAAATAATAAAGTAGGCCTAATCTATGAGTTTGGTGTTCTGTTTATTTCTTTTTGTTATCTCCTCCGATGATGGCTTTGTTCAACATGACCTCTAGGTCTTACTTGATCAAAAATTG
>NW_004797348.1:1761708-1765442 GCF_000002075.1 Aplysia californica
GGTCTTCTACTACTACTACTACTACTACTACTACTACTACTACTACTACTACTACTACTACTACTACTACCACTACTGCTGCTACTACTGCTGCTACTACTGCTACTACTACTACTTTAGTAGTCTCTAGTTTAGTAAGAGTTTAACGGCTGTTCAAATATAATCTTACACCTTTTTGGGGACTTTTTGACCGCCCCCCCCCTTTCTTACACTTTTCTTACATTTTCCAAGCGCTCGTCAGTTTTGATTTTGAGGCATACAGAGTTATTGATATAATCTTAAAGTCTGTCCATTTGCCTTCCTTTTGGTGAAAACAATATTCATCTATGCCGAAAAGAAGTCGAAATATTTTTGATTGAAAGAGATGGGGTCATCTGATTTCAGAGGTAAATTTAGTGAGAAAACGGCCGCCTAAGTTTGATAACTTCAATAGCTTGAGATTGAGAGCCTTTAAAACTGAAAAATCACACATTTTGAACACGTAATGAACGTGTTTCAGTATGGACGTAAAAGTTGTTTAGCGCGTAAAAAAAATTAAATAAAAGTTCCCAAACCTGCGGAAAAATGCCAGTTTCTTTCACTTTAATTATTTTGACGAGCGCCTGATTTCACCACGCTGCTTCACAATTAGAATAAATCATTCAAGGAAAATATTGCATACACACTCTTTCTTACTAATAAAAAGGAGAAAAGTGAGACTCGCATCTATGACAAAAGCGCTTTAATTAAAAAACAAAAACAAGTTACAGTGGAATTCTTATAAAGTCAACACCCCGGACAGAAAAAAGTGTTGACTTTGAGTAAGGTTGACTTAAGTACTACATTGTACTACATGTGCTGGCTGTTGAAAATTGAAGATGACAGCTACAAAATTACAAAGTACCTTGTAATAAACAAGATGTAATCTCAATTTCAGTGAGTATAATTCTAAAGTTGTCACCAAAACAAGAGATAATGAAAGAACAAAGTACATATGTAATTGGAGGTGTGTAGACCACTTGCTCAGGCGAAATATCTCTTCTTGAATGGAATTCATCTTAGGATTAACCCCAAATTGTTGACTTTCCGCAAGGTTAACACTCAAGCGTTTGACTGTATCAGAAACACAATTACTTTAACAAAGAAGGTAAGAAACGGGACTACAGTGAGGTGTTGACTGTAAGCAAGAGTTGACTTTAAGCAAGTTGACTTTATCAGGATTCCACCGTATCTCTGTTATTACTGATCTTTTATGCTGAAAAAAAAAAAAAAAGAAATTAGTTGTCAACAAATGCAGAGTTCATCTTTATGTCAAAAATATTTTTTCACCTCACAAAAGTGTAATATTATTTTAGTTCAAGACCCCCCCCCCCTTTCTTACACTTTTCTTACAGGAGCCAAAGACCCCCCCCCCCCCCCCCTCCCAGGCGTAAGATTATATTTGAATGGCCCCTAAGGTGTTATGAGCGCACGAAACACAAGATAGTTGCATTTACAGAAATTCACAGCACGGCTTGGTTGAGGTCAATATTTCGATAAAAGTGTTAACAATTTGTGGTGAAATCTCTGTTTTAAAATAACACTTTAAATAAATTTTAGAATAAAGCTAGGTACAATTTATTGTAAAGGCCAATGGCTTTCACAAAATCGAAAATTCTGTAGGGATCAATGACAGAGAACAGATCTTGCAATTTATTGCATTTAATATACTGTAATTCCTTCGGGTCTCTCCAAAGTCTAGACATTCTGTTAGGAAGTGTCTAATGGAGAAACCTGTGTCGCATCCGACACAGAACGGTTTTTCATCTCCCTCAATGAGATATTTATGTGTCAGGGAGGTGTGTCCGAATGTAAACGAGTAAAAATGACTTCGTCTTTTCTGGAGAGGCCCGAAGTTTTCGTGGATCAAGTTTGAGCATGAAGTTGTGAAGTTTATACACGTAGATTATTCGTTTCTTCCATTGTGTCTCATATAGGCTGGAGGTGTAGTTATTTACTTTATTTTTAAAGTCAGTCTGTGGGAGATGTTTGTCGCTGATCCCAAAAGAAGGGACAAGGATTCCTTCGCCATGAAATCCACCTGCTCGTTTTCTCGGATGCCCACGTGACCTAGCAATGTGAACACGATAGGTTTCCCAGTTTCATTCAAAGCGTGCATTTGTTGTTGTAACTTAACTATTTTTTGGGGTAAGAGTGTGTAGTTTGTAAATGAGGTGATGAAAGACAGAGAGTCAGCTAGGATACGGAAAAATGTGTTAGGGAAATTTTCTATGGAGTCCAATGCCATGTCAATGGTAGTGGCTTCCGCAGAGAACACGGAGGCTTCAGGATGGAGTCTTCTCTGGAGTGTGCTGTTAGAAGACAGGGAGGCGGTGCCTGCAGCGATTCCGATTTTGGGCCATCTGTAAAGATATGCTCCGCACCTGGGTATTTTACTATATTTTGTATTCTGCTTTAAATGTTTTGGTGTTTGAGCTTGCTTTGTTGTGTGTGGTGAGCTGTAGGTCTAGATCTACTTTTGCCTTGGTGAGGTGCCACGGAGGGAGGTGGGGGAAAAGAAATCGTTGGATGTCTTGTTTGGAAAAGTGTATGTTTTTGAGGTCCTCAAGCACTCTGAGGCTGGATGGTTTGATGAGGTTTTTTTGGTTGTTGTTTTTGAATTTGTTTATTATGGTGTCTGGGTGTGTTCTGAAGAGGCAGTCGTGTGCTGGGTTCTCTGGTGTTGAGCTCTGTTTAGTTGCGTATTGTAGTGAGAATTTTGTACGTCTGAGTGTAAGTGATGGTATGTTTGCCTCGGCCTAGAGGCTCTCCACTAGAGAAGTGCAGAAAGCCCCCAGGGCGAGGCGGAGTCCTTGGTTTGTACGGGGTCTAGCATTTTTAGGACTTGGAGTTTTGCCGATCCATAGACCTGACAGCCGTAGTCAAGCCTGGAGTGGGCAAAGGAAATATATAGGAGAAAGGTGTTTTTAGTTCCCACCCCACTCCGGGAGCGATAAAATTTTTAAAGCGTTTAATACTTTCTGGCACCTCACTTTAAGGTCTTTTATGTGTGGGAGGAATGTAAGTTTTTTGTCAAATACAATTTTTGTCAAATATAATTCCGAGGCTTGGTCCTGGACATGAATTCTTTCATGAAGTCGTTATAACGATCTGTCTATGCTATTTTGAAGGGTCTGAACGAGGGAATCTATTTTAATTTCTAAGAGGTGAGGAGAAAGGATGCTTTCTTGGGCAGCACCTTCCTCCTGTTGGTGGGGATCTGAAAAAGGGGATTCGACACAAACCAGGAAGGAATGATTCCGTAAAAAATTGTCAATGAAAGCAGGGATGTGACCGTGCAGGCCGACAGCATGCAGGTCTCTAAGAATGCCGTACTTCCAGGTTGTGTCGAAGGCTTTTTCTTGGTTAAAAAAATATGGCGATCATGTGGCCTCCATCGGCAAATGTCTCGTGTATAAAGGTCTCCAGGCAAACAGGTAATCCAGAGTGGTTCCAGTTTTCCTGAATCCATACTGGAGACCGCTCAACGAGCCCATCGTCTCCTATGCGTTCGCATAAACAGCTCGTTAGTGCCATTAGTCTGTAGTTGGATGTGTGGGTGTGGTCTTTGTTTGGTTTAGGTTTTGGAATGACTATGGCGATTCGCCAACACCCCCAGTGGGTCGGGGGGATATAAATAGACCCAATGCTTCGTCTTCAGAAGGTGCAACCCCTTCAAAGACGGAGTGTCGCACACGTACCCCTTAACGGCTGGT
>NW_004797348.1:1768943-1771468 GCF_000002075.1 Aplysia californica
TTTGCAAAAGTGAACAACTTGTGTTTCGCGCGCTCATATGACCTTAGCAGTTGCGAGCGCCGTAAAACCTTATACTATACTACTACTAATACGATTCGCCAAGACTCTGGAAAGGAGTGCAACCGCCACATGTCGCTGTGTACGTTTAGTAGAAGTGTTAGTATTTCTGAGGGTAAATGTCTAATGATCTGGTTGTGGATGCCCAGGCCCGAGATGCATGATGTTAGTTCGTCTAATGTGAAGTCTGCGATGTAGGTTTCAGTATTGTTTGAGTGGAAGTTTATGTGTTGTTGTTCTCTGTTAGTTTTGATGTTTTGGAAGGTTGTGTTGTAATTGTCGGAAGGATTGCCTCAGCTGGAGCTTTTAGATAATTTATTTTGTTTACTGTAGTGTTGTTGTCGACGGCTCTTCGATGTGCGGCCCTCTCTTTAAAACATTTTTTTTTTAAAAATTGCATTATCACATTCCCCAGAGAACCAGATCTTGTTCTTCCGGGGTTTTTGAGTTTGTATGGTATGTATTTGTTGCATATTTCTCATGTAAGTGTTTCGAGGAGTTTGTTGTAGTTGAGGTAGAACGTGGGGTTAAAAATATGGGAAAATTCAATGGCGAACCCGTCCCAGCGTATTTTTTAAATACTAAAATTGAAGCGTTCCGTGATCGGGTCGTTTTAGAGGCTCTTGTTTTTCTTTTTAGAAGAATTGAGAAGTGGTCCGTACGGTCATCCAGCACAGACCTCTCAAGATTCATAACTAGGTCAAGGGTTCAAAAGGTAAGGCCAAAAGATGAAGTGCCAAAAGTGGATCTGTTTCTCTAAGTGGGGAACCTATCTTCGATTTTTTCCTTTTTGGTCCGTGGGTTTACTCCTCAAAGGGGGCTTTTGGCATTAAAATCCCCCCGCAAAATAAAGGGTTTTGGGAGCTGAAGCTTCAAATCAACTAGTTGAGTTATTTTGAGGGGGCAATTTGGTGGGATATAAACCGGGCCGATCGTGATTGGTCTGTGCAGAGTGACCGGTACGGCGATAGCCTGTAGGGTTGTCCTAAGATGTATTGTCTGTGAAGTGTGTTGTTGTCGGTATAGATAGTGGTTCCACCGGAAGCAATCTGGTTCACCATGTGAACATGATGGTAAGCAGATAATCCTCTTAAGTCTATGGTTGAAGCTGGGAAACACTTTGTCTCCTGGATACAGGCCCCAAGTGGGCACATCGTAGCCTGTGAGCGTTGCAATTCTACAATGGAATGTCGGTCCGACGGTATTCATTTGCAGGACTGCCATTATGAGGGCTTTTTAGATTTGGAACTCAAAGGTCCCGACTTCAAAATACTCTGACTCCTCCTTGCCAGCCTACTGGGGAGTGACAGGGTCCGCCCTTCCCGGGGGCAGACCGGGGAGGGGGATCGGAGATATCATCCTCTATTAGTAGGGGCTGTCTGCTGGAGGGGTAGGGGGGTGGAGCAGACGGAGGGGGCTGGGAAGAGGGGAGAGGGGCGGGATGAGGGGGAGGGGGCACCTTAGAAACCATTAGATAGACGGGGCTTGAGGAGGAAGAAGAAGAAGAAGAAGAAGGGATAGAAGAGGTGGGAGGGGAAGAAGAGGGGGCGGAGGAAGAGTCCACCCCGTCCTCCCCTAGAACCCCAAAGCGGATAGAGAGTGGCACCAAAGGTTTGGGCCAAGAGGTTAGAAGGGACCTTCTTTACCTACGGTGTAGATACTTGCCTGTTGACCGCGGGCTTTGGGAGCTCGGAAGTAGAAGTATTGCTTTGCGTATGACCGGCCAGGGACCTGAGTCACAACTGTCGGGCGGACAGTTTTACGGGCCTCCTGAAATGAGCAGCCATTTTGCACTTGGACAGCGCGTTCTTGAATCCAAATTGGGCAGTCGCTGCTGAAGGCTGTGTGCTCGCCGTGGAAATTATGACAGCAAGGACTAGACTTGCATCCCTTCTCAGGATGCCCGGTCTTGTCACAGCGAGGACAGACGGCAGCGTGTCGGCATGGCGTCTAGCTATGACTGAATTTCTGACACTTGAAACAGCGCAGAGGGTTCGGCACATAGGGTCGCACGTCAAGGACCAAGTAAGATGCCCAAACGGTGGCTGGAGGGGACACTAATCAAACGTGAGAATGATTGTGTTCGTTTTAAGGGTGGTCTACCCCCGTCGAAGAGTAAACCGGAGGAAGTGGGTCACACCCTCGTAATTTGCCACAATTTCCTTCAAGCAGCACCCCTTCAGTTCATGGCTGCGGACGACACCCTTCCAGCAAATCAATTGCTCGTACCTCGCGGGTGTACATGGAATACCGCCGAAGGTCGTGGCGTTCAGGAGTTTGGTCAGTTTTGTCTCCCTTGCGCACTTGACAAGGAGTGCACCAGAGGACAGCTCCTGGATATTCGTGGGGATTTATTCCAGTACCTGTGTTTGTGTATTTCCTGACTTGAAGAGATTCAGATCTGTGATCTTCTTCTGTGCGTCTGCTTTACTGGAGATGGTCACGTACGGCTGCCGCGGAAACTCCCT
>NW_004797348.1:1776620-1801626 GCF_000002075.1 Aplysia californica
ATTTAACAGCTTACCCCAGTTAGCCTTTCCAGTGACATGCATTCTACATGTGTATCACTTTGTTTTATTTTGATTTCCCAATGAAATTCAATTTTAAAAAAATGTAGGCAGTTGTATAAGTATAGGCGCCTGTGTTAACAAACACAATGTGATGAGATTTCATTTCTATTATTCTTTATATATACAAATACTTTTAACAAAATAGCTTATTCTTGGCTAAATAAATAACCATGATTTAACCCAAAAAGTTTTACGTGTGAAAATGATGTTTGAGATTGAGGAATTTCCACATTGTAAAAGAGCATGAGCCTTTCGTTAGCATTTTGCCAAAACGGCCGCCCCCTGGACTCGACTAGATCCAGTCCCCATTTATGAATCAAATTGCATGATAGGCCTAGATCTAGATCTATAATAGATTTAGACCATCTACTTTCCGAACTGCACACTCTTGGCTGGGTGCACTTCAAAAATGATCTGGATACATTTTTTCATTAGATTCTAACAAAGATAGTACATATCAAGATGGCCCACTCAGCCAGAAAAGTGTCCGCCGGAAGTCCGCTCTTTGCTTCAGATGGCGCTGCAGTCTGTTTTGAAGCTCTCTTTCGTTTCTCCAGAAGAAAAATAGGAATAGTACCTCCTTGCGTGCGCAGATCGACTGCTGTTCATCAGCTGTTCGGGTTCATTCAGTGCGGAGTTTTAGGGCTGTTTTTTTTTTAATGACCGAGAGGTCGAGAGACTCTCATTTTAAAGTCAAATTGAACGAAGAAAACAGTCGCCTCTTCCTCTTTATTTATTTGGCTCAAAGACAGGAGTCAACTCTCTTGTTATGTAGACTCTTTGATTCTAAATACTCTCCGTCTCTCTCTCTCTCTCTCTCTCTCTCTCTCTCTCTCTCTCTCTCTCTCTCTGTCTCTCTCTGGGCTAAAATTAATTAATTATAATAACACTAGATAGACATACCGCCCGAGATGATCAGTTGCCATGCACTGTGACTGCAACCAATGTAAACTACCGCTCGCTCAGCGAGCCAATCACAATCCAACATTTTTGGGGTCCACCTAGGCACCATGACTATGTAGTCCCCAATTGGGGTCTACCTAGACACTTCCATTTAATTTAAGGGATAGATCTAGATCTAGTAGTAGATCTAATGCACGACCACGCGCTATTGAGCGCTGAAGTTTGAAATCTTCGTTTGCCTACCGTATCTAAACATTCAACATGGAGGACGACACACAACTAAGGGATCTTCTTTGGCACAAACAGTTGACGAAGATACCAGACTAAAGTCAGGCCAGATATGTTTTGAGCCTCTTTCAAAGAAATTATTCTCACAGTCGCAAAGATGAGGTATTAGCATACTCAATGGGGAGACTTTTTTTTGTCCAGATAGATCTAAAATCTAGATGTAGATCTATTGACTTCCGCTCCGAACGCCTTGCTCGTAACCAATGACATATCGAACAATTCTTTTATGACGAGCGAAAAAGAAGATGCCATGTTTCTCAAATCTCAAGTCCCAGGATTTGGTGACCGACCATCGCAAGTGTCTCACAAAAGATGAACTGATTAAAATGATCGAATCGAACAACGCAAAAGACCACGGGAAAATTCGTACAATTTACGAAAGGTTAGGACAAATTTGTTACCCAGTGACCAAGGAATATGTCGAACTTTTGTTCAAGGAAAATATCTGCTGCTCGGAATGCACACAGGCAAGACATCTGCCAAAAATCAAAGGCAACGAGGAAGCCCATTCCTGCTCCATATCCAAACAGCGGGTGGCAAATAGAGATCTAACGAAGATGCCACCTCAGCAATGGTGCAGCAATTACATTTTGAACGTTGTGGGCTGCTATTCACGAATTTCATTCGGTTCCCCCGTCAGTGACAAAAGTGTCAAAAAAATTAGCTAACAACCTCGTCCACTTCATCCACCTATATGTGGCACCGAGGATCCTCCAGTCGGACAATGGTCAAGAATTCAACAATCAAGACTTACATGGCATTATTGAAGAATTCCTCATTAAAAATATAAATGACAGATTTAACCACCACAATCACAAAGTTGTATTGAGAGGTTCAACAGAAACGTAGTGGAGTTTTCTCCCAAAAAACTATTAATCGGGCGCAAAAGAGGCCTGAGCAGCTGGCAGACTTTTACAGTAGATCTATAACAACCGAGTCACCAAGGCAACACATCCCTCTAATCCCTTTGAAAAATTCTTTGGAAGGTCAAATTTCTCCCCCTAATTTCTCCTTATGAAAGGGTACCACTGGTCAACCTGACCGGAGAAAAATTAGCGTTTCTTGACTAAACAAACCTCGACGTGGTTGTTACTGAAGAAAACGAAGAATGAGAAGACCCCGACCACACTGGCCCAATCAGCCCTTTCACAAGCTCTCGAGAGTGTTAATGACAATCGTCATCCAGCAGGAAAAAAAATCCTGTCAACTGAAAATGTTTAATGTGTCAGGCACGCCTGTATGACCTTATGCAGTTACGAGCGCCGTAAAACACTTACCTTAAAAAAGTCCATTTTTGTTCTGAAATTATCTAGTTGACATATAACTTCAATTCACTGACAAAAAATATATTGCCAGTGTATCTCCAAAATCAGATAACCCAAAAGATGTTAGGGGTAACCAAAGCACACACATACAAAAAAATGGAACGTGTACCGTAGCTAAAATACACGGGTTGTTCAAAAAGTTTTGCCTCCAAGTTCATACTTTCTTTATTACTAATGCTACATCCAAAATATATACACCAAATGAAAGCTTAGGATGTCTGCTATATGACAGTACCTTTACTTTTCAACATAGTCGCCTTCTTTGTCGATGCAGATCCGCCAACGTCGAATGTCGCATGCCGTCGGCAAAAAATTCATGCGGTTTTCCTCTGAAATAGCGACGCACATCAGCTTGAAATTCATCGTCATCGACATAACGTTTTCCTTTGAGGTAGGCTACTCCTTCAACTTAGAAAAAGATAAAAGTCAGATGGAGCAAGGTCTGGACTGTATGATGAGTGCGGTAAGGTCTCTTGAAATCTGAGACTTTACATGGCTTCTTGAGTTTGTCGACTCGTGTGTGGACGGGCGTTGTCGTGGAGCAAAATTGCATTTTTTTTCCATGCCGAACTTGTGACAGCTGTGCTCTAAGTTTTCTCAGGGTCTCAATATATCGTTCAGAGTTGATAGTGGAACCCTGTTCCAAAAATTCCATATGAATCAGACCATTGCAGTCCCAAAACACTGTCATAAGCACTTTCTTTGCAGATTAAACAACTTTGAACTTCTTGGGGGTAGGTGAGCCAGTGTGCCTGCATTCTTTCAATTGTTTTTTGTTCTCCGGGTCATAATGGTGTACCAAAGTCTCGTCTCCAGTGACTATACGGCGTAAGAAAGCTTCACCTTCATCGGTATAACGAGCCAGGAGTTCATCACTAAATGGACTTCGGTTCAATTTCAGCTCGTGGGACAACATGTGGGGAACTCACCGTGCACACACTTTTCTGCATCCCAACACATAATGGATAATACACTGAGCACTCTCTACAGAAATCCCTAGCATTTCACTGACATCTCTTACTTTGATCCGCCGGTTTGCTTGGATGATCTCATCCACTCCCTCCTGGTGCTGAACATCACTGGCAGAGTTAGGACGACCACAATGAGCTTGCAAATCTGTCTCTGCTGGATTGGTTTCAGCGAACTCCTTTGCCCATCTTCGAACAGTACTTACATCTACACATGCTTCACCATAGACAAGCTTCATTTGCCTATGAATATCGATGGGTGCAGCTCCCTATGCAGTAAGGTACTCAATAACAGCTCTGTGCTTTAAGCGCACATTCATAGTTTTTCTGGACGCCCAAAGTACCCTAGCTTCCATCCAAGACGTCTTATTCCGTCTTGGCTTCCATGATGTAAACAGCAATAGCATAAAGGTGTGACATCTTAACATAATTCTTTTTTTTTGGGAGGGGGGGGGGGGGGGTTGAGGGTATACATATTGAAAGTCAATTGTATACAAATTTCATGAAGATGTCTTGAATAGTTTAGAGAATAGTTTTGAGAGGAGGCAAAATTTTTTGAACAACCTTCGTATAATACGCTAGTGAATTGTCTAATAATATGTCAAAGTAGTGCATCCGTGCAGAATTTGAAGACAATATCTTTAAAAAAATATATTAGAAAAACAGACAGAGGGTGTAAATTTTGATTTGCAGAGCAGGTTAAATAAAATGCAATTCATGAACATATTTGTTCTATTTTGGCTCGTTACCAAGGACAGGATGTTTTTATGGCAGTTTTGATACAAAGGACTTTACATTTCATCTTACAGTTACGGGGAATCAGAAAAAGAGTAATTTTACTGGCAGAATAATATGTATGTTTCCAAAAATGGATATTTGAGCCCAAAACCGGTAAAAAAAAAACAACCAGCCTGCTCCCATTAAATGTTTTATGGTGAGTATTACCAGTATTGGGCTAGCATAATATAGTATATTGTCGGATGAGCCATACATGCGTAAAATTCGTGAATTTGAAAGAAAATAAGTAGGTTAAGGTTTTTACAGGGTGTGCAAGTCACCCCGGTGCCCACTGTTCATTGACATTAATGACATTGACATGGCCAGGGTGACTAAGGCACCCTGAGTTGGTGACTGTATCTGGACCCACAAAGTGAAATTTTGTTATTTTCATACATACAATTTGTAATTTAGTAGAGATAACTTCTCCTTCAACATTTCAGGATCTTTTGTGGGACACCTACACGCATGTGGATTAGAAACAGCGTTGTCACGCTGCGCGTCTCTCGCAACGCCTTGGTCTTCATAGACTTTGAAGCTCGGTTCAGTTTTCCTTTTGTTTGCTGTTGTTGTTTAATCATATAACATACACGTATACACAATACCGCACCTGCTGACCGATTATGGGGAACATAAATGCACTAAAGGGTGGGCTACAAATGAACAGAGATATATAATATGAGGTATTGTTTGTTTTTCCCGGGTGGCTGGGGGGGGGGGAGGGGAGGAAGGAGACTTAGTGAGTAATTGAGTTTATTAAGAAAAAGGACAATTTCATGTTTAAAAATGGATTGCTTTTATTTTTATGTCATGTTGTCTACACTCTCCTTCTACTGATGCAAAGTCTAGGTCTTCATGGAGTATGGAAGGGGTAAAGACTGGGTTAATTATTTAATATATTATTAATTCGTTATTGTCTCAAAATGAGCTATTAATTGTAGGGTGGGGTAGTGTAAATCACTCATTACATGGATCCTGTGCCCACCCCCAAAGAGCGTTGTTTAATATCGAGCACAAATGATTTTATACTGACATTTTAAAATGCAATACTTAGATAAATAGCCGTTTTATCTTAAACGATCACAATATTTTCTAAAATTGACGTTGATTGGCAATGCTGCTTGGCTACACTACACCCCATCTTCCATGAACATCTGCTGCTGGTGTTGCACATGCTGTTTGGCATTGGTCCTGCAAATGAGACAATATTACGCCGGTCTTAATGGTGGGTAGTTACACCTGATGGCTACTTTATATTCTCTCATCTCTACATACAACATCGATAGTGGTTCTTTTCCGTTCAGCCAGCCTTGAATGTGTGCTAGAGTTGCAGCTGAAACTTCTAGCAGCTTCTCAGTCACATTCCTGATTCCAGAGGGCCGATATGAGCGCTTTGTTGTGGTTAGCGATGCTAAATCTAGACATACTGTTTGAGCGACGCACAGCGAAAGATTTCAATCAAATTATGTTGTATATTTTAACAAGTGATCATCAAGTCCATCTCATTCATTTTTCCTGAATTTTTCTCACCCTATGGTCTCACCGAGTAAAAAGGCCTATTTGCATTATTTGGAGATTATCTGGCTTATTTAAAGGCTCACAAAAATCCCTCTGAGTACATTTTAGCGATAGGCAAATCTCATGGAAAAAAAAAACAACATCAAAAGACGTCGCACAGTATGATTAACTAGTGATTGAAAAGTGTTGCTGTGCACCTACTAGCCTTTTATTCATCTCCGGAATGGCGGCGGGCCCCTCAAATTTGACACTCGTAACGTCACAGCTAAGACCTCTATAGTTCTATTTATAACCTTTTTGGATCTACTGGGATCTACCCAAGACCGAGATCAAATATATATATAGATCTATGGTGAGCCAGGATTTTTTAAAGGGGAAAATTAAATGTGACACACAATTATTGTGGGTGGTTGGCGCGTGCTCTAGTGTGGTTTGCTTCTTCTTTCCTATCAAACATCTATTCTCCTTATCTCCCCTCCTTCTTTTTTATGTTTGTTACTCTCTCGTAACACCTCTAATCTTCTGAGGCTCATATGACCTTATGCAGTTGCGAGCGCCGTAAAACCTCTACTAAAACAAAAAACACAATTTTATTGGCATGACGTCATTGTAAAGAAGCAAAGATAATACAAAACAAGATGGTCCACTCAGCCAAAAAAGTGTCCACCAGAAGTCTGCTCTTTGCTTCAGATGGCGCTGCAGTCTATTTTGAAGCTCTCTTTCGCTTCTCCAGAAGAAGAATAGGAATACAGTGGAGTCCACTTATAACGAGTCCTGAAACAACGAGAAGTCTGTTATAAAGACACTATTCTAAAACCCCGTTCCCCCCCCCCTTCTTTATCTTTGTAAATAAAATATTGCTATAGCGCCATCGGACAAACACAGGAGTCGGTTATAGCGGAATATTGCTGCTGCTTTGCACTGCACACAGGCCAGTTATATATAAACCTCGCCAGTTGGAGAAACTTGTTGGTGATCTAGCCAAACCTAGGAGCTTACGTCAACTCCTTGACTCCTTGAGCGAAACAAAGGATAGGAGAACCCACGTTTGCAAACAATGAAGGCCGGAGCGAATGAGTGGGGAGGGTGTGGTAAGCGCAGACAAGCAGAACGCATCGTGTGATAGGCCAGTGTAAGTCTAGATTATCTAGGCCTACCGCTACCCATTCCCTTACTTCTTAGATGCGGGGATAAAAAGGTCACAATGCTGTGATGGATGGAGTGAATGTGTAGTACATGTAACGTGCGCAAGCAGACGAAACACACCACGGGGTGTGGTGGGGTGGGGTGGGGGACAACACAGCGGGCGAGTTAGCCCAGAGCGCATTCTTTCTGATTGCCAAACCCTGCTGTCAACATCGCTAGCGCTAGAGGCTACAGAAAGAAACCCGATTCGATTTTTGATCATTAAGACCTAGAGGTCCTGTTGAACAATGTTCATCATTAGGGGAGATAACAAAAAGAAATAAACAGAACACCAAACTCATAGATTAGGCCTACTTTATTATTTCCGTTGAATTTATTACTGGATTCCTTATAACGAGAATCTTGGTATAACGGACATTTCGCACCGGTCCCCTCCCTCTCGTTATAACAGGATTCCACTGTAGCACATCCTTGCGTGCGCAGATCGACTGCTGTTCAACAGCTGTTCGGGTTTGTTCAGGGCGCAGCTTTAGTTTTTAAAATTTTTTAATGACCTCTCGCCTTTCATTCTAAAGTCAAATTAAACGAAGAAAACAGTCACCCGTTCCTCCGGAAGAGGATTTTTGTCAGCGTTAGCCTACGCGTCCACCATTTAATAGGCACTTCAGTGAAATTTTCAAACTTCTCCCAGGGCACTAAAATTTGGATTATTGAAAAGAGCTTGGCTTTCTGTTTTCAGAGCTTTCAACATTTTTGTGCTATCTTTGTTAGTTTAGAATCAATTTTCGCCCTGATTTGGCCAAATTTTTGCACTGCATTTTGTGCCACCAAAACTCGAAATTTTGCTTCGCAACGTCATAAAATCCTTAATAATAGTTGTATCGTGACCATTGAGGTATCATTTTGTTTGCTGTTTTATGTAGAATCAATATATAAAAATAAAAGTCTTGTACATTAAGAGTAAAATTCTATTTACCGTTTAATTACGTCATAATCGTGACGTCGGGAGTCCAATGCCTATTATCCCCAAAAAGAAACGGGCTCACTTTCCATAATAATGGTCCGATTTTCAAAAGAAAAACATCACTCATTTTGTTTTAAAAAGTGCTGTAACTTGCTATTGGGGAAAAATGATTAGAACTGAAAGCAGTTTCAATCTTACATGCATAAATCAAGCAGGGGGTTGGCGGGTACTCTGGGGTATGGTTTGTTCCTATTAACAATCAACCGTCCTTATCTCTCCTCGTTCTTTTTTGTATATGTTACTCTCTTGTAACACCTCTAATCTTCGGGGCTTATATGACCTATTTGTGTTGCAAGTGCCGGTAAACCCAAGCATAACACAGACTTGAAGAATATGAAAAAAATTCAACGAGTATAGTATAAAGCGGGAAATCACCTTAGAACATGACAATTACTGAGGGTCATCAAATACAGATATATTATATATATATATATATATATATATATATATATATATATACATATATATATATATATATATATATATATATATATACATACACACACCATGCAATGACTCATATCCCGAAGAACAGCGACAACAGTTCTATGATC
Source organism: Aplysia californica (assembly GCF_000002075.1). NCBI lineage: Eukaryota > Metazoa > Mollusca > Gastropoda > Aplysiida > Aplysiidae > Aplysia > Aplysia californica. Next base: position 1,785,184 of record NW_004797348.1, read on the forward strand.
AACTGAGTGACCTTTTTTATTAAACACTGTGGCTGACAAAGATAATGTGACAATGAGAGGGGACTTTAACGGCAGAGTGGAAACAAGGAAGACGACGTGGGAGAGATACATGCAGCCACACAGTGTCAGGGAAACAGATCAAAACAGCAATGGAGAAATGCTATTACAGTTGTGTGCAGAACATGAGCTCGTCATATCAAATACCTTCTTCCAACACAAAAGAGTCAAGTTAAAACTTGGTACAAATGCAATGATCTAAAGATAGCATCACAAATTGATTTTATCCTAGCCAAAAGATCGAAACTGAGAAAAATCAGAGACTCAAGAGTGATTCCCATCTACATCACAGACACTGACCACAGACCAGTCATCATGACTATTGACACACCAAACACGAAAAGGCCAGAAGCAAAGAAACGATGAGAAGTCGTAAATCTCAGAAATATAAAAGACAATACCAAAGATAAGATACATGAATGTTTGAAAGATGTATTTCACAAATATCCCCCAAAATTGGGAGATATGAAAGAGGAATGGAGCCACTTCAAAGCATGTGCGTACAGAGCATTAAAAGAAGAGTTCGGCACCAGGAAAACAAGAGGGCAGAAAAAGAAAACATGTTGGAATGACCAAGTGAAGGAAGCCGTCCAACTGAAGAAAAAGGCATTCAAAAAGTGGTAGAAATCAAAGACGGAGGAAGATTACATCCTATACAGAAAGGACCGCTGCTATACATCAAGGGTAGTAAAAGAAGCTAAGAACAGATCCTGGTCAGTATATTGAGAACAGCTGGTAACAAAATGTAAAGAAAACCCTTGAGAGTTTTACTAGAGAGTTAAAAAAGCATGAGGATGCGGAAAGAACCATTCAACCAAACTGAAATAGTCAATGATGAGCACGGAAAACCCCACAAAAAAAAATACAAAGAGAGTCGGGGAGACGAGAAATGGAGGCTGGCTGCGATTTCACCTTTGACCCTCGCTATCCATTAATCCTGATTGAGTATCACGCGCGAGGTGTGATGAAGGCGGTGGTATGAGTGGCACAGCGGGCAGTGGTACGCACAGGCAGTATGTTACAGTAGGCCTAGTGTGCTGTATCGTGACTGGCCGTCTAAATTAAGTTTTCATTTCCCATTCAACCACAAAACAAAAACAAACAAGCGAACAAAAACTACCATGGCGGGTGTCTAAATAATAGTGCACACTTTTGCGGGACCGCTATAGGCCTACTTACAAACAAAGGGAAATAGCACGGGGAATTTTCTACATGAAAATCTCTGGATTATGTCTACTTCGCACTTAAGCACGCTTCGGCTTTAAGCACGCTTAAGCTTTCTCCCGATGACCGTGCTTAAAGCCGGCATGGACTGTATAAAGAATAGCCCCACAAACAAAGCAATAGGCGTTGAAAACATCACAGCAGAAGAGATCAAACTATTCGGCCATATTGGAGAACTCTGGCTATGGAGGATATATAACCTGGCCTGGGCGACAAAAACAACACAGAGCCTACAGAGGAATATCCCTTCTCAGCTGTGTGGATATAACGTTTGCCAAGATACTGGAAATGAGAATGAGACCAATTGTAGTAGAGACTCAACTCAATGAATCCCAGTTTGGCTTCAGAAAAGGCAAGGGCTGTACTGACGGTTTTTTGCATTCGGACAGTTGTGTGAGACTGTCATTGGACATGACAAGACCTCAATATCGTCTTCGTGGACCAAGAAAAGGCGTTCGACAGTGTAAATAGATGTCAACGTTGGGAAGTCTTAGAGGTTTTAGTAGCGGTTTTACGGCACCCGCAACTGCATAAGGTCACATGAGCGCCAAGGGGTGGATATCAACAGAGAAGTCCTTACAGGGAATCAAACTTACTCTGCTCACCTTGCTAGCTTCTACAGCACAAAGCCTGCTTAGACTATCAAGGCACCCCGGAAACAGCAGGTCACAAGAGTGTGACAAACATACAAAAGAAGTAGAGGAAAACGACGATAGTAAGGATTAAGAAAGAAAAAGGCGCAGTTCCCTGTTGTAGTTCAGGCATAGTTATGAGCATGCCATTGTTCGATCAACCCATTTACAATTCTACTGTGCATTAGAACGTCCCCTGTTTTGGAATGGCATAAAGACACTTCAGTCAGTGGCATCTCCCAGGGCACTTTATAAAAACAGCCTGTGTGCCGAAAGGTCAACAGAAGGACTATCGGACTGTTTCCCCATCACGTCTGGGCTGAGACAAGGGTGTGTTCTCTCTCCGCTTTTCTTCATCACTTACATGGATAAGATCACGAAAGCAGCAAATGACAACATCAATGAACTGAGCGAGCTTGTTTTTGCTGATGACCAGAGTACATTAAATACAGATGAAGAAGAATCACAAAAAACACACCACAAAATTAATTAATGAGGAATGTAAACACCTAAACATGAAAATCTTCATTTCAAAAACAGAAGTTATGAAGGCAAGAAAAAACCCAGGGAAACTCAACATCCTTGTTGACGGAACACAACTCCAACAAGTAGAGGAATTTAAATATTTGGGAAGCATCTTTTCACTAGATGGGCGTATGGACAAAGAAAAAGAACTATGAAGGCAAATGCAATAACCTACCAGCTAGCACCCCTTCTCATTCACAAGAACATCTCAACTGAAGTGACATCCCCAGCTCATCAATAGAATCTTCATACCAACATTAACATACCAGTGCCAAACATGGTCTCTAAACAAAGCATGAGAAAGGAAAATATCAATGCCCGCGAAATTAGATGTTTCTGCAAAACCACCAACGTCACCAGAGGAGACCGCATAAGGAACGAGACCATACGTCTACCAGTAGTAAATTTACTAGAGCGTCAAAGAGTCAAATGGTTCGGACATCTAACCAGAATGCCCTAGAAACAACTAGCGGCTAGAGCTTACCACACCCGCGAATCCGGCTTTAAATCAAGAGGAAGACCAAGAAAGACCTGACTGGATGGGTTTAAAAAGGCCCTGGAACAAAATAACTAATTAGCATATCTATCACAGACGCCGAAACCTGCACGTCCCCTCGACATCCTAAGGAAACCAGAGGAAGGAAAAAGTCAAATAAAGTTAGAACTGAGGAGCAAAAGTGCTCACTTTGTTGCAACTGGCATCTTTCTTCAGGGTTGTTTCATCAGTGGAAAAGAGTAATAGTAATAGGCTTACACAGCTAATACCGTGAGTCGTTGAAGGATGGCGGCGTTGGCGATTATAAGACAAATAAGACAAGAAGGATATATAATAGAGAAAATATATAAAGTTGAAGAGCAGGTAAAGTGGGATGGAGAAGAAATGAGAGGTACGGTTATGAGAATAAGAGGGGAGTGGGAACACACGAAACCACACATACACACACACACACACACACACACACACACACACACACACACACACACACACACATACACAAACATACACACACACATACACACACCCAGAGAGAGAAAGAGAGAGAGAGAGACAGACAGACAGACAGACAGACAGACAGACAGACAGACAGACAGACAGACAGACAGACAGACAGACAGACAGACAGACAGACAGACAGAGAGAGAGAGAGAGAGACAGAGAGAGAGAGAGAGAGAGAGAGAGAGAGAGAGAGAGAGAGAGAGAGAGAGAGAGAGAGAGAGAGAGAGAGAGAGAGAGAGAGGGGGGGGGGCGGGGGCATGCAGTGGATCCCACAATCCAGTACATACCATTTTTCGTTCTTGTTCATACGACAAAAAAGAAAGAAAATCTGGATCGGTACTAACAATGGACCTAAGAAACTGTATCAAGCAAATTATTGCATCAGATACTTTAATTTTTGACAGTGTTAACAACACGAGTCCGGACTCTTCAAACTAGATTAAGGCCCTAGGCCTACGCAATGAAAATGAAAGGCTTTGGGCAGAGGGAAAAAGGAGGGAGGGTGAAAAGGAAATACTTGGGTCTAAAAAGTCTCGTTTTCTTTATACTATCGAATGAACTAAGGCACAATGTGAGGTCAGTGATTATAAAACATTACCAAAATGGATTAACTTTTAGAACTAAAGTTTAAAAATCTGTACATTTCAAACAATGAAGAGAGGGAGCCAAAAGCTCAAGGCGAAAATGCGTGACGTCACGACTCTGAGCGATGTCACGGTGGAAGGGTTCAGCTGGGTTTTCGCGGATTTGGTTGATAAAAGGGTAAGACTACACTAGCCAAGGTAAGACTTCTACGATAAGCATTTAAAAGTTTTCTGGAAGAACAAAGAACAAGGGTAGTTTGAAAAAAATATAACGAGAAAATTTATAAAAAATCAATGGTTTAAAATTGTCTATTTTTCGACTTGAAATATTTCGAGACTCATTAGTCGCACATCGACCTGAAAAAAGCGTTTTGAAGGCCATCCACAGGTCTTTAAAGACATGTATCGGACTTGAATGTTGGTCCCCTAAATTAAACAAAAATATGGGCAGTTTGAACCCACTGTCGCGATGAGACGTCATGTCCGGAAACAAAACCCTATGGGACTTTCCGAAGCCAAATGACGCTATAGTGAGCGCGTTCACTGAAGTGCCTACATTTTAAAAAAGCGTTCTTCCCAAATTTGAATTCTTATTTATTCAAAAACTTGTTAGTTTCATTTTGATTTTTTTTTACGCAAGTAGGGTAACTCTGCTCGCAAAGGGTGCGCTTTTACGAAGAGGGCACCACCGAATTTTGAGGACACTTTTTAATTGGCTCAAAGAGAGGAGTGGACCCTTTTGTTATGTAGACTCTTTGAAAGAAGCACGCATCGCCTCGCACTTTCGAGAGGAAAACGGTAACAGATTTGGTGCGAAAATAGATGTCGCAATCAAATCTGCCACGCAACTGGCAAGTTGACACACAGTTGGGTCCTACCATGCAATTGAGTCCTAGGTCTACATGTGTGTACACAAGTGTGTGTAAATTTATATATATATATATATTTTTTTTTTTCTTTATATATATATAATATATTTTTTTCTTTATATATATATACATATATATATATACATATATATATATATATATATATATATATATATATATATATATATATATATATATATATATATATATATATATATAGTGAAAGTCACAAACCGTTTAAGTCCTGAAACACTCTCTTTAGATAAACACAAAAATCTGTTTAAATACAGTGCAGTCCACTTATAACGAGTCCTGAAAAAATGAGAAATTACTCGTAAAAACACTATTCTAAAACCCTGTTTTTTCCCTTCTTTATCTTTGTAAATAAAATAATGCAATAGCGCAATCAGACAAACACTCGAGTCTGTTATAGCGGAATATTGTTGCTGCTGTGCATAGGTCAGTTTTTATACTTACATATGTACGTAAAACCTCGCCAGTTGAGAAACTTGTTGGTGATCTAGTGAAACAAAGAATGGGGAAGCCCGCGTGTGTCGACAGTGAAAGCCGGGGCGAATGAGTGGGGAGGGTGTGGCATGCGCAGACAAACAGAATGCATAGCGTGATAAGCCAGCCCATTTTTCTAGGCCTACCATGCCTTTTATTTCTCCAATGATGGATGGAGCGAATGAGTGGCGTGGGCAGGGTATGGCGTGTACCCAATGTGCGAAAGCAGACGGAACACACCATAGGGTGATGTGGGGTGCAAAGGGTGTGGTGGGGTGGGGGACAACACAGCGGGTGAATTAGCCTAGAGCCCTTTTTTCTGATCGCCAACACCGAGCTGTCAATATCGCTAGCGCTAGAGCAAGAAACCTGGTTCGATATTCCTATCAAACATCTATCGTCCTTATCTCCTCCTCTTCTTTTTTATGTTTGTTACTCTCTTGTGACACCTCTAATCTTCTGGCGCTCATATGACCTTATGCAGTTGCGAGCGCCGTAAAACCTCTACTAAAACAAACAAATGTGATTTTATGCTCTTCATGCTTATACTTAAAACTTAAAGCAATGAGAATACGATTAAAATAATTTTATGTTCTATAAATTACTTTTCAGGGTATATTTCGTTTTGTGTCTTCATGGTTATGCTTGAAAGATATTTCGTATTTTTCATAGAGTCATAGTAAAATATGAATTAAGTGGTATTTTTTCACCACTAGCTTGCTGAATCTCCTGAATCTTTGTTTGCCCACATTTTCATAAAAGAAATATACATGAATAGAAAATTTAAGTAAAAATGAAATGTTAAAAACTTTATCATCAACCCTCTGTGCTACATTTTAGGTACTCACCTATTGGCAAAAGCTCATATTATATATTACGTATTATAATATAGCGCTGCGCGTTTTAACGATCGTATAACTGCGCGGCAATAGGAAGATTGCGTAAATATTTTATTTTTTTGAAATAATAAAAAACAAAAAACTTCCATCTTTATTCTTTCTCTCACATCAAGGAACATTCACATATAATTTCGGGGGCTCTCGTGGCCTAGCGGTTAAGGAGTTCGCCTCTCATTCAAAGGTCCTGGGTTCGAATCGGGTAGCGACGGTAAAAATTTCGTCTCTAAAATTGTCTCCTTTCACCTCCTTTCCTGCAGCTCTCTATCAATGTTCTGTCGTCTGCGTACGTCTCCAGTTTCTTCCCTCACCCCTTAACCTCCTTTGACCCCTCCTATGAGCCCCTGACGCTTTCTGCAACCTTTCTTAATCCTTGTATACGTACGCAACTTGCACACGGGACCTCCGAGATTTTTCGCCTTTGTCCGAAAAGGCTAGGTGTAGATCTTTCCTACCAGAAGACCAGGGGTCTCTCTCTCTCTCTCTCTCTCTCTCTCTCTCTCTCTCTCTCTCTATCTCTCTCAATCTCTCTCTGTACGCCTGTATCTCTTCTCTCCTTCTGCATCACACCCCACTAAACAACTGCATGACGCTAAAAATCATACTTACCGCTCCCGGGTAGGATGAAGTTGAGGATAAGACAACAAACTGCAAATCCTTTGCTCATGGCTGGAATGGAATCCTTTATAGTAGTTGTATCCACCTCTGAAGATTTTCCCTGCGATCTTTGAACAAACACCCGTGGGTGCACGTGTGTCATGTAACCAGGCAATATAGGACGCCCGTATCCCGTCTTCCGCTGGGGACGCGGAGAAAGGCTTGGGGTTGATCTTCCACTGTATACTGCTTGCATTGTTTAGCAAAAGCCGACAGGCGCGAAGTGCGTGGTGCTGAAAGGTCGTTCTTCTGGAATGTATTTCCCAAAATCACACTGAAAATATTCTTCGTTGCGATAGCTGCCCTGTTATAAAGAAACATGATATTAAATAAATCAGACAGTCTTTATAAAACAAAAATAACGTCGTCCACGGGAAGACACATTTCCAGTAATCCTTCAAAGCAATGACAAAACTATGTTTTTACGTTCTATACCTTAAATTTAAAGGTCTACAAACTGTCAATACTATCTATGAATGTTGTGATAAGCTTTACTGATTGGTCCTCTTGCAAACCACGTTTTTGAGGTACAGTAATAAATCACGGTGCATTTTGGTATATATAGTAAGAATATAGTGTGGTCAAACATTCGTGGCACAGCTTTTTGTCAAATACAGGGTGATCCACCCCCCCCCCCCCCCAGTATAACTTGTTTTATAAATATCTTCCTCCGTACTAAAGTTTTACTTTTCAGATTTGAGATACGTTCATTGAATGGTTTTGCTCTAGATCTATATGACGCACTAAAAAAATAACCCGTTTTCAACATTGTCCCCATTTTCATAGCATGACGCACCAGTTTGCATTAGGCCTACCACTAAACGTTGCAGCAATCACGCCAATATTTCAGGCTACACAGTCTAAAAAGTAGATCTATACTGTGGTCTACAGATATTATTTTTCCCAAATTTCGTTTGCCTGCTGAGATCATGGTTAAGTTTAGTAAGGAGCAGGGAGTTTTTGTAAACATTACACCTCCACAAACTCACCATCCTCAACATTTCGTAAGTTCTGCGCACGGCATGGAAAGAATGCTTAGTTCAGAATAAGTATCGATACTTTTATCAAACCTAGATCCATTGGTGGAAAGGATATTTTTTTGTTTAGTTTTAGTAGAGATTTTACGGCGCTCGCAACGGCATATGGTCATATGAGCGCCATGGAAAGGATGAATCAATAAGTTATGTATATCAGTCGTAATTGCGCTCGTCAGGGAATCCATTCATGTGGATCGCCCGGCTTCGAACCTAGCTGGCGTCAAATTTTGTGAGCGTGTGTGTGTGTGTGTGTGTGTGTGTGTGTGTGTGTGTGTGTGTGTGTGTGTGTGTCTGTGTATGTGTGTGTGTGTATGTGTGTGTGTGTGTGTGCGAGAGAGAGAGAGAGCGAGAGAGAGAGAGAGAGAGAGAGAGAGAGAGAGAGAGAGAGAGAGAGAGAGAGAGAGAGAGAGAGAGAGAGAGAGAGAGAGAGAGAGAGAGAAGAAAAGTAATAGCGAGAGAGAGAGAAGAAAAGTAATAGCGATAGAGAGAAGAACAAAAGGTTTCTTTTTCTATGGGGCGAGAAAATATCTTCGCTTAGTATCAAGTACCGGTAGTGGATGCAATAGAAGGGAGTGATGATAACTTTGGATACAATGGACAAGAAAGTGATGGAACTAGTAAGTTGGAGGACGATTCTATCTGAAACGAGGAAGAAGATACTGACTTGGATGAAGTGAATGAAGAAGAGGAAGAGGAAGCTGAAAGCAATAAATTGTGACAATCGGCTGGAAATACTACAGGCTGTGGATATGAGCACACTTGTGCCAGACTTGGAAACTATGCTACATGCAGCTGAGGAAACTACACTGTCAGATGGGGAAACTGGAACACGTCTACACTTTGAGGCAAAGAGGGTACGCTGTGATACAGGGTTGCTCTAACACAAACGTGCACACCTTACTAGGCAGATGACTAACGCAAGAAATTTTTAGACAGTAATAACGCCGCGTACAAACTTTTCGTTACTGCCAATCAAGAAGATGGAAAGAATCGTTGTGCGCACAAACATAATAGTTATCGGTATCAATGCACTTTTTCATTCAATTTAGCCGGCGGTCAAGCACTGTGACCTCGTTCGCATCGGCCACGAGTCCTTAGCGCAAGATGTGTTTCCAGTACACTTTTTTCTTCGTCTTCCTATTGTTGTTCTTCAATTCTTGAATTTGGGGAAGAGATATGAGTTGCATGGTGTAACTTGGTAAGTCTCCGGAATTGCGGGGATGTTTAAGGATTTTCCACTGCCAGGAGTCCAGGAAATCGGTGACCTTTGTGCAGTGTGCACAGGCGTGTTGTCAAAATGGAAGACCACACCTTGCCCAAGCAGACCCGACCGCTTTCTTATGACTGCTGGTCTCACCTTTGTTTGAAGAATTATCTTGTTGTAATAATAGTAAACATTGCATTTCCAATTGTGCCAACGGGAACCAGCAAATTCAAAGCCAGACCTTTGTGGTCGAAAAATACAATGTGCATCATTTATCCTTTTCAAAGCACATTGCTTGCGCCGAGCTTCAGGGGTAGCAGAGGTGATCCTGTGTTTCTCCGTTCTGCTGATTGTAATTTCAGTTCTGGATCCCACAAATACACCATAATGTTGATTTTACAGAACAGGGAAACTTACACTTAGATCTCTAGGGCAGGACCCCGTACATGTAGTATTAGGTGGCTAGGAGTTATTGGCTGAAGAGCGTGTAGTGTTGTGCATGATAAACGTTGCGGTTGATGTTTGTTGTTGATGGTGGTGTGGTGCTTTCGGTGGGCTGTCAATGTGGTGGTTTTGATGTAGCCGCCATTGATGACGGTAGTTATGGCGGCTTTGATGGTGATAGTGTTTTCGCCATTGACATCGAGTAAGGCTTTCACCACCAGGAAGTACAAGTAAATTCGGACAATAGTATGACGTAGAGGAAAGAAGTTGAAGGAGAAGACCACACCAGAGCTCTCAACAACCATCTGCATGATCCCTGTGAGGGTGATAAATAGTATAAGATAAGATAAGATAAGATAAGATAAGATAAGATAAGATAAGATAAGATGAGATACATCTTTATTTTCCACATCTTGGCACATTGGTTTGGTGTTTCACCACGTGTACACACACACACACACACGCACACACACACGCACACACACACACACACACACACACACACACACACACACACACACACACACATACACACACACAAACATGTACACACACGACACAGGCGTACAATCACACGCATGATATAAATGAGCACAATATAAACAATAATACCTAAGCTAGATACATAGTTATACTCAATGTTATTCTGATGCATGCTCCAAGGGCATATGCATACTTATACTATATGGTTAAGATGGAAGAATTTTAACGGATGATGGTAAGAAATGACCGTCTGAATCTTTCTTTGTTAAAGATCAGAAGCCTAGATTCTAGGTCTTTTGCTTCTGACTGATGTTTTTATTTGAGGGAACAAGGGATGTTTGTTGTCTAAAAAGATGGAATTAATTTTTTTTAGTGCAAGCTGTTATGTACAATTCATCCAAGTAGGGGAATGTAGATATTGAAATTGCACATGCTTTCCGTATTATCCGATTCAATTTTTCTCCATCTTATTGTTTTGTATTCCCGGCCCATGCTGTTGTACAAAAATTGATCATACTTTCTATGGTTGTAACAAAGAATATAATAATAAATTAGTTTCTATAATGTAACAAAGAATCATAGAAAAGAAGGACCATGGAATAATTACAGCGCAGAGCAAAGTAAGCAGCCTACCCAGCCCCCGTAAACAGGGAACTCTGGTGTATGTGCTACTTTCAAAAGCACCTTTAAAAAAAAAACTACATACAGGATGTCCGTCTGTACGCGATTTTTTTACGGCAGATCTGTTGCATGCAGCATTTATTTCCAGCTAGCTCTAGCAGTCGTGTCGATGGTACTGGTACTCCAGTTGAAGTTGAAGAAACTTCCTTGTACATGCATATGGGGCTAAGCTCTAACAAAACAAACAAACGCGGGAGACGAAGCAGATAGATGATACATGTATCATTTTCACTAAGAAGTACAGTATGTTTCTCAGTTCTCTACTTTCTGAAGGCCCCTATACTTATATATGCTTGTTATTATAAATATTTGCTACCGTATGGAAAATAAAATGTGTGGGCCCTACAGCACACAGTCAGTTTTCTATTTCCCATTTTTAAAAACTCATTGTTATTTGTTTCTTGTTGATTTGTTAGGACGAGTGGTTGGTGGGCGCTCTAGTGTCGTCTACTCCTTGTGTTTCTTGGCGTCGATAAGTGTCGACAGCCCTATAAAAAACAAAACATTAAACAATCAAGCCCCCAAGTCAGAGCTCTGGACGATGGGGAAAATGTTGTTGATGGTCTATGCTCCACTGGGAGTTAAAAAGGGCAAGAGAGAGAGAGAGAGAGAGAGAGAGAGAGAGAGAGAGAGAGAGAGAGAGAGAGAGAGAGGCCATTTCAGGGACAACCAAGAACAGGAGAAAGTGTTAAATCTAAATTTATATGAGTTGAAGGAGCAGAAAACGACGATAGCAGAGTCAGAAAGAAAGATATAATCACACCAAAGAACCCAAGCTATTGTCAAGAAAGTTTACAAATAACTAGCAAAGTTGAGACCAATTAGGTTTCTATGATAATTAAATCTGAATTAAATAATGAGAAACAACAAGAACAATAGAACCCAACCATAAGAAGAAGAAACAAGGTTCGAATACTACATGTTTTCAAAATTAGGTTTACGATTCACACAAAATGGACTCGATTGCCTCCCTTGAGAAAGTTCTGTCCCGCCTCATTAGGTCTAGATCTAAGAAAGCTAAGTTCTAGACTGAGAGAGCAAGCTAATTTTAGACCCAACTTTCTGTGAAATATGAAGGCTTGAGTGACATTAGTGTTAGCCAGTTGAACTCTCCACGCATACTTACTTACTTACTACCCGTTACGCCATCTGGCGTTTAGGCCAGCAACAAAGGATCTCCAACTCTGTCTGTTTTGGGCCATCTTGGTCAGTGTCAACCACGAATGATTCCAGGACTTCATTTCAGACTTTACTGTGAGTCTCCAGGTCACTTTGGGTCTGCCCCTTTTGCGACGTCCTTCGGGTGTCCAGTGGAGGGCACAATAGAGTCTGGTTATCTTCTCAGAACTGACCAATCCATCTCTATCTTCTCCTTTTTATTATGGTGGTCATGTCCTCTTGTCTACATTTTCGTAATAGATCTGCGTTGGAAATCTTATCGGGCCAGAAGATTCTGAGGATTTGGCGTAAGCTGGTTTTATGAAAGGAAGATAGCTTGGCGCGGTCATGATCAGTCATCCTCCAGCATTCAGCTCCATATAGGAGTGTGGATAGTACACAGCTGTTATACAGCTTTAACTTGGTTTGTATACTAAACTGTCCTGACTTCCAGATGTTGATCATGCTTCTGTGTACAGATCTTGCCTTGCCAAGTCTGTCCATGATGTCTTCCTTTGTGCCGCCGTCAGTTTTGATTATGCTGCCTAGGTAGGTAAATGTGTCTCTTATACTTATAGGCAGGTCTGTGTTGTTCACCCTAATCAGCGTTGGGGAGCCTACATTCAGTGTCATCACTTCTGTCTTCTTCTGGCTTATTCTTAACCGAATCTGGCGTTCGTAATTGTGGAGTCGGTTTGTTTTTTCCTGCATGTGCTGGTTGATGGGGGAGTAGTGCAAAGTCAAGATCATCAAGGGTGGAGAAGAGGGTCCACCTTATGCCTCTTGATGTATCCTCTGTTGTTTTCCTCATGACCCAGTCAATGGCCAGGTTGAACAGAATTGCTGACATGTTGCATCCTTGTCTAACTCCTGTCTTTACCTCAAAAGCTGTGGTACTGTTTCCAACAAGCACTTGAAGTTTTGGTAGAAGCTCTTGACTCCACTATCTTGCAGGAGATTCCATAAGATGGTAGAATGTACCAAAGACTTTTTTATGCACATTGTCAAACGCTTTTTCAAAATCAACGAAGTTGACATAAAGTTGTCTCTGCCATTCCGTGCACTGTTCTATTATGTTGCGGAGGGCAAATATCTGACCTGTGCATTTTCTTTCTATGAGGAATCATGCCTGTTCTTTTCTTAAGCAGCTGTCCACGGCATCCGACATCCGGTTAATAATAATCTTGGCTATGCATAGATATCTACAAAATTTTACCGCCGTCTCGGATCGTATAGCGGTTCGATTATAGCCGTGGGTTCAAATACTTGGGGTCTTTTGTTACCCCACAGTGTACGGATCGGATTAACAAGTAAATTTTCTCTTCGGAAAGTGGGGACACAGAGTACCCCACGTCGTATGGATACGATAGTAAAACATGACATACGGATAGAGTTAAACAAATGTAACGTCCTCATAGTTGAATTTTATTTCTGCACAGTTTTGTTAAAATTCTTTAAAAGATAATTGAGTTATTGCCGTTCAGGTGGGTCCTGTTTTTTAGACACCTGGTATGTATGCAAAATGTGTGTGAGAAGCGGGAAGTACTGTGAACACTCCAATTTTCCGCATGACAGAGATTTTTAATATTTTATAATTTATGAAGAAACAAATTGTAATGTAGCCTCACTCGTTGTGAGTTTTTTCAGTTAAAAAAACAAAACATACCAGATTCAAATGCCACGCAGAAAGACTTAATTACACCTAATAAATCATATACAAATGGCGTCATAAAAAGCGCTAATACAACAATAGCAAGATCAAATGTAAACATTTAAATCTCAAATGCCATATAGCAACTTCAAATGTAAAAATAAGTTTGAACTGGAGGAAAAAAAGAGACTAAAAGTATAAGAAGTGTATCTCATTAGCTCTCTCTTTCTCTCTTTCTCTCTCTCTCTCTCTCTCTCTCTCTCTCTCTCTCTCTCTCTCTCTCTCTCTCTCTCTCTCTCTCTGTGTGTGTGTGTGTGTGTGTGTGTGTGTGTGTGTGTGTGTGTGTGTGTGTGTGTGTAAGAGAGAGAGAGAGAGAGAGAGAGAGAGAGAGAGCTAAGAGAGACAGAGAGAGGGGGAGCGAGACAGAGAGAGAGAGAGAGAGAGAGAGAGAGAGAGAGAGAGAGAGAGAGAGAGAGAGAGAGAGAGGGAGAAAGAGAGCAAGAGAGAGAGAGAGAGAGAGAGAGAGAGAGAGAGGGAGAGAGAGAGCAAGAGAGAGAGAGAGAGAGAGAGAGAGAGAGAGAGAGAGAGAGAGAGAGGAGAGATCATTCCTGCTGTATCGCTCTTTCTATTGTTTTATAAATTGGCCAGTATTGTGTTGTAAGAAAACTAATACTGTGCAAAGAAACCACTATAAACTGTTTCTACTTTAAGTGTACTTTAATCGTTTTGCCTAAAAAAAATAAACAGTCTGAAGTGTCCGGCCAGCAAAGAGGGATTGAAGGCTTTTGAATCGATCACAGGATCCACAGTTTTTGACAAATTCTAATGCTCTCAATGTGCCACCTAACACTAACCAACCTTATTCACCCCACCCCCCAAAAAAAAACAACAACAAAAAACACTCTCTCTTAAAAAAAGAGATAAGCAAAATTAGCAGAAAAGCGATAACAAATTATTACTTAATTTAACTTTGAGCCAAATGGGGTAGATCTGTCTCCCTTAAAGTTTTGGAGATAGAACTGGAGATAATTCGAAACTATTTTCCAAGTTTTGGAAAAAAAACATTAATGTTTGTCTTGAAGCAAAGAAGAAATTGTGACTTACGCGCAACAGAAAGACTCCTTTTACTTAAGTTCCATACATGTCTCTGAACGATCTGCTCCAAAGCAGCAGATATTACACTGGGAAAAAATTGATAGGCCTGTCGATGTGAGAGCTCGCTTCAACGACGTGAGGCCGTAACGTGCCGGACACTAATTGGTCCGCGGGAGCTGTATTGGGGCGAGTTCCTGGCACGGTCTACGACTCCCCATATTCATGAGAGGCGCACACGAGAGAGTGAGTAAGTGTGTGAGTGAGTGAGAGAGAGGGGGAAGGAGAGAGAGAGAGAGAGAGAGAGAGAGAGAGAGAGATGATTGATGATTAGATGATTTTATTTATTTTAAAGGCATTTGGCCCCCACACATTTTAAAATGACTCGGCAAATATATAAACTGGGCAGCACATCAGATATTGAGGACAATACTATTGAAAGAATAAAGAAGTAGTTCCGGTACACAGATACATACACACATGTACTAGGGAGCAAGAGAAACGCAAAAATCTATTTTGGCCATAGCAAAAAACCCAAAACCCATCTATACTAGAAAGACTGAAGTTTACACCATCGATAGTATGCCATAGCCTCTTTGGAAATCAAAAGTCACCGTCTTGTTTGTCACCGGCAACTAGAGTTATTGCCCCTTAATTGAAGCATGGTAAAAGTCACGTGGTCTAAATAAGTGATAAAACGGTGACAAATATTCATCTGAGCTCAGCTATAAAAGCCTAGGTTAAAAATAGGTTCGGTCACTTCGCCTGCAATGCAACGACGATCGTGCTTTAGAGAACTCTCTCTCTCTCTCTCTCTCTCTCTCTCTAACGCTCTGTACGCACATGCTTTGAAGTGGCTCCATTCCTCTTTCATATCTCCCAATTTTGGGGGATATTTGTGAAATACATCTTTCAAACATTCATGTATCTTATCTTTGGTATTGTATTTTATATTTCTGAGATTTACGCCTTCTCATCGTTTCTTTGCTTCTGGCCTTTTCGTGTTTGGTGTGTCAATAGTCATGATGACTGGTCTGTGGTCAGTGTCTGTGATGTAGATGGGAATCACTCTTGAGTCTCTGATTTTTCTCAGTTTCGATCTTTTGGCCCGGATAAAATCAATTTGTCATGCTATCTTTAGGTCATTCCATTTGTACCAAGTTTTAACTTGACTCTTTTTGTGTTGGAAGAAGGTTTTAGATATGACAAGGTCATGTTCTGTTCACAACTGTAATAGCATTTCTCCATTGCTGTTTTGATATGTTTCTCTGTAACTGTGTGGCCCCATGTATCTCTCCCACGTCGGCTTCCTTGTTTCCACTCTGCCGTTAAAGTCCTCCATGATTGTCACATTATCTTTGTCATCCACTGTGTTTAAAAGGTTATTCATTTGATCATAGAACTGATGTCGCTGTTCTTCGGGGTAAGACTAAAGAGTCATTGCATGGTGCATATATCTGTATTTGATGCCCCTCAGTAATTGTCATATTCTATGGTGATTCTTGTATCAATCTCCCGCTTTATACCATACTCGTTGAATTTTATATATATTCTTCAAGTCTGTGTTATGCTCTTTAAGTTTAGTTTTAGCATGGGTTTAACGGCACTTGCAACACAAATAGGTCATATAAGTCCCGAAGATTAGAGGTGTTACAAGAGAGTAACATACACAGAAAAGAACGAGGACAGATAAGGACAATTGACTGTTAATAGGGAAAAAAGGAACAAACCACACTCCAGAGCAC
>NW_004797348.1:1801726-1802638 GCF_000002075.1 Aplysia californica
CGACAGAAAAGAAAGAAAATCTGGATCAGTACTTAATTTAGGCACTTCAGTGAACACGATCACAACAGCGTGATTCGGCTTCGGAAAGTCCCATTGGGTTTTGTTTCCGGACATGACGTCTCATCGCGACAGTGGGTTCAAACTGAATACAGTTTTGTTTAATTTAGGGGATCAACAGTCAAGTCCGATACATGTATTCAAAGACCTTTGGATGGCCTTCAAAACGCCTTTTTCCAAGTCAATGTGCGACTAATGAGTCTTGAGATATTTTAAGTGGAAAAATAGACAATTTTTAACCATTGATTTTTGATAAATTTTCTCGTCATATTTTTTTCAAACTACCCTTGTTGGTAAACCATTCTTTGTTCGTTCAGAAAACGTTTAAATGGTTATGGTAGAAGTCTAACCTTGGCTAGTGAAGTTTTACCCTTTTATCAACCAAATCCGCGAAAACCTAGCTGAACCCTTCCACCGTGACATTGCGCCGAGCCGTGACGTCACGCATTTTCGCCTTGACTTTTGGCTCCCTGTGTTCATTGTTTGAAATGTACGAGAAAGGGAAATACATCGCTGGGAGATTTTTAAACTTCAGTTTGAAAACTTAATCAATTTTGGTAATGTTTTAGTCATTGACCTTACACTGTGCCTTAGTTTATTCGATAATATATAGAAAACGAGACTTTTTAGACAAAAGTATTTCCTTTTCACTGAACTCCCCCCCTCCCCCTTTTCCCCCTGCCCAAAGCCTTTCATTACATAGGGCCTAGATTTAGTATGAGGAGTGCGGACTCGTGTTGGTAACACAGTCAAAAATAAATTGGGCGCCTATTAAAGTATCTCATGCAATTATTTGCTTAATAAAGTTTCTTCTGTCTATTGTTAGTTCTAATCCAGATTTTCTTTCTTTTCTGT
>NW_004797348.1:1803497-1809689 GCF_000002075.1 Aplysia californica
GTACCAAGTTTTAACTTGACTCTTTTTGTGTTGGAAGAAAGGTTTAGATATGACAAGGCATGTTCTGTTCACAACTGTAATAGCATTTCTCCATTGCTGTTTTGATATGTTTCTCTGTAACTGTGTGGCCCCATGTATCTCTCCCACGTCGGCTTCCTTGTTTCCACTCTGCCGTTAAAGTCCTCCATGATTGTCACATTATCTTTGTCATCCACTGTGTTTAAAAGGTTATTCATTTGATCATAGAACTGATGTCGCTGTTCTTCGGGGTAAGACTAAAGAGTCATTGCATGGTGCATATATCTGTATTTGATGCCCCTCAGTAATTGTCATATTCTATGGTGATTCTTGTATCAATCTCCCGCTTTATACCATACTCGTTGAATTTTATATATATTCTTCAAGTCTGTGTTATGCTCTTTAAGTTTAGTTTTAGCATGGGTTTAACGGCACTTGCAACACAAATAGGTCATATAAGTCCCGAAGATTAGAGGTGTTAGAGGAGTAACATACACAGAAAAGAACGAGGACAGATAAGGACAATTGACTGTTAATAGGGAAAAAAGGAACAAACCACACTCCAGAGCACACGCCAAGCTCCTGCTTGAGTTATGCATATAAGATTGAAACTGCTTTCAATTTCAATCATTTCCCCCCCCCCCCCCCCCCATAGCAAGTTAAAGAAATCTTTAAAACAAAGTGAGTGATGCTTTTCTTTTGAAAATCGGACCATTATTATGGAAATTGTGCCCGTCTCTGTTTTTGGATAATAGGCAAGGGACTCCCGACGTCACGCTTATGACGTAATTAAACGGTAAATAGAATTTTACTCATACAGTACTGGATTTTTATTTTTATATATTGATTCTACATGAAACAACAAACAAAATGATACCTCAATGATTACGATACAACTATTATTAAGGATTTTAAGACGTTTTGAAGCAACATTTGGAAGTTTGATGGCATAAAATGCAGAGCAAAAATTTGACCAAATCAGGGCGAAAATTGATTCACAAAAAGGGTTGTTGCTTCTGAAATAAGAAAGATAGCACACAAATTTAAAACGCTCTGAAAACAGGAGGCCAAGCTCTTTCTAATAATCCTAATTTTAGTGCCCTCAAAGAAGTTTGAAAATTTCATTTCACTGAATTTTTAAAATAAAAATCCAAATAATTTTTCAACTGTTGTTGTTGTTGTTGTTGCTGTTGTTGTTGTTGTTGTTGTTGTTGTTGTTGTTGTTGTTGCTCTTCTTCTTCTTCTTCTTCTTCTTCTTCTTCTTCTTCTTCTTCTTCTTCTTCTTCTTCTTCTTCTTCTTCTTCTTCTTCTTCTTCTTCAGCAGCAGCAGCAGCAGCAGCAGCAGCAGCAGCAGCAGCAGCAGAGGCAGTGGTAGTAGTAGTAGTAGTAGTAGTAGTAGTAGTAGTAGTAGTAGTAGTAGTAGTAGTAGTAGCAGTAGTTGTCGTATAGTAATAGCAGTAGTAGTAGTAGTAGTAGTAGTAGTAGTAGTAGTAGCAGTAGTAGTAGTAGTAGTAGTAGTAGTAGTAGTAGTAGTAGTAGTAGTAGTAGTAGTATCATTATTATTATTATTATTATTATTATTATTATTATTATTATTATTATTATTATTATTATTATTATAGTGCAGTCAAAACTTCGAGGCGCAACTTATTGTCAAATCTTTCCTAATCTATCGAACGCACACTTTCCAGCTTTTGCACAATGACATGTATCAATTTGTCTTAATTGACCAATACTGTTGTAACACCTGCTAGCTGTATTCAAGAAAATTCCTTAATAAATACTATTTAAAAAAAACCAAGTGGGTGGTTTGTACCGATTTTAAAAGGTTTACAGCTGGGGCAATATCGCTATTAAAAGCAAGTCCGTCATGTTTTTCTAATCGTGACACTATCTTTATTGAACGCATGTTTTGAGAACCTTCTGCAAAAATGTGTTCACTTTATTATTTTATTATAACAAGTTTTGCCACTCAAAAGCGTCATTGATGAGCTGTGACGTAGGCCATATCCGTATGCAAAATGTGTGTGAGAAGCAGGAAGTGCTGTGAACAATCCCATTTTCCGCGTGAGGGAGATTTATTGTATTTTTTATACATTTATGAAGAAACGTTTTTTAATCTCTCCTCAATTGTTGTATAAAAACATAATTAAGTTAAGACAAATTGATACAAACTGCTGGGCAGAGTATGGGTCAGATTGATTTACCTGTTAAAGAGATATTTGAGGATAAGTTGCGCCACGAATTTTTGACCGCACTATAATAGTAGTAGTAGTAGTAGTAGATCTAGTAGTAGTAGTAGTAGTAGTAGTAGTAGTAGTAGTAGTAGTAGTAGTAGTATAATTATTGTTATTACTGTTATTGTTATTATTGTTATTATTATCATTATCATCTTTATTATAATCTAGATCATACTTACTTGTCCTTACTTGTCCACTGTGTTGGGGTCACTGCAGTCGGAATATGTCCATCTCTGCTCCCCCCCCCCCCGCCCCTCTTCAGGATCCATCCCAGAGTCTGTCTACTTATAGTCTCCATCATGATCTGGTTGGAGATCCGTCGGACTGGTCCGCACAAATGGCTGTGTTTCCCCTCTCCTCTTTGGATCCTCTTCTCCTTCAATCTCCCTAGAGTGTGGGAACCGCTATCTGCCCTATTCTTCTTCAAATTTTCCCTTACAGCGGTTAGGACGGTTGGTGGGACCAGTGTTGGTGGGTCCAGTGTCAAATTCCCTCCCACTTTTGCTTCTCCAGCCAGCTTGTCTGCTCTCTCGTTGCCGGTTACCGCCGCATGACCCGGGCAGAAAATCCAGGCCACTCTTTCCAGGCTGCTCTCCCTGATCGTAGCCTTCCAGTCCACTTACAGCATCCCTTTCTGTACCTTCTGTAGTGTGCTCATTGAGTCAGTAATGATTACTGCTTGCTGATGGCTTGTATTCTTGATCCAGCGTAGAGCTTCACTTATGGCTTTTATCTCCATGTTGTCAGCGCAGTTGCTCCACTTTGCTCTTTCACTACTACCCCATCACCTCTGACACTGAAGGCCCAGCCCGATTTGACTCCTCTGTTGACTGATCCATCCGTGAAGATCACAGCATCTCCATGTTCGCTATGCTCTTCTATCAGGGTTTCAATTTCAGCGCTTGTAACTCCAAGTGGCCAGTTGCGACATTCTCTACCCAATGTTGCCTTTACTGTTGTGTACTCTCCGAGAGCATCATCGACCACAACCCAATCCCTGCCTCTTCTGATGTCTTGTATCTGGTAGCACTCGTTGATGGTGTTCGTGGCTTGATTCATCCATTCTGTGCCCCTCTTTAGCCTTGATGTCATCTGCCGTCCCACCCTCTTTAGCCTTGATGTCATCTGCCGTCCCACTTTCTTATGTAGAGAGTTCGTCTCGTCTGCGCTGACTCACAGAAAGGCTTGGACTTGTGCCAGTTTGTGCCTCTCGTCTGCACATGGGAAGTCTAGGAAGTATCTCATTGCTTCAGTTGAGGTATCTCGTGTGCACCCCAGGATTGCCCTCATTTCTTCATTTGGTAACACCTCGAGTCGTTGCAGTTGCGCCTTTGATAGGGCCAAGAGTCCGAGCCTGTACTCTACGACAGAGAGTATCAGGGTCTGGTAGAGGATGACACGGATTTTTTGGCTCATCTTAGCTCTGGCCATCATCTTAAGGGCTGTTAGGTCTTTTCTCGCCCTGGAGATTGTTCTCGTGATGTGATCTTTGCCAGAGAGAGTGCGATCAAACGTGATACCCAAGTAGCCTACTTCACTGTGGGTTCCCTCTTCAGCACTTTGCCTCCAATCGAGATACTTGGCATGTCATCGTGCACTGCATGGTTATTCAGAGTACACCACAGTGCACAGGATTTGTCTGGGTGCAGTTTCCCGTTGTACGCCTCACACTACTGTTCAAGTCTGTCGAGTTCTTCTTGAACTCTATCCACTGTCACCTGGCGGTTCTTTCCCTGCCTGTACACCAGCACATCATCGGCAAAATGAGTACACGTCCGGGTCCCTCCAGCTGGTTGGAAGTAATCCCTATTGTATAAACGTTGAACAGAACTGGCGAGAGTGCAGATCCCTGTATGTAGTAGTATAGGGTTTTACGGTCATATGAGCGGTGCAGATCCCTGTGGTAAGCCTGGTGTGATCTCGATAGGTTGCGAAGCCCAGCAACCAAGACGTAGGGCTACATTTCGTATGAGCAGCGCTGCCCCAATCCATTGTACTAAATGTGGATCTACCTTCAGGTTGACTAGAGTCCTCATGCAGGTGTCGTACTGAACTCGGTTGTAGGCGTCTAGATCTAGATCTATACATATTATATTTCTGAAAGTCCGCCACTTTCGCAGCCACTAAACTTTCGAATTTGAAAAAAAAAATAACGGTGGTTCAGAATCATGTAAAGGGTGCACAGTTTTACTGAGGAGTCTGGAGTCACCGTAGTTTAAATTTCAGTTGTCATAACTTCCGTTCAGATCTAATCTTGGGAAAGTCCGTCTTTTAAGACGCCATTGTAAACAAGTAAGGCTTCCGTTCACAAAGAGTGCGTGCACTTATCCCACAATGACTTGACGATCGATTCTTTTGAGTCCGTTCATCGAACGGGAAACCCAGCTATCTATTAATTATATTATTTAGCAACTTGGAAACACAGGTGTCACTTTCCCCATAAAACAGCCACAGCTACAGAGTTGAACGTTGGCAAGTACCTGCAAAAAGATAGATAAGTCCCCATGACGGAGCCCGATTTTTATTTATTCATTTCCTGAATTTAGAAAAATAAATTTGACACAAAGTTCCCGTCCTTCTTTGGATTTGTGATTATTCTTCATAGAAACGAAACAAATCTGCATAGCTGTAAGAAGTGATATTTCGAGAGGCTCATTTTGTTGTGAGAGTACAGATCTAGATCTAGACCTTCTGTTTTTTTGCATCTCTCAAGTAGGTCAATGACTTTCAGTTGATGTTAATGCACCTATTTCATCGAATGCTTCTTCTTCTTTTTTTTCTTCTCCTTCTCCTCCTCCTCCTCCTCCTCCTCCTCCTCCTCCTCCTCCTCCTCCTCCTCCTCCTCCTCCTCCTCCTCCTCCTCCTCCTCCTTCTAGTTCTTCTTCTTCTTCTTCT
The DNA here is from genome assembly GCF_000002075.1 of Aplysia californica. Lineage (NCBI taxonomy): Eukaryota > Metazoa > Mollusca > Gastropoda > Aplysiida > Aplysiidae > Aplysia > Aplysia californica. The sequence goes on from NW_004797348.1 coordinate 1,808,651, forward strand.
TCTTCTTCTTCTTCTTCTTCTTCTTCTTCTTCTTCTTCTTCTTCTTCTTCTTCTTCTTCTTCTTCTTCTTCTTCTTCTTCTTCTTCTTCTTCTTCTTCTTCTTCTTCTTCTTCTTGTATGTATGTATGTATGTATGTATGTATGTATGTATGTATGTATGTATGTATGTATGTATGTATGTATGTATGTATGTCTGTCTGTCTGTCTGTCTGTCTATCTGTCTGTCTGTCTGTCTGTCTGTCTGTCTGTCTGTCTGTCTGTCTGTCTGTCTGTACAGGGTGATCCCAAAAAACACCTTTACAACTTGTTTTGTTAATATCTTCCTCCATACTGAAGATTTGAAAATAACATTTGAAAGCCAAAAGGAATTTGTCTGATACGTATTAAAGATAAGTCTATTGAATGGTTTTGTTCTATATAGCGCATTAAAAAAACAACCTATTTTCAACCTTGTCGCCATTTTCATAGTTTGACGCACCAGTTCGCATTAGGCCTACCACTAAAAGTTGCAACAATCGCACCATATTGCAAGCTACAGCAGTCTAACAAGTCAATAGAAGTCTGCAGATATTATTTTTCCAAATTTTGTTTGCCTACTGAGATCATGGCTACCTTTAGTAAAGAGTAGAGAGCTTTTTGTATTGAACATTACATTTCCACAAACTCACCATCCGTGACATTTCGTAAGTTCTGCGCACGGCATCGAGAGAATGCTTAGGTGCCCTCAAGACCTTTGGCGTCATGAGTAGAGAAGTTCCGTCAGTTTGGATCTATAGCGAATCAGAACTAAAAAGTTCTTTAAAAAATGACAACGTCAGGTCGAACACACCATGCGCAGCCCTTTAAACGCCACCAGAGTGCAGATTTCAGAAGACGAGTCCTATGAGACGTCTGTCCGTAGACGATCTGCAGCTAGGACTTTCCTACGCATCAACAGTCTGTGTTCAAGTTGTGTTCAAGCGCCTAGCAGGCTGCTGAAACAGCTCTATGCATTTTTTCGCCATTTCTCAAGATTATGAATTGTGTTTTCTAGGAATTC
>NW_004797348.1:1809789-1810749 GCF_000002075.1 Aplysia californica
GGCAGATCCCTGTATGTAGTAGTATAGGGTTTTACGGTCATATGAGCGGTGCAGATCCCTGTGGTAAGCCTGGTGTGATCTCGATAGGTTGCGAAGCCCAGCAACCAAGACGTAGGGCTACATTTCGTATGAGCAGCGCTGCCCCAATCCATTGTACTAAATGTGGATCTACCTTCAGGTTGACTAGAGTCCTCATGCAGGTGTCGTACTGAACTCGGTTGTAGGCGTCTAGATCTAGATCTATACATATTATATTTCTGAAAGTCCGCCACTTTCGCAGCCACTAAACTTTCGAATTTGAAAAAAAAAATAACGGTTGTACAGAATCATGTAAAGGGTGCACAGTTTTACTGAGGAGTCTGGAGTCACCGTAGTTTAAATTTCAGTTGTCATAACTTCCGTTCAGATCTAATCTTGGGAAAGTCCGTCTTTTAAGACGCCATTGTAAACAAGTAAGGCTTCCGTTCACAAAGAGTGCGTGCACTTATCCCACAATGACTTGACGATCGATTCTTTTGAGTCCGTTCATCGAACGGGAAACCCAGCTATCTATTAATTATATTATTTAGCAACTTGGAAACACAGGTGTCACTTTCCCCATAAAACAGCCACAGCTACAGAGTTGAACGTTGGCAAGTACCTGCAAAAAGATAGATAAGTCCCCATGACGGAGCCCGATTTTTATTTATTCATTTCCTGAATTTAGAAAAATAAATTTGACACAAAGTTCCCGTCCTTCTTTGGACTTTGTGATTATTCTTCATAGAAACGAAACAAATCTGCATAGCTGTCAGAAGTGATATTTCGAGAGGCTCATTTTGTTGTGAGAGTACAGATCTAGATCTAGACCTTCTGTTTTTTTGCATCTCTCAAGTAGGTCAATGACTTTCAGTTGATGTTAATGCACCTATTTCATCGAATGCTTCTTCTTCTTCTTCTTCTTCTTCTTCTTCTTCTTCT
>NW_004797349.1:0-1141 GCF_000002075.1 Aplysia californica
TCTTACCAGTTGAAAAGTGTTTAATGTGTCCCGCGCGCTCACACTATGACCTTATGCGGTTGCGAGCACCGTAAAACACTTACCAAAAAGAGACTGTACTGAGAATGTTTCTATCCAAGTTCTTAAAAAACAAAAACAAAAACAAAACAAAAACAAAAAAACAAACAAAACCAAACAAAACTTCCGTGGGAAGATCAATCTGTTTGCCGGGTAGTTGGAGGGTGCCACTGGTAGGTTATACTTTAGTTCAGTCCCTCTATTGCTTCCGTCTGTGTTTCTGTTCCCCACTACACCCAATGACCGCTGTTGTGTGGAGGCGTTTCTCTTTTCCAAGATTTATTAGGCTTCTACTACATCCGACAAACGCAAAAACTACAATTTTCTTCCCAGTAACGACAAATGGGGGATGTCCCAACCACAGCAAAATACATTTAAAAAACAACAAAGCGAAAAAACTTTTTGAAAACAGATGGTCGTGTGGCAGAGCTCAAAATGTCAACCGTAAAATATAACCCCCGGAACAGAGAAGAAATGAGGAGAGGAGGAAGGATGGAAGAGGGAAGAAAAATGAGAGAAAAGAAGAAACGTGAAAAAGAAAGGAGAAAAATGAGCTGACGGAGCGTGGAGAGAGACGAGGAGGAATGAAGGAGGGTAAGGGGAGGAGAAGAACGCACGACCATATAAGGAAAGAAAAGGTCCGGTGACGTAGTGGGCGGGGCCTGCCAGACTGGCTCTGTGCGGATGTCTCAAGTCACGGCCAGGATTTACACGCCATCTTCTATATCATATATTATATATAATATATCATTATACACACTGGGGCAGGACAGGCTGGTAGTCAGCGGGACCCCCCCGGCCGTTTCCGATAGATGATCGTGGTATGAAAAAGTTGTTACAAATGAGTGGGCATAATAATGTGGTGAAGAGATTGTGTCTGTGCGAAGATTTGTTGGTCTTGTACTCTACAATCTGTGTGTGGTCTAGTGGTTCCATGGATCAGTTAGGATTTATTGCTTTCTGGGATCGTATAATATGATGTTATATGATATTCACGGAGGAGGGGGTGGGGGGAGAGGTGGAGATATGGCGGGAGAGAGAACGGTAGGGTGGAAGTGGTAGGGAGGTGGTGAGGAGAGAGGGT
>NW_004797349.1:1241-5783 GCF_000002075.1 Aplysia californica
TCTCTCTTTCTCTTCCCCGTCTCTCAGCCCCTACCCCCCTCTCTCTCTCTGAATTTCTCTCTCTCCCCCTCTCTTCTCAACTATTCCACCTTTCCTCTTTTTGCTAAACCGTCACTCTGTCCACTTCGTAAACGAGATCATTATTACCCATTACGTTCCGGTTGGACCCATTACGGTTAGGGGTGGGTGGGAGTGATGGACGGATACCAGGCCTGAAAACCAGATGCACACCATGCAGTTGTAAGCACGTTGGATAGTTTTGAAACAGCCTGATCGAATGAACGAAAAGCTTCGCTTTTTAGATGGCCAAGACGGGAGGTGTCAATGTTAAATATAACAACATTAAAAGATAGCCCATCGGATAAGGCTGATGCTAACATCCACTCATAAGGGAAATGCACTAGTTGCAGGATAATGGCATTTTTTAAATGAAGGTTACAGACTATCAGACAGTTTTCACACAAGTAGCGCCGATCGGAAATGCTCCAGCCAATTTCCAAAAAGGAACCCACGTAAACAACAACGAAAATAAAAGGAAGAAAAAACATACAAAAAGTCCAAGCGTAGGCGTTTGTAGTGTAGATAGAAAATGTTTTTATTTTTTTCTTTAAAAAAACAAGAATTAAGTAAATAAATCAGCCGCAAGCTTTAAGCTTTATTCATTTAGTGGCCAGCCTCATTGAGTTGTGCTAAAATTGGAAAAAAAATTAATGTTGCTCCCCAGTACTCGGAATAAAAAATGTAAAGATGTGACATTTTTTAGAAAGTATAGTAATAGCTTTTTAACACACAAAGATAAAATAGCAACAATAATATGTATCTGCTGAAAATGTGATTCGTCGTCAAAAGTGCACGCAATTCGATTCGAATTATTTGAATATATGTACAAAACAGTAAATGCATAAGAACATGTCAGCCTTCTAGAGTGTGGGAGAAAAAAAAAGTACACCCTTTGCATCTGACACATTCACTAACACAATTGAAATTTACTGTCCAAAACAATATATTAGCTTAATTTTTATGTGCGTAATATGCGCTGAATTTGAAGACTGAGTGAAACATATACCTTTTCGCATTAAGATATTTCTAAAAATGAAAACGACAAACTATTCCCAAAGCCACGTCCCGCATCGGGATGTCATTTGTCAGTAGTGTCAAAAATGTGTATATCAAACCCCCCCAAACGAAACACATATCACAGACCGGTTTGTAAAATTGTTCAAACGTTCCATGGGACTACAAAAATTTTACTTGAACTTAGAGGGTTTCAATGCAGCCAACGGTGCTAAACCAAATGACTTAGGCAAACATAGTTCACTCTTTGAAAACGCTTCCTACACGCAATAATAAATAACCGTATCGCCAACAGCACGACAATGAACATGTGTGAAACTGTACAGGCATAACGTCCCTTTGCAATACTGTAAGAATATTTGGGAGACGGGACTTCCGAATATAACGTCCATATCCGATAGGACCGAACCAAGAAATGGGAAAATCCAGTAAAGGGCCTTTCCCAAGAACCCGACGTCGGGCCGAGGTGAGCCGAACCCTCAACCTCAGGATTATGAGTCAGGGAGCCTTACCATCAGTCTACCGATGCTGCCCAATGGTGCATTTTTTATGAACATGTTTTATAATTTTACTCCTGACGCACAGGCCCCTTTTTAAGGTTCACCTAGGTCCTTCTTGCTATATAAAAGGCATGTCTCAAATGGTTGGAAAGTGATTCGGGTAGGCCCTTGTTATCTTGCCCCCGGTTGTTTCTTTCTCTCTATCTTGTTTTTGCCTGCGTGTAATACGAAACATCATTATTTGTAATGGGATCCAAAAGTGCGATGGTGTGAATGAAGCGACCAGTGTCAATCGGAACTTGTATTTCTAAAGACTCAAATAAAGGAGTGAACCATAATCGAATATATAACTTTGGCTGACAGTGTGGTTCGTATTGCAACAGCGACGGAAACTGTAACTGTGGTCTAGATTATGTCGATGGGGGAGTTTAAAAATCGACATTAAATTACAACGGACATTGTGTTACTAGTAGGCCCTGCTGGATTTGACTTCGATCGTGCATTTTGCGTCAGGCACGAAGACTCACAAACTCGCAGGGTTTACTGGGACGCCGTGAATTTCATCTCAAGGCAGTAGAATGACACAATAATTGTAGAGGAATTTAAATCCTGGAGACAAGAACTACAAAAACTGTAAACTCACCTCAGACAATGTTCATGCGGCCTCCTCAGTGCATAAATGGGAAGATGACATTTTTACCATGGGTGTATGCTAACATAATAGTACCCACTGAGAAGTCGAGCAAGAAAGATTCCCTCATATTATGTGTACTCACATAGAAAACGCACTCGCCCATATTTTATAAAATGCAACAGTAAAAAAAATATTTAAAAAAACACCTGAAAAAACAAAAAACAAATAGCCAACGCATTGGGCTATTAAAATCAAATTAAACGCAGCATTTCAAGAGAGGAATGAACAATTTGAAGCCCTTGAGGGAGATAATCAAATTAAAATGCATCGCTAATTTTATTTCAAGGGGATTCTCTCCCTTGAAATACGTAGAAAAATCTACCCGCTTATTTTTTTCCTTTCCTTCATTCTTTCTTTTATTCTTACAGAAAAAAAATACAAGCTAGTGAACCTGACAACACACGTAGGACATATTTTCTTAACGTACACAATGTCTGTGCAAGACTTTCATAACCCTAGTATAATAAGCATGTGCTTTCCCTCAAAAACAATTTCAAGCAAATTCAATAAGACGGCTCTGAAAGGTTTGCTTATTAATTGAACAGGATGCGCTGACCCTAGCTGAAAATAGTACACCGCACTCTAGAGAGACTAGCAGACAGGTAATTAGTTATAATTTGTTCAGTACTGTTTTACATTGGAAACTCTAAAAGTGCTTGTTTTCATCACTGTAAAGTACATTATACGAAACGAGAAATAAAGTGCTTGTTTTCGTTTTTTTTGTTTCCTTTTCGATCCATAATAATAACCAGCAGCTTTTGAACATATTCCTTTTTTTTTGTCTTATCATCAATATTTTACTCGTTTGCTCTGAGGGGAACATCAGAATTTTCTGTAGGTTTTTCTGATACTGTTCTGGTGTATGGTGTTCGTGAAAATTCAATAATTCTTTGACGTGTGCTCATAATTGTATATCATAAATTACGTCATGGATTCTTGGGATCGAACAGTAACAACTCAAAGTAGCATGCACGAACACCTCGATTCCTTGTAGTGTGCTAAGACCACATTATTATTATTATTAATGTTATTGTGAGTTCTGTCATGAGAAATTACTCAAACTATTGTTTCTATGTTTCACATATGCGCATTCGACCACCACCACTACCATCACTATCACCATCACCATCACCATCACCATCACCATCATCATCATCATCATCATCATCATCATCATCATCATCATCATCATCATCATCATCATCATCATCATCACTATCATCACAGACAAATAATTTCCCGTTTTCTTATGTTTGTCTTGAAGCATAACAATTTGCACCATGTCAAAACATTTTACGTAACCTGAAAATATCGGTACCAAAATCAGGACATGCGAAAAAAAAAGAAACATGCACATTCGCGTTGATATGTATAATCGTATATAATGCATACAGGTGTGTAAGTATGTATGTGCTCGTGTATGTGTGTTTGTGTGTGTGTATCTCTGTGTGTGTGCTGTGTGTGTGTTTGTGTGTGTGTGCGTGTGTGTGTGTGTGTGTGTGTGTGTGTGTGTGTGTGTGTGTGTAAAGTAACTGAAAAGCTCAGACAAACAGCCAGATGGACAGAGAAAATAGGGGTGCGATAAAGAAAAGAGAATAGAAGAGTCGAATTTTTGTTTTTCCACGTTAGGGAAGTCGGTTGTGTTCTTCAAACTTCTCCTGTTAAGTTCTTGATATCGCTTTTAAACTATTGCCGTGTCTACCAATTTCGATTGGGTGCTCTGGTGTAGTTTGCTCTTTCTTTCCTATCTAACATCTATCAATTTTACCTCTCTTCCTTCTTCTCTGTGTATGTTATTGTCTTATAGTAACGCGTCCAATCAATGGCACTTATATGACCTAATTATGTTGTAATTGCATTGAAACTCTTACTTACTCTACTCCTTCTTTTCTTTGTATGTTACTCTCCACTAGTAGGTTCTCTAATTTTCCGCACTTTTTATGACCTATATGTGTTGTAAGTTCCGTAAAAGGTGTACTAAGGCTTTTTTTTAAAATTAAGAGGTAAAAAATCAATTTTGAGCGTGCCTGGATTATACGTGTGCGCATTGAGAGCGTAAATAACATTCCCTTCCCTCCTTTGCTTTGTTGGCCAACTTTCGTTGAAGGTTTTGTGTTTCTCTGATCGATTCTGAGCACATGATTTCTGAAATATGTCGGTACACAACGGGCAGGATGGATGGCAACAATGGTTGTGATTGCAGAGTGATTTTCTTTTTGTTGCTTTTGTTTTTTGTGGGGGTTTTCTTTTGTTTGTCGTGTTTTTTTTCGGGGG
>NW_004797349.1:5883-8291 GCF_000002075.1 Aplysia californica
GTGTGTGTGTGTGTGTGTGTGTGTGTCAGTGTGTACGTATGTGGTGAATGAGTGAACAACACACTCCAAATGTATTGTTACAGGAATCAGAAATGGCATTATTAAACATGTGCCTTCAAAACAGAAATCGTGAGGCGGGAGAAGCGGAAAAGCGGAAGATTGACTTAGATCTATAGCTGGAAAGGAAAGCGAAAGATAAAGTAACTTGACAAAATCAAGATGAAAAAGATTTGAAAAAGGTAACAGGGATTTTTGTTTTTTTTAAATTTAGTAATCAATAACTCTGCAACTTTCTGAATAATAAAAAAACACACTAAAAAAAACTGCCCACAAAGGCATCACTTCGAGCTCTAAGGACGACAGGGTTCGAACTCCGCTTTTTGTGAGAACTGAGTTACACACACATTTGTGACACAGATACCTTGTCAAACACTCAAGACAAACTGACCTTTATTTTTTTTTTTCAGCTTGAAGCTTGATTAATGAATATTGTTAAAACATTTTAACTGAAGGAGTGTGAATCTTTGAATCACATTTTCTCAAAACTATGCTTCATGGAGCTGGTACCCTGTCATTCTAAGAACGCGATCAAGGTGGCATTATGCCCATGTGTTTAGGTGACAGAAATCGGCCAAGTGGGTACGGCAAAGACAAGAGAAAAGATACGGCGGGATTAACCGTCCTGGGAAAAAACCTCGATCCGTATCCTATCGAATCTCTTTGACTTTTGTATATTTTTAATATATCATACACAAAAAATGGCCTCAGTTTTAATCCATGGTTCTATTCTTCATTGCACCCTTTTCCTTACCCTTTCCCAAAAGAGTCCCTTAATTAATAGGCGCGCGTTCTGGTTCATTTGGTGCCATACTAGACTGGAATGCAACCGGTCTGAATCTTCAAAAGAGTGAAATATTACATGTATATTCATGAATTTGCTTTGCATGATGAGATTTTCACACATTCTAATCATCCGGCCAATTTTTCCACGGAGACAGACTTTAACCCGAAAGTACTGCCTATTAATTAATTTCACTGCTTTGAGCGAGGCATGAATGACACCCGTAATTAATATCTCTTGCTACTTGCACACAGGATCATTTTTTACTCGTCCACATCATACCTCTAAACTCCGTAATGTGCTCGAAAAAAAAGTACATGCGTCGGCGATGTAATGGCTCTTCCTCTGTTGCTAGCTTGAGATAGGAGTTCGGTTTGCGTGTGAGGAAGCTATTTCATCGAGTATCTGTTCTGTCTGTTGGGATACTGTATCCGGCTTTGTCCGACCGGGTTTGCAATTAACTGACAGGCACGGTCGGAGCACCTCGCTCCCTAAACGATTTAAACTGTGTCAACGGGGACGACAAACATTTTTTTAAAAAGTTATCACATTGCGGGGGAATCAGGCGCTTGTCAGTTTTTATGTATGTGGAGTTACAGGTACCATCTGAAGGATTATTCATTTACCTTGCTTTCTATGAAAATACTAATCTACCGTGAATGGAAGCGAGATATAAGCGATTAAAGGAGGTGGGGGTTGCCTGGTTTCAGTTGTAAAATTAGCGAGAAAGTGGCCGCCAAAGTTGGTAACTTCAAAAGCTTGAGAGTCCTTGAAAACTAAAGAATTACAGATTTTGTATCTTTAATCAACGTTTTGCAATTAAATTCACACGGAAATGTTTTTTTTATATGGACTTAAGAGCTATGGAGCCAAAATATAAAAATTCTATAAAGAATGCCAAACTGGCGGAAACATGTCTTGTCTCTTCAATTTCATTATTATTTTGACAAGCGCCTGATTTCACCACAAAGCTTCCAGTGCTGCGGTGTCCTTCACACATCGTGAGTTTCTCCCTTCTCCATGATGTAATGCCAGCGGCAGATCTTGCGTCCGTTGCCCACCATGGCCTCGTCCCAGTGTTCCATCACGCTCTCTTCCGTTGACCCTTGACCCATCATCACGTGACCAATCAGAGGGTCACCTCTAAGGCGGTCGCGGTCGTGTACTTCAAAGACAATTCGCGTGAGGCTTAAGGCTTTGGAGCGAGTGTTGATCTGTGGGTGGTCAAGGAAATGGATGTAGACGAAAGATATTAATGAATTTGGACAAATGGGGTTTGTAAAACAAAACAGAACAAACAAAAACATGAACTGTCTTTGACATGTTCTGGAAAATGATTATACATAATTTACACTCCCATTGACAAATATTTTATAATTTGACATATTATAGTGTGTGCGTGTACGTCTATGTGTATGTGTTTGTACATGTGTGTGTGTGTGTGTGTGTGTGTGTGTGTGTGTGTGTGTGTTTGTATCTCTACAATGATTGCAACCTCTCAAACTGTGTGTATAATGCCGTCAACTCTAGTGATCAGTCTATTCCACACAGGAAAGATACTGGATGG
>NW_004797349.1:8768-10293 GCF_000002075.1 Aplysia californica
GTCAGTTTTTGAGAAAGTGGCGTTATTGGCATCATCTTAAAACTGGTTTATTTGTCTTCCTTTCTATGAAAAAATTACCCATTTATCTTTAGTACTAGTCAAGATGTTTGCGATTGAAGGAGGAGGAGGTCATCTGGTGTCAGAGGTAAAATTTGTTTTTAAAATGGCCGCCAAAGTTAGGTGACTTCCGAAGCTAGAGTTCTTGGAAACTACTACTTTTTACATTTTTTGTGTGTGCCTTTAATCAATGTTTTTCAGTAAAATCCACACAGCAAGGTGTTTCAAAATGGACATAAAAGGTGTTGAGTCAAAAAATAAAAATTCGATAAAAATTGCCTAACAGGAATAAAAACGCTGTTTTCTTCGATTTCCATATTTTGACGAGCGTCTGATTTCACCACGATATCTCACAGTTATCTCCGTGAAGGAGCCCCCGTAGCCCATCATAAACGGCCCCCGATATGTCTGCGGGAGATAACACCCACACCGGTGATCTCCGACGCACAAATTGTCCACACAAACCCGGATTGGTCCCCTGAGGACCTGGAGAATATCCGTGGCATGATGACGTCACTCACCCAGGTCTATACCTAATGGACACCCCGGGCAAGGCCGATGGAGAGAGAAATGGCGGGGGATATTTTACTGTCCGCTCCGCGGGGACGGAGAATTATCGAGAATGATCGAGACGGAGCTTTTATCGGAGATTCCACAAGCTCTTAGTTGTGATAAGACGTGCTGGACAAAAGTGAAGTAGACATCGGTGTGCCTTTCTCCAACATAAGCCGAGTAGACATTGGTGAGCTCTTCCCCCAAATCGCTCTCAACATCTCGTGAAAACAGTTTGATACCTATTGAAAAACACGCGCGTATATTATACTGGTGCTATCGACAAACTCTCGCTGTTTACGGCCTGTGCAGATTACTTGTTCATTGTAGACGTTTTACGTCGCTATTGACACAGTCTAGGTTGTTCAGTAGGCGGGCGGCAGCGACTGTGCCCAGCTTGGTCCACCAGAGTTGATGTGTGTACAACATCACAGCCGTCAGACGGGGATACTCTATTATAAAAGATAAAATAAAGATTATATATATATATTACAAAACAGAGAACTCAATTTTGTTGGAATGCGGAGTTATTGGTATTGCCTTAAAGCTTGTACTTTTGGCTTTCTTTTGATGAACGAAATACTATCTGTCGTAAATACAAATCGAGATATTTGCGACTGGGGGAGGTGGGGGTCGTATTGTTTCAGAGATGAAATTAGCCAGAATAGTCCCCAAATTTGGTCATTCACATAGGGTGAGAGTCCGTGGAGATTGACATTTACATTTGTTTGTGCCTTTAATCAACATTTTTCAGTAAAACCCACGAAGAAAAACATGTTTTTAAAAGGACAAAAAACGATGATGAACCGAACCCTAACTCTAACCCTAATCCTAGCCCTAACCCTAACCCTAATCCTAGCCCTAACCCTAACCCTAGCCCTAACCCTAACCCTAATCCTAACCCCAACCCTAACCT
>NW_004797349.1:10393-13849 GCF_000002075.1 Aplysia californica
GAGAGAGAGAGAGAGAGAAAGACAGAGAGAGAGAGAGAGAGAGAGAAGAAGAAAAAGAAGAAGAAGCCGCAGAAGAAAAGAGACAGACAGTCAGACAGAGACAGAGAGAGAGGGAGACAGAGAGAGGGCAAACATAAAAACTGTTAATTATGGAAAGATATTCAAGCGAGAGGAAGGCGATATGAGACCACAGAAGAAAAGAGAGCGCAGATAACAAAACAAAGGAAAATGTTAACAAAACAACCAGCATTGTTAGCTGTTGGAACTGAACAGACGAAATTCTTTTCAATTTCCGCAATATGAGAACAGAAACCATTATTGCCCCCGCACTCTAGAGATGTTTCGTTGAAAGCAGGATTAGGAGATAGAGAATGTTGATTCTTTGGTTTAGCGGGACAGGGGTTGAGCCTATTGAAAGAACGTGCCTGCGCGAAAAGGCTCGCTCAACCTAACACAGCGTGATTTTTTTCAGGTTTAGTTACAATTGTAAAGCACATTGAGCACTTTTCAAGTGGAAATGCGCGATATAAATTATGTAAATTAAGTTTATTTATGTTTTCAAATAAGAAATTAGCAATGTGCATTGATTTCTTTTCAGTTTCATTTTTGTCATCAGAATGACAGATATTGCCATTGTCATCATTATTGTTGGCGCCATTTTGTTTTTGTTATGGCTTCTCTTGTAGTAGTTTTCTTCTTATTTGTTGTTGTAGTATGTTGATGTTGTTGTTGTTGTTGTTGTTGTTGTTGAATTTGTTGATGTTGATGTATTTGTTGTTGTTGTTGTTGTTTTGGTTGTTGTTGTTGTTGTTGTTGTTGTTGTTGTTGTTCTCCTTCTTCTACTTCCTCTTTTTCTTCTTCTTACATACTTGTAATGATACACTGGATCAAAAGAGTTCATCATGAAGACTTAACACATAACTTAGTTTATGAAATAAAAACCAAGGAAACGATAATCAGACATCAGAAACAAAAAGTAAATACATTTTAATTTCGTCTTGGAACAAACATCTCTAATCTCCATGTGTCTTTCCGCCATTAGCGAGTTGTACCCCCTTCTAGAACCTCAATGGACCATTGCTAAATCAAGATTCCCATCGAACCTGCGTGGGTTTTGGCTCTTGTATTCTACACAGATTAGATTTCTGGCAGCTTCGTCTGTCCTTTATCAATTGTTATTGTTATGTCCGTTCTTTGTGCCACGTCCCCATCATCTCTTCAATTATTTCTCTCTGTCTCCGTCTCTGTATCTTATCTGTCAGTAGTCTCTCCCTTTCTCTCTGCCTTTGTATGTATTTATGTCTGTCTGTCCACCTACCTGAGGAACTGTCAACAGTACATCTTTCTTCCTTTCTTCCTTCCTTCCTTTCTTCCTTCCTTCCTTCCTTTCTTTCTTTCTTTCTTTCTTTCTTTCTTTCTTTCTTTCTTTCTTTCTTTCTTTCTTTCTTTCTTTCTTAATGTGTATCTCTCCCTTTTCTACAATTCATTTCCTGCTCTGTCTCGCTAATAAACAGAAATGTGCGCGGCACACACACACACACACACACACACACACACACACACACACACACACACACACACACACACACACACACACACACACATACACACAAACACTAACATAATTATACACAATAACACGAGCGCTTACACAGATGTACCTACATGCATACAGATACAGAGACACATAGATAGATGCATAGATCCATAAAAACATAGACACGTGTACAAATGCAAAGATACATATCAAGGGACGAACAAAATTGAATCCAGACCCACAGACTGACAGACAGACAGACAGACAGACAGACAGACGGACAGACAGACAGACAGACAGACAGACAGACAGACAGACAGACAGACAGACAGACAGGCAGACAGAGCGATGGCATACTGATAGACGAAAAGACAATGCAACTCTACTTGAGCGCTTGACTCCATACAATAATTAGAATAGGAAGGAAACCTTATTGATTTACTGCCATCTTTTGTCTCCCTTGACGGACTCTTGATTTATTGGTCGCCATTAGAACATGACAGCGCCCTGCGCTTCCGATACACTTAATAAGAACTCTTCTGGAATTTCAGTTAAACCCGTTTTACAGCAATTTTTGTCTTTAAAATGGATGCAAAACCACTCTTCCTTGAAGGATTGTCCATCTTCGATAGATCAAGGAGAAGTATTTTTTACTCAAGGAACAAGAAGCCAGACTTTAACTCTCCTAAAAAAAACCAGGAACTTGAGCTATGCCTTGGGCTAAAACTAGATTCGACCGCAAGGTAATCTGCCGTCTTTTTCAGTCCAAGTGCTAAAAAAAAGTTCTTCCAAGATTGGATCCTCAGGCGTGCGTGGGGCTACGATACTTGCCCTCTACCTATATCGTACATCCGCCTCCACCCCCACCACACACTAGCACAATATTGCTCTAATCTGTCATTAGTTTACAGTTTTGCGTCGGCACAGGACCTTAAAAAAGTAGTTTACTATGACGTAGTTTAGAATTAATTGTAGCTGACTGTCTTGCGTAGGCTAGTGCTTATCAACCTTTTTATAGGAAACGCCCACTTTTGCCTCCTGCAAGAGGCTAAAATGTTCGTACCGCACACAAACATGTTTTTTTTCCAAGCGCGGCGAAAAATAACATTTGCCTGTCACTACCTCGGTGGTCCCACCGCCCACCAAAATTACTAAATTAGCTTCTTGTGGGCGATATTGCACAGACTGGCAAACACTGGCGTAGGCTGTGCGAGGAGACAGACATCACGCAAGTGCATCGAAGACCGGGGGCAAGATAGCAAGATAGTCAGCTATTTTTACTCACTGGCGTTACTTGTATTGTTTTCAACTATTATATTACACTGGGCTTTAGAATTCACATGGCTATAAAACTCTTAGGTAAAAGCAAACACATAGATAAATAATATGCCTTCACATACATTGCGTTCATTTCACCATTTCTCCCCCATGCTGACCAGCCATCCTCTACTCACTTGCCATCTTTCTCATCCCCCCCACCCCAAAAAACCCCCCGCCCGCTGACGTCTCGGAGCCGGCGATAACTGGACGGAACGCCTCGGCAGTCGTGTCACAACGCGGAGGAATCAGGCGCTCGTCAGTTTTTGAGAAAGTGGCGTTATTGGCATCATCTTAAAACTGGTTTATTTGTCTTCCTTTCTATGAAAAAATTACCCATTTATCTTTAGTACTAGTCAAGATGTTTGCGATTGAAGGAGGGGGAGGTCATCTGGTGTCAGAGGTAAAATTTGTTTTTAAAATGGCCGCCAAAGTTAGGTGACTTCCGAAGCTAGAGTTCTTGGAAACTACTACTTTTTACATTTGTGTGTGTGCCTTTAATCAATGTTTTTCAGTAAAATCCACACAGCAAGGTGTTTCAAAATGGACATAAAAGGTGTTGAGTCAAAAAATAAAAATTCGATAAAAATTGCCTAACAGGA
>NW_004797349.1:13949-14979 GCF_000002075.1 Aplysia californica
CTCTCTCTCTCTCCCTCTCCCTCTCTCAAATAACCCACCTGGAGCCCCGGTCAGATGATGTGAGGGCAGCCCTCGGGCCTGCGACACTCCCACCAGGAGACGCGCCAAGCGGGAATCAAGCAGCAGTTCCACCTGCAGGTGACCGAGATCCTGTGAACAGAAAAACAACGTCAGTTACTTAACGGGTAAAATTAAATTTCGCCCCACCCCCCCTCCTCCCTTTCGTAGAATAAGTCGAAAACTTCTTTCGAACATAACATGACGCAACCCACGCGTGGCCCACCGGAGAGTGGAGACACTGGATGTGCGCACTAAGTCAAGTAAGTTCCGAAAGGAGGGCTAACGTTTACTTCTTCCAGTTATTGAGCCATCCCAGTACTTGATTATTGTATTAGTATGTGGGACAGGAGAACTAGGGGAAAGTAAGTATGTTTATTCAGTGTTTAAGGCCATCGGCCCACATCACATCCCATAAAACACTCATTTGATAAGTAAAGTTTCCATAATGAATAAGTACAAGTTGTGCACATATCTCTTAGCATGGGTCAAACATTGCATATTTCTGTCACTGGGCTGAGTCAGGCTGGGAGGGATTAACAATTTCCTTTGATGGACAAAGTGTGAACAATAGAAAATAAAGTGAAATTCATCTTCAATTTCATGAGAGTTACACCTCTTACATAAATTAATTTCCACCGATAGAGATTGTTATTTAATGGAAGGCTATGGGTTTTTAACAAAGCTATGACTCTGCTCCAGTACCGTTGGAGGTTGGTGATATATTCAACTGTTTCTGGAATTGGAAGAAAGAAAACATTATACTTGCGACAAACTTCTTCCTCTATGTTCTGCACAGAACGATTAACAAGTCTACTTTTTACTTCACTGAAAACAGTCTACTACTTCCAACATTTTGAGAACACCAGGCATATCCAAAACCAGGGGAAAATTAAGTGTAACATGGATGGACAACATGAAAACATGGATTGGCCTGAATATAGCAGAATGTGTCAACGGCAGCTCGCGACCT
>NW_004797349.1:15079-18563 GCF_000002075.1 Aplysia californica
CACACACACACAAAATACAGCAACTCGGGACCATGACAGAGATGTCACCTCCAGGCCAGGAAGGCGTATTAGTAATGATTGAGAGACTTGTGCTCTGCCTAAACTGACTTCTAATGTAAGAAGAGAATTACTACGGTAAATCAGTGATTATAATGGTAGTAAAGAATGCTCTATTCCCTCATTGCAACAATAAAGATAATTAGGGAGGCAGGCTGCTTCGATCCTGTCCTCCAGCGTGAGCCCAGGCTAAATGGGAGACGGCATTCCAGCAAGCAGAAGCAGGTGATCGATACAAAATTATCCTACCAGGGAATCGAACTCATGCCGCCTTCATCATGCAACGGCGAAGATCCTTCTCAATGTACCATGGGCGGCGGCGGTAAGTCAGTTTACACGAGTAACGGGTGTTTGTTTTTTTACAAGACTGCCCTCAGGGTTGGTAGATGAAAGCTTTCTCAGAGTACCTTGTCTGACATGGTAAAAAAGAGAATAAAATGTAAGAGCCAACAGCAATGTGATATAGTAAATCTATGTAAGAGGAGGGATCTACAATTCAACTTCCATCTCCTACACAGCACCACACCCATTAATGCTGAGCCAAGCCGGCAGGGAGCATTGTAAACTCCTCAAACAATTTAAACTTAAACATCGCGCTCTCGGCTCCGGACTGAAGTCGAACAATCTGTAGTCCAGATGAACACATGCTGAGCTGACAGAACGTCAATCTTTGACACGAATGTAATTCTTTGAAATACAATTTCTTCTGAATTTTTTTTACGTAACAAAAAACGTTCTCCTCAGTTGTAGCTGTAGCTACATGCGAAAATAAAACAAAACAAATTAAAATAAAAACACAAAACAAAACAAAACAAAAAACGGAAGTCACAGTATTGAAGGTTGCAAGACAAAATATTTTGTGTTTCAAGGCCGAGGACATAAATTGGAAAAAAAAATTAAAAGAATTTTGTCACACTATGTTTCATAAGGGGAAGAAAGTTACCGCTTCAACAACTCCCTGAGGGAAAAACTAGTCGTTGTGGAGACAACATGTCAAACTTACTGTCATATTAAAATTTAATTCGACATTTATTCGTAAAACCCAAGGACAAACATCACGTCTTTTCTTAGTGGAGACTGTCTTTTTTCTAAATGCGTCATTTGTTCTCTAAAAGATTGTCAAAAGTATGAAAGGAGTGCGTTGTACCTATTTTACACAATAGAAGTTTCAATACTGTGGTGCAATTTGAAAAATTATAGCTGAAATGCCCATTCTAACACCACCAGGTTATATAAGAGGTGAGGCGGGACCTCTAAGTTTAACATTCATCTCCGAAAGGACGGAACCAGCTTGGTTTTAAAATTCGGATAAAATGCCTTTCCCAAAGATACAACGTCGGACCGAGCTAAGGCTCGAACCCCCGAATCCGCAATCTAACGATAACGGGACTGGTAACTTAATACGGGGTGCCCTCTACACTGGGATAGGCCGATCGGTCGCCTAAAAAACAAACGTGTTTGTTTTCGGTTTCAGGCGATCGAGTCGGGTGATCGGCCCCATCCAGCCGTAGTGGGCAGTCCGTATAACCACTAGACTCCCGACGCCACTATAATAAATTTGGTCGCTACATGTTGCAACTCCGTTCTCTGTGTATAGTCTATAATATCATTATGTACGCCATGAACCTTTTCTGCTTTAGTAGTTAACAACAACATTGTGTTAGATACTTTGATTTGATAATGCAGTACGTATTACGATTATCACACAGCGTTGAAAATTAACAAGTAGTGTTACAGAGTCTTGTAGCAACAAGATTTTACTGTGCAAACGCCAACTTTGGTTCGATTTAGTTCAATCAAATTATAAATCATTTTTACTTTTGCAAGATGTGTGTTGTTGTCAGTGGTTATAGATATTCTCAACACGTCCTGTGTGTGTGTGTGTGTGTGTGTGTGTGTGTGTGTGTGTGTGTGTGTGTGTGTGTGTGTGTGTGTGTTTGTGTGTTTGTGTGTGGTTATATATATATATATATATATATATATATATATATATATATATATATATATATATATATATAATATGTATTGTAGATTTCATCCCTGGCTCTGCTGAACAGAACGTTGTGTCCGTGAGGAAAAACTTTGTCTTAATTTCTTCTGTTCACCCAGCTGCACACTTCTAATTGATAATCGACAAAGACAGAAATGTGCATGAGAGCATTTGAGGGCCTTTCAGGCTTTCACGGGGCATGTCCCCCGAGGGATTGACGTGATAAATTAGAACAAACAGGCAAATCCAGAGACATTTCGTAACAATGTGTGAGCCTTCGATCCGAAGGAACACAATACTTCAAAATAGCACTTTCACTTAAGTCTAACCTCCAGGTCATGTATGTCACGACTGTAAACTGAACACCGCCCACAGGAAAGAAATCTCGCCCGGAGGATCCGACCCAGATATCGAACTTTTGGGCACAACGACCGACATAGAAAAACAGCTCATTATTTTTAACCAATACCAATTAAAGACTGAAAGGTCAGCCAAATGCTGAAGGCGAAAAAGAAGCACATCTATTCCAAGATAGGAAAAGTTCACAGTTCAGCTTAATTATATGAAGCAGGCCATCTTTCGCAAACGTATATTATCTTACATAGCGTCGCTGTCGGAAGCAATCCATTAAAGTCCAAATTATGAGAATGTCGATTTTTACACCCTCCCAAATCTTTATTAAAGACGTACCTTTCAACATCAACAAAATGCTGTTTAATGTATAAGAGAATATTGAAGGATTATTCGTATCACGTTACGTCTTACTTCACAGAGAAAATGCATTATGTAAAACTCGGATTTCCTTCACATGCATTAGACAAAGATATTTTTTTCTGGGAGAGAAGCATCCCTCAAAGTTGATTTTGAAATCATTTTTCACTCTGCTAAGGCTTACAATTTTCTTACTTTTCATGATTCCTAATAGGAACAACCTAACAAATACTATTTGTTGTTTCTTTTTTTTTTTGTCTCTGGTGTAAAAAGTATCCAAACGGACTTAAGTGGATTGCTTACGACGCCGACGAAGGCTCCGTCACAGACAAGAAAACACGTTTTCTGAGACCAAATTCTAGAAACACTTAAGAGTGCAAAAACATGAATTCATCGCAATCATACATGCATGCTCACTGCTGTAAAAAGAAACATTATGACATGCGTTTTGTATTGATTTTGGAAGAGTCTGTGCTTCCGAGAACTTGCGTAATTTTATTATGACACTTCTCGAGCAAGCCTCATCTGACGCCGTCGTGTTGCGTTATAACAAAAAATGTTGAGGGAAGGAAGAGAAGAGTGTATGTGTGTGTGTGTGTGTGTGTGTGTGTGTGTGTGTGCGTGTGTGTATGTTTGTGTGTGTGTGTGTGTGCGTGAGAGAGCGAGAGAGAGACAGAGAGAGAAACAGAGAGACAGAAAGACAGAGAGAGAGCGGGTAGGGCGATA
>NW_004797349.1:18952-19958 GCF_000002075.1 Aplysia californica
GAGAGAGAGAGAGAGAGAGAGAGAGAGAGAGAGAGAGAGACGGAAGGGACTGAGACTAAAGAGACAGACAGACAGAAAAAGAGGCTAAGAAAGAAAGGGGACGGGACTTGACAGACTGAGTGCACCAAAAAAAAGAGAAGAAGAGAGCGAAGGATAGGAAGAAGGACATGTTGGGAATATGAAAAAGAGATCTAAGGATGCACGATAAGGTAACGAAAAGTGCAGTTTTAATAAAATAGCTATCTAGATGGACATGATGTATAAAGGAAAAATAGAACATTAATATCGTCCATGAAAAGAAAGCAAATTTCATCCTAAGAGACGCGGACAAGAATAAGAGAACATTGAAGGATCATTCGTGTCACGTTATGTCTAACTTCACAGAGAAAATGGATTATGTAAACTCGGATTTCCTTCACATGCATTAGACAAAGAGATTTTTCCCGGGAGAGAGGCATTCCTCAAAGTTGATTTAAAATCATTTTTCACTCTGTCATTATGTCACAGGCCATGCAGCCATTGAAGGACAAGGAAATGCAGTTTGACAAAGACAGCGTCTTCATACCCTGTTTTTTATGTGGGCTATGACAAGATACTACTCTTGCCCCTAAAAATTGTGACTCCCATCAAATAAAAACCTCATAGAAATAATAAAAATAACCAGATTAGCAACAAACGACAACGACAATAACTACAACAACAACAACAGTAAAAATAACAGCAACAACAAGAACGACAGCAACAACAACAACAACAATGACAACAGCAACAACAACGACAAAGACCAGTGACGACATTCAACTATTTTAATTTCCTGACACGTCATACTGATGTTATATGTTGTATTCGGTGCGTTTTATAATACAATACCGTTATCTCACTCTATCGGCCAAATGTTCCGCGGTCTCGTTCCTTCATTTTGGCAAGAAAAAAAAGAAGCGTAACTTTGCAGTGTATGCCACTCAGACAAACAGCCTTCTACTATTGTTTTCTCATTCTCTCTCTA
>NW_004797349.1:20058-22464 GCF_000002075.1 Aplysia californica
CCCCCCCCCCCCTCTCTCTCTCTCTCTCTCTCTCCCCCTCTCTCTATCTATCTATCTATCTATCTATCTATCTATCTATCTATCTATCTATCTATCTATCTATCTATCTATCTATCTATCTATCTATCTATCTATCTATCTATCTATCTATCTATCTCTCACTCTCTTTCATCTTGCAAATGAGGGTCATAGTTTCCTAACCACGTTGTCTCACTCAGAACAGAAAATACGATTCATATCCTGAAAAGAGCATAATTTTTTGTTAAAACGTAAATAGTTTTTCTAATGAATATTTCACTTTCACTACAGCGACAATAAACTTATACGGCATTTCATTTTGACGCTTCTCTCTCTCTCTCTCTCTCTCTCTCTCTCTCTCTCTCTCTCTCTCTCTCTCTCTCTCTCTCTCTCTCTCTCTCTCTCTCTCTCTCTCTCTCTCTCTCTCTCTCTCTCTCTCTCTCTCTCTCTCTCTCCACGTATATAACATTATATATATATAATGCTTACATGCCACGTAATGAGTTTCGTATTGCTGCTTATTGAGGTTAAACTTTAACTGATTAACTGTGTTTTACATGAGTTTTTAGGTAACTCTCTGTACGTTCCCCTATCATGGCCAGTGTAATTATGTAGATCTATGTGAACTTCTGTCGTGTTGTACAAAACAGAACGCAAAAATTTGCAGTTCAGTCCTGATCTACAACAGAGAGATTGCTTGGATTTGCATAGCCAAGTAATGTATTCTTTGCCGGGGACAGGTCAGCAAAACGCAGAGGGAATATCTAGAAGGCTGATTGGCTGAAACAAATTAATCTTTTTATGGGTAATTGTTGAGATGATTTACTACGGTTTTTTCTTTTTGTCCCAGTGTTGAATTTACTTACTCAGAACCGCCTGAATCTGAGGAACGAAGGATTCGTTTGTCTGGTAGCCGACATGGTTGGTTTGCAGGTTACATCAAAGACCATCAGATATTGGAGTTCTTGATGGATTAGAGGCGTCAACCGTTCTTGATTTAACCGTTTGATCTGTACTTCATCACTTTTAATTCTAGACCTACTTTTTAGCAATGCTCTTTAGCCATTAGATTCTGCGTCTGAAATAGCAGCAATTAGTGTTTGAATTGGAGTGAACTTATATAGGAGTTTCGTTATATGAGATCTCAAAAAAGTGTTGAATGTGTGAACTCGCTGCCGTATCTCATCTGCTTTTGCTTTGTTCTGTCTTCTGATTTAAAGGTAAAGCAAAAGGAATGAACATGAAAACGTAAAACTTTCCCGATATTGTTGATATTGGTGGTAATACTCTTGGACAGGTACAAGTGTGTGTGTGTGTGTGTGTGTGTGTGTGTGTGTGTGTATGTGTGTGTGTGTGTGTGTGTTTGTGCGTGTGTGTGTTTGTGCGTGTGTGTATGTGAGAGAGAGCGAGAGAGAAAGGGAGACAGAGAGAGAGAGAGACAGAGAGAGAGAGAGAGAGACAGAGAGAGAGAGAGAGAGAGAGAGAGAGAGAGGGGGAGGGAGGGGGGAGGCAGAAGAGGAAGAAGAAGACGACAAACGGACGGTCTCAAATCTGTGTTATCACATAATCACATGGTACCTAACTAGCCGTCACGTACACTGCACAAACGACACCAAAAACAATAGCCTTTGAAAGAGAACCAACTCAGATGTCTGTTATAAATTCGGTCACGTGCAAAAAATGGTCTTCTACTGGTTATCTCCAAATACAGTTAATTTATTGAATATGTCCTTTATCCTAGCCTGTAACTGTTATAAAAATAGTTCAAGTACAACCTCAGACCCATACCGTGATGTTTTAACCAAATGAAAAGGAACCAGTGATTTAAGGCGCCAGTAAGCCTCGGAGGTAATGGCAAATCATTGACTTCAAAACACTATTATCACGTGACACTTTCACAAAGTGCACACAATAGCGCCACTATGGGCACTCTTCAGAATTAGCGGATATCCGGGTACGCAGTCATTGTTTCATGAGTGAACTATTTCGATTTTGATGTTCTGCGGGCATTGCAGTGTGTGAAAACTCATCAAGACAGTATTCTCTTTCTCGCCAACCACCGGCCACAGTTAATTAACTACGGACAGAACTAGATCGATGCAGAAATAATGGCATTGCTACCCTAGCTCTTAGCTTTTCTTCAGCTTTAGTTCCGCTGTTTTATCCTAGAGGGCTTCAGCATTACTCAGGGTCATCGATTCTCCGTAAAATGTTATCATAAAATAAAATGATACACAAGAAACTTAAGCTGCTGGAGATGAAAAGGTGATGCCCTTTTTGAGGGGATGATAAATGTCACACTAGAATTAGAAAAAGGTCTGTTCCTATGATTCTTCACTCTCTCTCTCTCTCTCTCTCTCTCTCTCTCTCTCTCTCTCTCTCTCTCTC
>NW_004797349.1:22612-24836 GCF_000002075.1 Aplysia californica
TTTTTTTATAGATGTGCTTAGAGGCACACATAGAAACACTCATCCACACGGACATGGAGGAGGGGCTGGCTTTGCCGCCCCCCGCGGCCACCCAGATGGGGAGAGAAAGCCGGGAGAAACCAGGATTTTTCGAGAGAGGGGCTCGCTTACTCTCGCACCATACTGATACAATGGAGAGAGAGGGAGAGAGAGAGAGAGAGAGAGAGAGAGAGAGAGAGAGAGAGAGAGAGAGAGAGAGAGATGGGGGGGGGGGGGTGAGAGAAGAGAAACAGAGAGACAGGTAATAGAGCATTTCCTGAACTCCAAAGTGTTAGTCAAGTTTGTAAACCACTTGTGCAAAGTCAGTAGGCAGGTGCCATCAAAGGGAGACGAGTGGTCGTAATTACGTAAAAGGCACGTCCTGTGTTTCTAAAATTCAATTTCATTATAACAGCTGTTTAAAAATGTTCGAAATGGGTCCCGATAAAAGTCTTTACAATGCCAGACAGAAGGCAAATAACGTGTTGGGAAATTTCTAGAGCACAACATTTAAATAAATGTTACAGGGTAAAGACCTTTTTACAAAATTAAGTGTTGAAACAACGTGATTGAATGAAGTTCCTTTATCGAGCATTTTAGAATCAGTCTTGGTCGAAAACACTGTAAATATGTTCTCCCCCACCCAAACAGAAGGCATATTATGTGTATGCAAACTTCAAGAACACAACAACTAAATAAAGTTTACGGGAAGAAGACCTTTTACAAATTAATGTAGAAGCGAAAAACAGTTTTCACTCAAAAATATTGTATGAATGATAATATGTGGGTTTTTTTTGTAGAAGCTTTCTATCTCAATTGGATCTGTATGTATTACCGTTCCCATTCCTCTTCGTGTTGCTCCTCATACATTTCTCTTGGTATAAGATAAGAAAAAACACATTTTGATGTGTTATCCATGTTGTCTCACATTTCTTATACTGTGAGTTTGCGTGCGTCCGGCTCCCGTGTATTCCCTCATACGCCTGTTATAAAACGCATACCCCTTCCAATGTGGCGATTTTATCCATATCAGACTCAGGTCAATCGTGATTAAGAAAGCAAAATAATTCACGATTGCTATATCGATCATTGGTTGTGATTTGTAGCTGATTTTAGGCGTGTTTCTTCTCTCTCTCTCTCTCTCTCTCTCTCTCTCTCTCTCTCTCTCTCTCTCTATCTATCTATCTATCTATCTATCTATCTATCTATCTATCTATCTATCTATCTATTTATCTCTATCTCTAGTTGTTAGGCTTCCGGACTCATAATCCTGAGGTTGCGGGTTCGAGGGTTCGAGCCGCGAACCCGACGTTGTGTCCTTGGGAAAGGCACTTAACACGAATTTGCCTCACTTCACCCAGGTGTGAATGGGTACCCGACCATAGACAGCGAAAGATCTTGTCAGTATGTCAGTGTTTTAGCGCCTATAAATGGCCGCTTGCATTGAGGTTGTTTTAGAATGCTCTCAGGTCTGCTGGGGTAATAGTATAGATCGTGAAGCGCATAGAGCTTGCTGTTGAACGGGGATTTGCGCTATACAAATTTTAATGCTATCAATCTATCTATCAGTCTATCTATCTGTCTATTTATCTATCTATCTATCTATCTATCTATCTATCTATCTATCTATCTATCTATCTATCTATCTATCTATCTATCTATCTATCTATCTATCTATCTATCTATCTATCTCACCTTCTTTCTCATTGTCTTTATCCCTCTCTCTGCCCCTCCTTTCTCTTTCTGCGTCTCTCGGTCTCTTCCATTTTGCCCCCCCCCCCTCAATGCCAGAATGACCAATGGGATAGGAATTCCCCTTTTCACTTTTTCCCTGCTCAGAGGGAGGTTTATTATTTGAATTGAGCCGAAACATCACGCAATAAGATTGAAAAGATTTTTG
The DNA here is from genome assembly GCF_000002075.1 of Aplysia californica. Lineage (NCBI taxonomy): Eukaryota > Metazoa > Mollusca > Gastropoda > Aplysiida > Aplysiidae > Aplysia > Aplysia californica. The sequence continues at coordinate 24,531 of NW_004797349.1, forward strand.
TAACTGTTAATATGTCATTACGACAGTGGATACTTCCAAAGCCTGAACCTCGGATTATTCTCGCCTGTGCGCTTGGCACGAACTAAAAATGGGGCGATAATCATTATGTTCTGGCTCTCTCGATACCCCACCCGGGGTCTGATAATGTGAAAATTACGTATTCCTCGAATGCCCTGACCCTATTAACTGGCCTCGCGTCACGTTTGTCTAATGTTTTACATTGACAAAGACCGAACGATTTCAATTAAGCGTTGTATAAAGTGGACACGGATCTAAATCATTCTCCTCGTTAAGTGGAGAAAGAGA
>NW_004797349.1:24936-27583 GCF_000002075.1 Aplysia californica
TATCTATCTATCTATCTATCTATCTCTCTCTCTCTCCTTCTCTCTCATTCTCTTTCTCTCTCTCTCTCTCTCCTTTCTCTTTCTGCGTCTCTCGGTCTCTTCCATTTGCCCCCCCCCCCCCATGCCAGAATGACCAAGGGGATAGGAATTCCCCTTTTCACTTTTTCCCTGCTCAGAGGGAGGTTTATTATTTGAATTGAGCCGAAACATCACGCAATAAGATTGAAATGATTTTTGTAACTGTTAATATGTCATTACGACAGTGGATACTTCCAAAGCCTGAACCTCGGATTATTCTCGCCTGTGCGCTTGGCACGAACTAAAAATGGGGCGATAATCATTATATTCCGGCTCTCTCGATACCCCACCCGGGGTCTGATAATGTGAAAATTACGTATTCCTCCAATGCCCTGACCCTATTAACAAGGCCTCGCGTCACGTTTGTCTAATGTTTTACATTGACAAAGACCGAACGATTTCAATTAAGCGGTGTATAAAGTGGACACGGATCTAAATCATTCTCCTCGTTAAGTGGAGAAAGAGAATCGTTTTTTCGGGGGCTGGAGGTGGCTAGAAATTTAGTCAGGGCTATTATATGTAAATTACAGTGTTAAGGTACGGTGTTTGGAGGTTTGGGGGTCTCTTTGAGATACAATATAGGAAAGAAACCCTGAAAACAAGGAAGAAACAGAATGCCCTTTAAGGATATAATATAGAAGTTTGCGAAATTTCTCGAATGGCCAAGAACAGAAAAAAACCTCAGGGGAATTAAAACACTTGTCAATATGACTTATGAACAGCCCTCACACATCAAGACAGTCACTCTGAATAATTATTAAGAAAAGGGGGAGACGTGGAAGGGGGGAAAGAAAGGAAGTATAATGTAGCAATTTTAAAAAAACCAAAAGTATGGGAAAGGGGGAGGGGGTGTTTTTATTTAATTTTCGCTTAATTTGTGTCGCTACTGTAGATGCAGATTATGACATGTTCTCGAGAAATACGGTTGTGTTTCATCATCATGAGCACGTAACAAGAACTACACATTTCAATTTTTTTTCACACATTTTGAGTGGAGTATCTTTTGAAAAGAAAGAGATAAACTTCCAGTTCTTTTTCTCAAAAACAATTGGGTTTTTTTATACTAGATGTTTGTCGACCCCATTGACAAAGAGGGGATCTGCTTCGACCCAATCTGCCAAGGCCAACCCAAGCTTTGAGAGATACAACATCCAAGCAGAAAGACAGATATATGCACTCGATAAAAATTCTTTCCATCCATGTATCGAACTCACGTCTTTAGCGTTTGACAGTAACGAGCCTAACCGCTGAGTCACGGACACCGAAAAAAATCATCGTATTACGACAAAATCTCTAAAACAGACGTGTGCACTGGCTGCCGATTGGCGATGTTTACCACCAATGTTTTTTTGGATTTTCCCCAAAATATCTTTGCCTTTGATGGCAAGAGGTTTAACTATGAGCCATGTGATGACAAAGTGTTAAGGAATGTAACACAGCCAGTTGTTGGCGCCGGTAGTCTTATGGTTAAATTACCACACATAATAAAAAATAATCTTGAGATTGCAGGTTCGGGGGCTTGAGACTCTGGTCGGCCTGATGTTGTGTCCTTGTGAAATGCACTTCACACGAATTTTCACTTTTGGTTTGGTCCTATGACATTTAAATTTGGAGGTCCCGGCTATTAAATAACCTTACAGCATTGCAAGGGGCGTTAAACCTGGATAATTTCCATTACAACACGTAAGAGGGCGCATCGATTATCTCCACCTTCAGGAACATTGAATCACAGTGTCAGATTAAAATAACTTTCACCCCCCCCCCCTAGTTAAAACGAGTCAAAATAGTCTTAAAATGGTCGTGTCGACTCAAATGTGACACGAATGAGAATTTAGATACTGGGTGTGAGCACTGGGTCAAATAGGTTTGGAATGGAGGGCAAACGTCGTGTGCTTTTAATTTTACATATTCATATGTATTATGTGTTTCTCTTTTTTGCATAATAAAAATGGTTGTTGTCTCTTGTTTCTTTATGAGTTGTGGAGGGGGGATTCTTTGCCTCTTTTGTTTCTCTTTTAAATTGGAAAACAGCAGTTGATCAATAGGAAGTTCTCATTATATTTTGCTGCCAATGCCAATCCCTTGATTTGGTAAGCTTTTTTGACTGCGCATTAAGGGAGGTGACATTTAACAGGGGCATTTTCATGTAACCAGATATATATTTTAAAGACTAATTGTTCTGTTCTTGGACGGAATACGCCCCATCATGTCTTTAAGACACCACCCTATTTGGAGGGACCATTATAGATCGAGCCAGTTGAAAGTGAGAGACAGGGACAACAACAGATGGCTTTGCTAGAGAAAGAGAAAGAGAAAGAAAAGAGAGAGAGAGAGAGAGAGAGGGAGAGAGAGAGAGAGAGAGAGAGAGAGAGAGAGAGAGAGAGAGAGAGAGATGGGAGGACACATGGTTTGGGGAGGGGCTGCTAGGCAGATAGACAGTCAAACAAAGAGACGGACATTCATTGAGACAGCAAGCTTTATATTGTGCTCGACAGATCATTTTCTTTAATACGTACGTAGAGAAAGAAGAGAGAGAGAGAGAGAGAGAGAGAGAGAGAGAGAGAGAGAG
>NW_004797349.1:29207-30128 GCF_000002075.1 Aplysia californica
ATCTATCTATCTATCTATCTATCTATCTATCTATCTATCTATCTATCTATCTATCAGAAGCCATAGCTGCCGTTAGATTTCTAGGCGCCCATCGGCAGACTCGGTGTAGGATTAAATTGTTACTTTTAAAAAAAGCTAAGTCATTTATAATAATACACATACATGTATGTATATGAACACATTATATTCTAACCGCATCCTTGTGATTGCTTTCTACGATTTTTAAAGAAATGCTTGAACTAGCCCTGTTGATTAGCTATACTGTCCAGACAAACAAGATAATATATCTGTCAGATATGTTCGTGATAAGAGCAATAATTGATCTCTATTTGTCAATAGCGTTACTCGTAAACTGTTTTTTCCCGACGTCATAATTTTTGCCCACTGAACTGAGAACGACGAATCTTGTAAGCCACACTCGTCCCTTTGTGTACACAATGCGTGCACTAGACGTGTTGCAGAATTGGATGGTGCGTAGAGTTAATTTTTGGGTTTGTCGCGCTGTGGTATATTATTTGTTATCAACATTACGAGATCCACAGTAAACAGGGTGGGTTTTAATAGTTTTACGCTAAAGTGATTGAACTTTTCAAAGAATTGTTGGTCATGGTTTTGGTAATACCTAAGCAGGGGCCTGTTTGCAGTTTTATAAGTTGCACATGTCGAATGCTTTTTAGATAGAAGAACAGACAGACAGGAATCTAGCTGGATTGTTGGCTAGCTTGTAGACAGACTGGCAGATAGACAGATTGAGATACATGGATACACAGACATTTATCATAACCACCATTTTCACCAGTGCTTTAGGGTCATCATTGTTATAGCCTTTGGTGGTGTGTGGTGCGTGCGTGAGTGAATATGTGTTTTCACGAGTATGTAACACTATGTACCTTTAAAATTGATTTGTAAATCCATAATATG
>NW_004797349.1:30228-30791 GCF_000002075.1 Aplysia californica
ATGTTAAGCGCATAGAGCATTGCATAAGTGGATATGCGCTATATAAATGCAATCCATTATTATTATTATTATTATTAGCCTTTGGTAGTTGTTTTGGCCTTTATTGTTTATTGTTTAATATGTTACTGCTGCTATTTTTGAAACGGTTGTTGTTGTGATTGGGTTTGCTCATCTTCACAGCCATAGTCACTAGTCAAAATCACTTTTCTCTTGGGTTCACCTGTCAAATCGTCATTGATTGGATAAACTGTTCGACCATCACGAACAATTTGTACGAACATTACTAACAAAACAAACTCTGGCAGCTAGACAAACCAAAGGAGACCTGGTCGACGGAACTGGGGGTCGGCGCCCGGAGTGTGTATGGGGGGGAAGGAAGGAGGGGGCAGGCAAAAACTGCCCCTTCGAAATGTCGAGTTATTGATCGTCTTGTCGTTCTGAGTGTAGGTGCAGCTGGAAACTAAATAGTATGTCAAATACAGACGATTAATGAAGAATGTCCATACCAAAAGGCAAGATAAAAGGAAGAAAGAGACAGAAGTAGAGAGATAGAGAAAGAGAGA
>NW_004797349.1:32419-33663 GCF_000002075.1 Aplysia californica
GAGAGATATTTTGATTGACCTGAGGGAAGGGGTATTTTGACTGAGGCGTAGGGGTGAGGGCGGGGGCATTCTTGACTGACCATGGAAGAGAAAGAGGCAGACACCGAAACCCTAGATCTAAAAGGGTTTTGAACTTGTAGAACGAACTTGCGGACAGACAGAAAACAGACAGGTATCTTTTCACATTATCATAACATGAACTATTGGAAGGCAAACTCACCAAGTCTGCTTTCTATACGCCGTCAAGACTCGATTTCTATATATATGATCTAGTCTTTTGGATTATGATTTAATCAATCGCACCCCCTGTCTCTCGAGACGCCGATATCATCAATTTTAAAACAAATAACACCACCTAAGCGCCCAGAGAAAAGTCCCGAGGAAAACAACAGCAACAAAAAAACCCAGCGTCTCCCCTTTCCTGCTAATGATTACAGCCAACAATAATGGCAACATTCCGGCTGTTTATAAACGAACAAAAGACGTCTGACGTAGACAGCCTAAAGCGAACGATGAAGCCAATCACTCGAGTGGCGCCAAAAAAATCATGTTCAGGTCTGAAAATAGCCTATTCTTGTTTATGAGTGGGAACTGTTCTTGTTATTTTGTTGGAATTTTTGTTGTTTTTTTACCAGAAGATCAGTTTTACAGATCCCGCTAGGTCGTAACGTAATAAAAAACCCAACCTGTCACAGACAAGGAGCTGGTAATGATGGAGTTTGATTTTATACATGCACAATAACTGTTCAGCAAGACCCAGCGCCGAAACCCATATTGGCAGCTTCGAGGCTCCTCCCGTGCCAACGCCATGCCAATCTCGGTGAGATTGCCCACTTGTTTACTTTCTCTCTCTCTCTCTCTCTCTCTCTCTCTCTCTCTCTCTCTCTCTCTCTCTCTCTCTGCACATGTATCTGTCTCTTACCTTTTCCCTCCCTCCTCTCTCCTGCCTTTAGGCTCCCCTCTCTCTCGTTCCCATCCTTTCTCTACCCCACCCTTCACCCATCATTTCTTTGTGACTTTCCCCGCTAGACAACCCCTCCATAACTGCTCAGCACATGTGCAATGCACACACACTCACATGAAGAAGCAGTATGTGTCTTCAGTGTCTGCCTATATGTCCTTGTCTTACACAAGGCCCTCTTTTTGAAAGGTATAGACACTTTTCTCCACCCCCTCCCCTCCGTCAGTGTCTGCTCATACCCTTGTGTTAGCCTACACAAAGCCCTTTTGTCGAAAGGTATAGC
>NW_004797349.1:33763-39080 GCF_000002075.1 Aplysia californica
TCCTTCTCCTCCACTAAGAAATCTTTTCTGACAGGAGTCTTTTCCATTTTGTTGCACTGCTCACATGTCACTCCCCCTCCCCCCTCTCTCTCACACACATACACACTCTCTGTCTCTCTCTCATTCTCTCTCCCTAACTCTCTCTCTCTCTCTCTCTCTCTCTCTCTCTCTCTCTCTCTCTTTCTCTCTCTGTGTCCCTCTCGTTCTCGCTCTTTTCCAGTTTATAATGCGTGTGTACCATTCTTTGTCATTGCAGCAACATTCCCCTTTAACATTAAACTAAATTCTTTCAGAAAAAGAATTCACCCCGTCCTTTATGAAAATAATATTAATTATGGTTCAATTTTTATAATTCCTTGAAAATACCTTGGATTCTGGGGTCTCTATGACCTCTAGGTGTCTGAATAATAATATTTACAACTATTTGGTCTCAAGTTACAAAAAAGTACAGTCATGATAAATAAATTCTGGAACAGACGTAACAAACACCACAAGAATGTCTGCTCTTTTAGATTGTTCAGTGTCAACTGATACCTTTCTCTAAACGAAATCATTTGTTTAGCCGTTCGTGCTGTAAGAGTAGAGCTTCAAGCAAAAATATTGAATCAGTTTTCAGACTAATCATAGTATTGAATATTAAATCAGACTCACATTTCTCTTAACGTGACCCAAGCAGTCAGTACCGCCCCGCCCCAGGAAGAAAAACCCCAAAACAATATTTTCCTAAGGTATGCAGCTATTATTAATAAAGCGAATGCATAGTCAGCGAATTTATTTGACGGACTTTTTAAAACTTCTATTTTGTCATAGAATATTTCATGAATATAAATGAAAACAAATTTTTGTAAAAAAAAATACTTTAAAAAAGCTTTACGTCGTCACTGACATTTAATTTGTCCAAGTTGTTTCGAGAGGTTTTTTTGTGGAAACTTCTGAAAACAAAGGATACTCATACTCAATAAAATATTATTATTTTCCACTCAGGAAATACACGTGGAATTGGGTTGGAACCGGAGGGGGCGCATGCTTGCCATGTTTGGGGACCCAGTTTCCTTCGCCGAGGATGACCCCATTTGGCTGGGCCGTTGGCATAGATTTGTGGGTGAATGTCCGTTCTTTGCAGGGTAATCTTTTCTGACAGGAGTCTCTTCCGATTTGTCCCGGGTTTGGGGGCACTATTTATTGCTGCTGTCATAATGGTCTCATGAGGATCAAACTTCAGACTTTAACCGTATATCAGCTACACACTCCCTCCTCTCTCTCTGGTCACACACACACACACACACACACACACACACACACACACACACACACACACACACACACACACACATACACACACATACGACATCTGATTGCGGACAACGGACACAGAAACGGTGCCGGCGTCTGTGGCATAATGGTTAGGCTTTCCGCTGTGGCGCACAGAAGGCGTCAGTTCAATTCCTGAGAGAAGAAGCTATTTTGCTGAGTATCTCAGCTTGTCTGCTGGAATGCTGCATCACTTTCATCCTGGATTGGCTCTGACAGATAGGGTCTGAGCAGCCACCCCCCTAAAGTATCTAAATTGTGTCTATGATCCTTCCTCCCTCCCCCCCAATCAATTAATTATTGATACGTTCTGCTTGTGCTCTGAAGATTTTTTATCTACAAAAAAAAGAGAATTAAATCGAACTGGCCTTCGGAGGTCTTTGTTATGTTCCACTAACAGGCGGTGCAATGACCCACAAATGTTCTTGAATAGGTTCATTTTGAAAATCCCAACCTTTGTGTGAAGGCAAAGGTGAAGGTTAGACGCTAAAAGCTGCAAGAGAACTAACGCCGTGGAATTCAACCTCACATGATAGAAATAATGTTTATGCCTTCATCCACACAATTTTAAACAGCGTTTGTGGTGTAGCGGTCAGACACTTTGCCTTCACACGCAGAACACCCGAGCCTGTTTGTCTACAGAGACGTTGCTGTACCCTCTCAGCCCGGTTGGCCTTACGGACAAGGCAGCAGCCCGCCTAGTAAGGTATCTAAATTGTACCGAAGGTGGCGTTAAAAATAACCTACATTTAAAAAGAAATTAAAATAGAGCTGTCGATCAGTTAGGGGGAATGCTGTTTCGACCCTGTCTGTGAGTAAGAGCCAATCTTTGTTGAGAAACAAACTGGATCCCAGCAGAAAAATGAAACAGAAAATGGAAATATTCGATACACTTCCATACGCTGGGATAAGATTCTTGATTTGTGCGTGCAGCAGCAAAGAAAACGCACAGCGCAGGCGCCGGTCAGCCTTCACTTAGCCATGTACAGTCATTACAATCAATAAACAACAAAAGCCCTGGTCTGGCTGTGAATTGATCGAAAATGCAGCAACCTGACCTTACCCTTTCCAGCTCAATATAAAACGGTTTCCACAAAATAATGTGCAAAACAGCATACAAGAATTAGTTGTAAAAGCAGTATTTTATAGGGGGAAATGGCCTCTCGCAAAAACTCCAATAGCTGCAACCACGAGGAGATTTCTCTTGAATGGAAGGCTATTTCTAGATCAAGAACAATATTTTGCATCAATTGTTGGCCTTCACCAAAGTGGAAAATAATTTTAGAGGTTGAAACTAGGTTCTTGAGCTTGATTGGGTTGCCCTTTCGTTTTAGAAATAGCAGGCTTCTATTCTAATAGCAAATGTAAAAACAAAATTGTGATGACCTACCGGTTGTATCCAATCCTATCTTAGCTCTTTTTTTTTGGGGGGGGGGGCAAAATTAACTAAACTTAAATGCATGTTACAGCTGATATTCAGCTCACGCCACATCTACTTTACCTGACAACGGGGTCAAGAGAAGAACGCATCAGAATGCCAAATCAAATCAAGTTACCTTTTCTTTTTCAACCTCATGGACCCTTTTTGGCTAAATACAAAACGATTGGGTATAACAATCAGCAAGACAAAGACGCTATTTTTTCACCCAAAAAAGCAAAAGTAGTGTAACACTTCTGGAAATGAAAGCCTCTTCAATCAGCAGCAGGCAGTCACCTCATCAAGAGTTATACAGAAAAAGTGGCTTTCACAATACTGGACCAGGAATTAAAAGATCAACAACCGAAATTTTTAATGAATGTTCTCTAAGCATGCTTTCTGGGCGCACAGTTGTGCACGAGTGATCCTTGGACTGCTTTGTCACAAAAGAAAAGATTGACCAGCTTTCGCACCAGCGTCTGAAGAACGATGTCTTGGAATGATATAGTCCAACAGGATTATCTATACCGAAGATTATGCAACGCTGGCTTAAATGATTTGGGCAGGTTCGGCACATGATAGGTGGTAAAATACATTGAAAAGCTCTTTTCTTTCGAGATCTAGGAAAGGCCGCGAACCTGTTCATAATTACAAAGATGCTTACAAGGGAATATGACCTCAATCAATACCGCGGTAGGCGCTCAGAAGAGACGACAAAAAATCACACACAAAAGAAGACAAAAGACATGACCATTCCTAAGACAAATGAGAATGGTGTAATAGTGAACGCATATTGTAAGTAATAGCGGCAGAGACACAAGAAGGAGCAATAGTATGAAAAAGCATCTGTCCTTTCTTTACATATTACATATATTATAGCATTGTGTTGACCTAACTAGCCACACATACCATCATCACATTTCATAAAAAGTAATTCATTAAACTCAAAATCTAGCTATCTTTTTCATGTGAATTTATCCGTTAACTATCCGATTGATTGAAAATGATTGAGAGTAGTGGCGTCAGTTGTCTAGTGGTAGGCTACCGGACTCAAAAAACCTCACTGCGTTGCAAGGGGTGTTAGATGTATACATCCCTGCTCATTTTTCTCCCTCTGGTACAGTTGTGATCGTTTAGGAGACAGACTACGTTGACCCTGCCTGAACTGTCCCCCTGCAGAATCACAGGGAAACTCGATAAATAATATAGATTTTCGTGTGTGGGAATCAAACGTCTGAAGAAAGAAATTGGGAAGAGTCCAACCGCTGGACCACTGACGGCGGTAAACCATCTGAAGTTGTCCACCGTTCTCTAAATGCCAAACCGATTATGTTGAACGAGAATGACTTGTTGTCAAATACTTTCCACTACTTAAGAAAACTTTTCTTTTCATTTTGAAGCTGTAGATTTTATCCCGTAGCATTTGACGGATTTTAACGTTTGAAAGAACTTTCGAAGATCAAACAAATAATTTCATGGTTAAAGCTATTTACGCTTTTGAAAATGTTCTTGTGATCCCCATCTGAGTTGGGTGTGATAAATTTGATTCAAATTACTCTTAGGGTAGGCGTATTCTTGAGTCGCCATCTTGAAAAACAAAGCCCTACAAATTCTCGACTTCTCTAAGTGGGTCTAAATTGAGCCCAGCCGTTCTGTTTCTATATTGATGATTAATGCTTGACATTTTATAAGAGAAGTTATTCTTATAAAATGCTCCTACTTCAACCATGTATATCATTCAATATCCATTTTGATTTTAGAAAAGGCCAACCCCACATCTGTTGTAACATAATTACGTGTATGTTATGCTTGGTAAGCGGGGAGCTCAGTATCGCAGACATCGCTGAGGGTCTATGTCAATCGGACATGGGGTTTTTGCGATTTCCACGACGTTGAAGTATGGCTTCAAGAATGAAAAATCTATCTGAGTGCTTGTCAACCCGGGCCATGGTGCTCAATGGCGGGCGATTTGTTAATTTTGGTGGGGGTGGGGAAAGGGGGGGGTGCCCGGGTAGTTATATGCGTTATTTCAATGTCCCGCTTGGAAATACATTTAGGTAGGTAGTGAGAAAAGTTTTGCCAGTTTTGCCGTCTAAGTGGGCGCTGGCTTAAAAAGGCTGCCTATATAGCTATTTTCTTTATGAACGTACTTTGCCACATTATTCAGTTAGATGAAAATGACAAATATGTTTTAGTAAATTTTAGGTTCCTGGCATTCATTGTAAAAAGTGGAAGTAAAAAAAAAAAAAAACCCCAATAAAACCACACGACTAAAATTAAACAAAACAAAAATAAATAAAAAAGCGAAATACACTTTGCTTTCAAAGAAATTCTAGAATTGGATAATGAGGAAGGAGAATTCTAGAATTGAATTATGAGGAAAGAGAAAAAAAAATAAGGAAAATTAAAAAGTCTTGTCTTTTAGTACAATAAAGTATCATTGTGTGCGATCGTGAGTGCGCGCCTGCGCAAGCGTGTATATATGTGTGGGCATGTTCGTGTGTCTGTGTATGTGTGCGCGCGTGCGTGCGTGCGCGTGTGTTTGTGTGTGTGTGTGTGTGTGTGTGTGTGTGTGTGTGCATGCGTACC
>NW_004797349.1:41512-42627 GCF_000002075.1 Aplysia californica
ATCTATCTATCTATCTATCTATCAAAGTCTGTCTCTTTCTCATCCCTGCCTCCCTTCCAAAGCTATATCCTAGCAAATATTCTGACTCTTAGATTTGATAACCTTCCCGTGTGAGTCGCGTGTTGCCTGATGGAAAAATCACCAGACTAAAGTGGTCTCTTGAAAGGCTTCTACAAGATGCCTCGCGCTACTGCCCGTAAGGTCAAAAGTCAGCGCCTCTGAATAGAAGCCACACAGAATGAATGGTGCCGCAAACTTCATAAAGCCCGTTTTGATATGGTGAAGGAAGACTACATTTTGCGTCTTGAAATAGAATAAAACAAATAGCCCTAAACTGCAGTGGCAAATCAATGCGGGAACAATGCTGACCTCGAGAGAAGTCGACGCCACTGCCGTAAAAAGAAAAGCCAAGTTTTTTTGGTTTAAAATTGTGTTAGTTTACGAGATGTTTTCTTCAGTAGTTACTTTCAGGGGGGGGGGGTGTTGTGAATACTTTTGTTTATGAAATCTGGAGATGTAGAAGGTAGACGTAAATGGGCTACTCCTTGTCAGGGGACTTCTGAAAATTGAATTTTTTAAAAAACACACACACACATACACATACACACGTGCTTGCGCTCGTATGCACATACATACGCAAGCGCACACGTATTCTTTCACGCACAAAGACACGCACATGCTCACAGACACGCATATGCGAGAAGTGAATGTCTCTAACTCACTAACACTAACACCAAGGAAACATGGGCTTCAGAATGCAGGAAAGTTAATCCTACAGTAGATATTCAGGGCATGAAGCCAATCAATGACGAAGAGCACACAAGACAGAATTGTCAGAGGCTTTACATTCTTATTTGTTAGAGTCAAATTAAAGATGCACAGAGTTCTCAGTAATAGTTTCTATCAGGGAGAACCCATGCATTTCTTGCTGTAATTGTCAAGAGGGCAGAGAGTGTGATTATACATGGGCACAAAGGGGAGAGAAGTGAATGTATTCGCAAGCGGAGAAATGTAAAAACAAATACATTTATTACATGCACTTTTGCAGGAGAGTCAAGGAGTACGAAATGAATTACGCTTCCCTTGCCCCCCCCTCCCCTTCTCTCTCTCTCTCT
>NW_004797349.1:43032-49210 GCF_000002075.1 Aplysia californica
ACACACACACACACACACACACACACACACACACACACACACACACACACAAACACACACATAGGGCCATGCCTATAAAAATACATAGGAATTACCTAAGATGCTTTTAAGAAGGAGAAAATGTTACAGAGAGGTAATTATTTCAAGTCAGTTAATATGGTTTAATAATATGCAAACTCCACAGGCTACTAAGAAGTCTCACCTTTTTGTAGGGCTTGAAATGCAAGTCATTCCACATTCGGTTTTCCATCAGTAAGTCATAGTTGGATAAAGGCACGTTGACCTCACCAAGGTATTCTGGCAACTTGAGGTGATGAGCTTTATGGAAAGCCATGATTCGGAGTCGTAAGTTCTTCATCTCTTCTAGATTCAGGTCCGTGAAGAAGAACTCTTTGTTTAACATGGGGGCACAGGTTTGTTTAGCCGGCTCCGAGCTTTGTTTTTGGAGTTTTCCAGGCATCAGGCAGATTTTCATGAAAGGATTCAAAACAAGATCAGGTTTCTCAGGAAACCGAAGCCCCTCAGCTCGTATAATGATGACCTTAAGTCTTTTTGTAGCGGGAAAGTACTGGAATGAGAATTTAATATCGCCCCTTTCAGTCACGGTCTTAGCGCAAGGCTCAGTCTGAGTAGCAGCAGCGTGAGAAGCGAGATTTGCAAGAGAATTAGATTTGGCCTTTTCTAATCCCGAGTGTTTTTCTTCCGAGCTTTGTTTAGCTTCTGTCACGCTCACTTCAGGAGAAGAGTGTCTCTTGTCTTGTAACGGATCAATAGGTGCTAGCTGCTTTCTGCCTCGACTGTGGTATGGACTGCCGTTAGGAGAGTTTGTGCTGTCCGCAGAGTGCTGATGGTAAAGAAGCCTCATGACGTCTGATGTTACCAATGAGGAACGCCGTCTGTAGTACCGCTTTGAGCGCCGGAATGATTCTTTCATGGGCAAGTACTCGTTTTTGTCTGTCAACCCCGAGTATGTGCCTCGATACTCCGCTGTTAAGTGATTAACGTGGAGCAAATCGGAGGACACGTTACGATCTTCGGAGTAGAAATCTTGTGAGGATCGATGCATTCTGCGACTGTGTCTCGGTCTGGACTCTGATCCGGGAATTGTCAAAGACCCTTTTCTCTGAGAAACGCTGGGAATGACAGGCGCCCCCAGAGTGGCTAACGTGCCTCCACTGTTTGATCTGAAACTCTTCGTGGTGTGGTGGCCGTTAGTGGTCGGGGCTGCTTGGTCCACCTGCACATGAGGCAAGTTAGACATGGATCTGATGCCGAAGTCTCTGAGGAACCCATGAGAATCTCGACGCGGAGAGACTGGGGCGGACCGGATTCTCACGAGGGTGTTTTCCGGAGCCGCAAGGGCTGAGAAAGACGAGCGAGGTGAGACACCTGGACTGGTAGACGCCGACCACGAGTTGACGCTGGGATCTCCACTGGAGTGACTATGCAGATCGTCGTTGGAGCCGATGCTGGGCTGCCTGGAGGAATCGTTGGAGCCTGGAATGACGAACTGTGGGATCGTCCTTGGCGTGACAACATTGGCGGTGAACTGTTGCTGTTGGCAGTTGACCATCCCACCGCTGTGACCTCCGCGGTCGCACGATCCGCTGCGGCCGTTTCCCCTAGAGTTATCACCCCTGTCGAAGGAAGTACTGAAGCCAGGCAGCCGACATTTGGTCACCAGCCAATCCCTAAGCTCCTTCATTGTGTCTGTGCCTTTCTTTTCTTCTGCCATCTTAGAGGGTAATGCTATAACTTTTAACCTTTAATCTTGGCACAATAACCTTTCTCTATGTTGATTATTATCTTTTTTCTTTGTTACCTACCAAGATATATTTGCCTTTCCAGTCCAGTTGGTCTTTGTGCCTACACCTTTTCCCATCTCTTTGACTGTTTACCTTTGTATCTACCTCTATCTCTCTCTCTCTCTCTCTCTCTCTCTCTCTCTCTCTCTCTCTCTCTCTCTCTCTCTCTCTTTCTGTTTCTGATGTTCTTTTTCTAAGTTAACATCTTGGGCTATTTTCTCCCCCTAGTAAAATCATTAAGTTAGAAAACACCACAAATCAAATAGTTGGACAAAAAGGTCGAGATAATTTTATGAGTAACTGTTGAGTATTCAGATAAGCACAATTAGCCAATTTCATAGCCGGTTTCAAGACTACGTCTCAAAAATCAATGGAAATTCGTAACACGTTTCTCTGATAACAAAATTGGTTTCAGATTCCACATTCAGAACAGTAGGATCCAAATGAGACTCCGTTTGAAATAAATATTCCACAACCAGTGTGGTAAATTCATGTTATAATGCTCCAGTCCAGTGTTTTCGGACGTTGTTGGTAGATCAGAGAGCTGTCAGTCGTCAATTGATGTTTTGTCCTTTCAAATGGGAATTGCAAACTCTACAGTCTGAGTGTTTGATTCGTTCTTGAGTAGAGCGACAATTCTGTGGGGAATAAAACAACAAGACAGTTCATTGCTGAGACATTTCTTTTACTGAAATGGAAGCCCTTTCTGTTTTGTGGTTGTAAAATAAGAGTAGAAAAAAGGCACTTACGAGTGTCTTAAGAAAAGCTTCTGAAGTCAAAGGATTTCGTCTGTTTATTTGTTCGTTTGGTATTTTTTTAAATTTCTGATTGTCAAAAACAGGCACACTGAGACTGATATGATATAAAGATAAATATTCACACACACACACACACACACACACACACACACACACACACACACACACACACACACACACACACACACACACACACACATACACACATACACTCACATACACTCACATACACACACACGCGCACACAAACACACACATACACACGTTATACAGAAATAAACATATGCGGAGCCGGAGAAATACAAACATGACCGGTTATTGAATATTTAAATTGGTTGTAGGGAAATAATATTGGAAGCCCAACGTGTGAGCCAAGTAGGTATGAGGCTACCTATATCAAATTAGATTTCTCCCTAAGTCTTCACACACAACTAGCTGGTAGTTGAGAGTAGAACACCTTCGACAAGATCAATCTCTTTCATATTTTGTAAAAGGAATGAAAATTCGTTTAAACAGGTGAGAAAATGAGAGAACCTATGAGTAGATGTGAATAGAGAGCCTCTTCTTATATCGATATAATAATAATAAGTGTGCACGTGTGGGAGGTGGGAGGGGGGGGTATTCGAGGCTAAGAAAGGGGTGAGGGCAGGGTGGAGTTGGGTGGGAGGGGATGTACGTCGGTCTATTCAGTGAAAGTGGACACAATAATCGTTAAGAAAGTCATTCGTCAGCTTTCTAATGAAAACGCTTTCCAACAACTGGACTTTGTTCTTATTGGACAACGATGATTGATTGTTTGATAATTTCGTTTTGAGCAGCCTGAATTTTATCGTTATCTGTGCGCATTTGCACCTGGATGACTAAGGCTTTCAGCCAGGAAATGTCGCTTCTGGGCCGGAAATTAGAACCAGGGGTGAGCATACAAAATTTCTAGAACCATGAAATCGCGTCAAAGCCTTTTAAGAGCGTCGTATTTAAAATGTATAAGCTAAAAAGTAGTGTGAACATTTATAATTTAAAATGTGAGAGAAAATTCCTCGACTTATATTTTTTTCTTTAACGGCCGTTTGAATCATTGCAATGCTCAGACATGAGATAAAGGGTTTTTTTAACGGGAATATGACATCAAAGGGTAACTGTGAAATAACGCTTCTGGCGACGGGTCTTACTACCAGTAGGATTGAGGCGAGGTTCTGGACATTTCGATCGAATCCAACTGACTTTAAGAGACTCTGACGTTTCTCGCGTTATCTGATGTCGTTTGGTTGAGTAAAACTGAGGCGCACGAGACACTTGAAAGGGTAAGCGTTCGCACAGATCACCGTCTTAAGGTCTCTTGAGCTGATTGCTTGTAAACGCTTTACGCCCACACTGACACACTTTTGATCACGGGTCTCAAGCTCAAATTACCCGGGGGCCGCTGGAGGTCAAAATTTACCAACTGATTTTCCTCCGTAATGAGATGCGTGTGGGAAAAACGTGCGGGTCGCGATAACACTTAGTCTAAACGTCATGTCAGGTAGAGGCCGCAAAATATCGTCCTGCGGCCTCATTTGGCCCGCAGGCTGCGAGTTTGGGAAGAATGCTTCAGGTCCTTTTGTGGACGGGTTTCTATGACCCTGCCTGCTAGAGCTAACGAGGGCGGGGAGGGGGGGGGGGTTATCCCAACAGAAAGACATCAATACTCCATTCCTATTTCTCTAAATGTCCAAAGACCTGACTCTCATGTTCTCCTTCTTTCTTTTCATCTCCTTTTTTCGGTTCCATCTAGCACGCAATAAAGACCGCTATCTGTGTTGTGTTGTAGCGGTTAGATGATGTTAGATGCTTTGTCGGCCAACGATGGGTGTAGGGATAACTGTTATAGAGTATCTCGATCTTTCTTCTGGGATCGCGTATCCCTTTCAGCCTGGGTTAGCTCTGACATAAATGATCAATGCCCGCTTTTTAGTGATTAAATGATGTTGATGGAGGTGTAAAAACATTCAATTTTGTTTCTAACGAAAAAAGAGGATGAGCCTGCGGTTGAATAGTTCTTTAATGGGTAGGAGGCGGGGCTAGAACATGAACCTGCTGTTCACCAACACGAAGTGCATCTCATCCATCTACTGGTGTAATATCACAAGTGAATCACTCTACCCGTTTCCACATGTGTAAAAAACGAGCATACAGGGCTATATGCTTCAGCGTATGTCTTCAAAGCTCTATCTGCTCAGTACCTAGTTTTGAGAAATGTGACGTTAAAATTTGAGTTTCACTCCACGTCAAGCTTTTTCGAATGCAATATCTTGATAACGTCTCTGAAAAATCTTACAATTTTGATAGAGTGAAAATTTGTCAGATAGAACTTTGTAATTCTAAAGTAGCGGTATGTCTAGTGGTGACATGGAACCAGAAAAGACAAAGAGACAGATATTATGCTTCTATTTTTACTGCTGTGATATCTATCTTTGTATCTGCTTTTTTTTCCCTTTTGATGTCAGTACATGTTTACAACAATAAGCCAGCTGTTGTCCAAAAGACGCCAGTATATTTTTATCAAAGATTCAACTACGTCATGAGAAAAAGCCTGACACTGAATAGAAATCGATCACATATTATTATAGGCCTATCACTATTATCTTAACAAGTTTAAGAGGTAATTGAACCTGGTTCAAACATGTCAAACAGGAAAACAGTTTTAAAAGGCTTTATTTTAATCTGAAAGATCAGAAGTTGAAAAACAATATTGAAATAAGCCGAAATAGAGAAGTGATACTAAAGAAAATCCCCTCCAAACTATACCCAGTGGCCCTGGTTATTGGAAAAAATCGTATGCGTCCAGCAGGAGAAAAGCTGATGAACGACATGGAAATAAACAAAGAATATCTGCTATCAGTATCGTAAAACTACCGAGTGCAATTATTATGGATTTTCGTTTCCATAAACAACGTAGTGCGTCACGCGTGATCCGAGCCAGGTCTTAATCATTTTAGTCATGACCCCTGCAAAGTTCACAGAGATGACTTGCGGTGTGACCCCAGCAGTGGGGCTGCCCTGTTCACTCCATTTAATGTTCGTTTTTGTTTTTTTTGTTTTTTGTTTTGTTTTGGTAAGTGTTTTACGGTGCTCGCAACTGCATAAGGTCATTTGAACCCGCAGGACAAACCAAACATTTTCAGTTGGTAAGAAATTTTGAATGTTGCCCTTATCGATTTTAGACCCCCAATGGATCTTCATCGTGCGCAACTTGCACACGGGACCTCCGAGATTTTTCGCCCTTGTCTGAGAAGGCTGGGTGTTGATCTTACCTACCATAAGATCAGGGGTGTGACTGAAAGACAGCAGTAAGAAGGAGCCACGGCGAGGCAGTAGTAAAGCTGCAGAAAGAGTCAGGAGCCCAGAGGAGAGGGCAAAGGAGAGCAGGGGGTGTGGGCAGAATGTGGAGACGAAAGCAGACTACAGAACATTGTTAGAGAGCAGGAAAGGATGTGGAAGAAGAAAATTTTATCGAAAGGTGAACACCTTAACCTCTAGGCCACGAGAACCCCCGGGCACACCGTGTCGAACAACAATGTAAGAACAAAGATCGAACACGAGAAATCGTTTTTAAGGTAAAAGCCAATTTGAGCCCCC
>NW_004797349.1:50102-52085 GCF_000002075.1 Aplysia californica
CTCTCTCTCTCTCTCTCTCTGTCTCTCTTTTTGTCTGTTCTGTTTCTTTGCGTATGTGTGTGTGTGTGGATAGAAATGAATACACAATCAGAGAGACAAAGTATTTTAAGATGGGGTTATATAAATGGAGTAAAAGAAGGATGGATTAAGAAATAAACCGAAAGATATAAGGATGAATGAAGAAGAATAGATAGAAAATGAATCTTTGTGAGTATGAGAGGATAGATGGATGGACATACACAAGAATGATTATTGCCGAAAGAGCGTATACACAAAGAAAATAATGGAAATGAGGAAACAGAAGGGCAACTAGAATGATGTATGAACGCATAGGTGGATAAGAGAGTGAAAAAGTGGATCAACCTCTCATAGTTTTGGTCTCAGTCGAACGAAACCAAATAAGAAACACCCACACCCAGAGCCAGGATTTATCCCTTGTTGGCGTGATGAGTGACGATAATAATCAAACTTAATACACCCGCAAGCTGAAGAAAGTAGACCCGCCCCTGCAGCGCCCTTGGGAAGTCTGGGCCATTTCAGATTGAGAGACCTTTTACATGCACTTTGAAAGCTTTAGGCACCAAACTAAGAATTGTTTGTTGTTGTATTTTTCAAACTGTTTTCCTTACATCATGTCTGTGTCCAGCATAGAACATTCATACAGAGTTCTCATCCCAACGTTACAGACATCGTTTTCTCCTGCAGATTTGAGTAGCAGTTTTGGAGGCTCTCTCCAGTGTGCGTGCCACAGTCGATCAGCTTGTATACCGCTCGGTCGTGGTGTGGGTGACCGAGGTTTGAAACCCCGATATAACCTTCTTAAAATTTGGTTGACTTCTTTTGACTTTTAAAGCACGGTGGTTGGCACAGTATCTCGGTATGAAGTCAGCCTGATCGATAGTACTTCACTACAATTAATAAAGAAGGCATTAGGTAAAGATGTACAAACTGTACCAATCTGATTAACACAGTTCTATTTATGTGGTGGTCTCCCTTTAAACTGCTATGAAATTAACTGCACAAGAAAAACCAGTGACATCTCCACCGTATTCAGTATTAAGCTTTTTGAGAAAACAAGGCTTAGCCCGAGCTGTGACTCGAATATCGAAGAAAGTCAATTCACTCTAAAGAGAAGAAAACGTTCAGATTGACAATTTCCTTATTTGGAAAAGGTCTTTCACAATGAACCAGCTTTGAATTGACTGGTGAAGGCGATCGTTATCGAGAAACCATTTCGGATCACGCGTGAGCAAAATGAGATTACAACTGAAGACAGTGCGAGAAAGTCAAGTTCAAACTAGGCCCGTGACTTCAAGAAAAGAAACAGGAAGCCAGTGTTCGTGCCATCTCGCTTTCTCAGTCAATGAATTCATTCCTCCTCTCTTCCAGTGGAGAGAGGGGGGAGGTATTATTTTCTTGCTGACCCTTTCTAGCATGCGTGTGCACGAAGCATGCAAGAGAAATCGCCCTGTAAATCCGTTGCAATAATACTTTAAAAATCCGTATCAGACACAAACGTCAGGCTCTGGCAGAGAGCCACTGAGGAGATTGGCGGCTTAAGTCTCTGACACTCCAAGCCACCCAAACGACTCCAGAATTGGTGTCTCATCCACTTCCCGTCTGTTGTCTGACTCGGAGAGTGGACTCCCCGGCCTGAATGTAAATGTTATGAGTCAAAGTGATCGATATGCCATGGGAATAAAAGGAGGTAAACATGAAAAGAGGCCACGAGATCAGCATGATTATAAATAACTCACAAGTCAAGATGACGGACTTTAAAATGTGTGTGCTTTGCTCCCCTTTGAAACTTTAAATCTCACTGAAACATAAGCTGGTGGATATATTGAGGCTGGTTTTGTATTTACCCCCATATTTTTGTATCTTCTCTTTCTCTCACATAGTTGTTTCTCTCCCCCTCCTACCCTTTCTCTCCCTCTCTTTCTCTCTCTCTCTCTCTCTCTCTCTCCCTCGCTCTCTCTCTCT
>NW_004797349.1:52185-53393 GCF_000002075.1 Aplysia californica
TCTCTCTCTCTCTCTCTCTCTCTCTCTCTCTCTCTCTCTCTCTCTCTCTCTTTCCCCCCTCCCTCTGTCTCTCCTCCTCTCATCTCTCTTCCTTTCTTTCTTTTGTATAAAAAAGGTATTATTTTGCATACCCACTTGAGTAAACGTTTGACGATCAAAGTAGGAAGTGCGTGAGTTCTTGTTTAGAAATTTCGTTACATTTCGAAGCTTTCAGAAAGAAAAAGATATTTGTCCTGCTGACCGCGCTGACTTTGTGGCAGTCGCAACTTTCCATTTTCGTGCAGAGATCTCTTTCGGAATTTTAATACACTGGAAACTTGTTGTTTTCAACGAATACCAGTAAGAAATGAGGTGACAATACAACCTTACACTACGGCAAATGGCATTGCGAGGATGGCCCTCAAATGGTGCGTTATTGCTTTGCCAGTCAGAAATGTCATCAATAATAAATGACTACCCTCAGGGTATCGACCTATCACTGATATTATATAACCATCCGTCACATTACATTTCCATCAGCATCCCACAATTGGGTCATAGCACGTGCCTCATCGTTCACATTCAGGTAACAGTTGTCTGAGAAGAAGCTTTTTGTTTATATCTGTTTTTAAGCTCTCAGTTTTAAGTAGTCTCTAGCAATTGTAGTGTCTCCATAGAAGCACGTTGCTTCAGCCTAACTTTGTAATAAATGATGGTGCTCAATACAGAACTAAATCTGATTTCTTCTTGCTAGCTTCCTCTCACATAGTCAAACTTGAAAAGTCATCTGGTCTAAAATTCTACAGCCTTGTCAAAACAAAAATAATTTGTCGCATAAAAATATGATACATATTCGACTTTAACATAACCTTACAACTTCAAGATTTAATGTTCTTAGAAGGATTCAGATGGGTCTTTTGATACTTTGTGGTCCATCGACCTATACAAGGACCTGATCCATCGCACGCGCCAGTGAGGAAAGACGTGGTAGGACCAAATGAAAGACAACGACAAACTCTTCAAATATGCGTATAGTTCTTACACTGTGACGAAGGCTTACTGTCCAGCCAAAGGCGGTTCCTCCACTGTCAGATAATGGAAGCACGCCTTCTAATGGACGTACCGCGGATAATGGTCTTCGCTGTCAAAGAACTGAATTCAAGAACAGCGGGTAACCTTCATTATTTTCTAATAGACTTCAATCTCCCCTACCACCCCCTTCCGTCGCC
>NW_004797349.1:54073-56192 GCF_000002075.1 Aplysia californica
GGGGAGGGGGAGGGGGGGTCAATCACTGTGTTCCTCCGGGGGCAAATAGCGCATGGATCAAACTGTTGTCACTGTGTACAAATCTGTTTTGGGCTAACACGAAAAATACAACAGTCAATGAAATGTCTGAGCAGATGCTTAAAATATAAGGCGTCGAGACTTTAAAAAATCCCTAAATAATTCGTTTGAAGCGGCCTTTCGAAAAGTTACGACATTTTTTGTTGTGTACTTTGCTGGAAAAAACACCAACAGATTTTACTGCAGCATTTTTTACTTCTTAATTTTCTTTGCCGCCTGAAGCACTCAAATTATTGAGCCAACACAAAAAAGAATGCAACATACAATCTACACGTAGAAAGCATTTCTAGGCTGATATTCTCAGGGTTTAACTTACCAATATTCCACAGAAATATTCGGCTCACCTATGTCAGTATGTGAGTGGATAGCTATGTTTTAACACTCATCCACAATCATTTATATTTAAGTCCAAAACCAAACACGAAGAAAAACGAAAATATGTAGGAATTTTCCTGGACAGAAATATTTTATAGCATAGAAAGAATAATAATGAACGTGTCCGTCAGCGTAGCCATTCAGGAAAACTTCAACCTTGAACTGCTAGGACTGAGAACTTTCACGCTAAAGTATGACCTTTCTTCTATTAACAAGTCTGAAAGTTTCAAACTTACAAAAACACACAGCCTTGAGGAACACCAGCCAAAGTCTCTTAGAAGAAGAATAAACACTTTTTAGCCTTCATGAGGTCCGTAGGAGCTTAGGCGACAGTTCTATAAAACGCACGCAGTTAACAGGAAAGACTTTCCTTCCAAAAGATAAGATCGCGTACTCTCCGCTCCGGCTGTAAGCGTGCTCACCTCTGGGGACAGAGAGCGTTTGACCAGGGCCTCGTGCACGTCACACTGTAGGCGAGTGATCACGGTGACACCGGACTCTCTCGCGCTCGCTCTTTCTCTCCGTGTGAGCATTCCGCCACATAGTGGAGACATACACACGCGCGTGCATACACGCACCATCGAACCGCAGGGCGGGGAGAGGCAGGGGTGTCGACTCATGATGGAGAGAGGGGATGAGTAATGAGAAAGAGTGATGTGAGTCAACTAAGATGGTCGAGGCTGCGCACAACTAATCGTTTTTACTTTTTTGTTCCGAATGAACCGTTAATCTTTTTTTTTCTTCTTTGAACGTAGGTGTTTTATGCTCCACCAATACGATTTAGATAATTTAGGAAGGGGGGGGGGGGCTGGGGCTTCGACCATATCTGTCAGGTTCAATCTAGGGGGAGAGGGATGCTACGTCCCTACAGCAAAACCGAAATACTTCACAAGAATCCTCCCCATACTGGAATCGAACTCAGGTCTTCTGCATGTAGCAGCAAAGCACCTAATTGCTACAGCACTGATGCCACTAATAAATCATGTATAGATCTAAATCGTGAACTTTTACTTTTCCCAAATTTACTACTTTGTGTTTCAGGTGCATCCATAGATACATGAATGGTGTTTTCTAAAGAGCTACGTTACAGAAACTTGGACAATTTGGATACCCTATAGAAGGACAGATATATATTAAGCTCCTTAATTTAAATGTCAACCTGAATATTTTCACAAAACCAGTCAAAATAAGCCAGTTGAAATACATCGAGGTAAAAAAATACACATAAATATGCTCACTTTTGACTACCTAAAACAAAACAAAATGACTCTTGCAAAACACTTCTAGCTGCCTGTTAGCTAACTGTTACTCATGCAAAGTTGATGAGCGATGATGATGCTTAGCAGCAACCAATACAGGATTTTGCTCTTTGCCTTTAGTCGCTTTAGCCCCCAAGAAACGGCAATCAGTAATGTTACTGCTCTGAGATAAATTGTAATAGCTACAGCTGAAAATGGCTCACCAACTACCTCGGATTTGCTGTGAAGATGGTACAGTTCTTAGAAGGATAGATCATTAGCTCCAACTCAAACAAAGAAAGAGAAGGGTGATGGAGTTCATTTAAAAATCTCAGTTTGTTTGAGGAGGAAACACAGCGGGCGCGAAGAGAGGGAGAGAGAGAGATAGATAGATAGAAAGAGAGACAGAGAGAGAGAGAGAGAGAGAG
>NW_004797349.1:56292-58390 GCF_000002075.1 Aplysia californica
GTGGGGTGGGGGGAGGGGTTGGGGTGAGGAGAGGCGATAGAAGACTTGGTGCCATGGAAGACTTGGTGCCACACGCAAACGGTAATGAGACTAATCCAATAAGGCAGTCCGTACGTCTTCCAGCGCGGTCACAATTGAATTAGAAATCGGTCAATGGCTTGCCTCTTGGAACGGGACGCCGTGGCGAAGCAAGAACCAATACAGTTGAATGACACGTTAAAACAGAGACCCCGAAAGTTATATTGTAAGCACAGTAGAATATCTGAGGATAATTATTATTTGTGGGACATTGGCCAGCATGAAATGAGATCCGCATTCGACCGATTGGAGTCCACGTCATCTGATCAACATAATCTCGGATTTACTAATACCCACGTATTTAACGATATCAGTAACAATAAACATTGAACCCCACCCCCTGTCCTCCCCCACCCCCCTTCTAAACTTTCTTGGTGCGCAATTCAATTATCCAGCGGGAAATCGGAGATCTTGTACTAAGTATTGAAGGCATTGTATGTTTTTCTTCAATTTTGTTCTGGTTTTTTGTTTTTACTTTTTTTTAATTAATTTTTTTTTTACTGACATTGATAAAACAAGTTCATTGATGTGCTGACTACAACGACATAGGGAACCACATACTGCTCACAATTCTACACAGAAGACTTAATTATATCCCCGTCTCACTACGCTTCTGTCAAGTATAGATCATTGTTTTGTTGTGCCCTGGCCAATCGAATGTTGGTTGAGGTCGTGTACCAAAGCAACAGGTGTGCGCAGTGATGTTGTGTGGTCTCAGTTCTTTGTGGAGTCAGTATGAATAAAATGTGTTTCTTTCTTTTGTTTTATCAAGAGCCTGGTTGCTCTCAGGCTATTTATATCATACAAAGGAAGTCTTGGACTTTGAAATTCGTGTTTCTCAAGATAAGGGGACAAAAATCGATTTAAAGAAATATCTCTTGGTCTACTGCAATGTCTTTAGCACTTTAAGCTTGTTTAAAACAGAAGTAATGAGGGTTTTTAAAAAACAACAACAACAACACAGAAACTATAACAACTACAAAATGAATTCAGTCTTGTCCAGTTTCATTTTCTCATTAAAATGATCTGATCTCTCGATAACAACAACCAAAGCCCACTGCAATGCTTACTGGATACCCAGTTCAAGTTTACCTTTTATCAGTTGGATCGGCACAGATAACTTTACAGACCAATTATTTTTAAAAATAATATGTCAGATAACATGTTGTTCTAAAAGTAAAAGAGCTGGAATTTTCAGGCCCCTAAGTATCATCCTAAATATCATTGTCGGTACTGGAATGTGCAGAAAGAGAAGTATAACCAGTTGAAGTAGCAGGAGGACGAGGAAGAGGAGCAGAGGACAAACAAAAGGAGAATCAGTGCTATCAACAACAACGTAAAAAGTAAATGAGTGGAAAGCTTTAACGCCTCTAACAAAAATACAGGGTTATCTAAAAGGTGGGAAATCGGAATTTAAAATGTCTCCGATACGACTGGGCCAAATAGGCTGAAAGTATTGAAAACTCCCCAAAACGACCCCAGTTCAAGAACACCCACTTGGAAAATCGAACCAAGGCCATCAGCTCCAATCCGACGAGGTCTAGCATGCTAAGACGGTGCCCAACACCAATGTGATGACGATAATTTAAGTATAACTCCTAAACAATGGCACATTCAGTACAGTCCTTGAAATAAAAAGCAGCCCGAGCGCCGCGTAATCAAACCATAAAAAAACATACCAACTCCTGAGAAAAGCGCCAAAACCTTTCATTATCTGCTTCCAAAGTTAAAAAAACAAACAAAGCCTCCTATCTAAAATGGCATCTCCCTGCCCGACCCCCAGGTCCCAATCTTTCAATACTACAGAAGACTGAGACAGCTCGCTTTCAAACAGTCTACACGAGCCCATTTCCCCTGTTGAATGATAAGTGGCATCATTCGTTCCATTAGTAATGACAGATTTCTTTTTATTCTTACTCTTTTTAGTCCGCCCTCTTAACAGAATGAGTACAAGAAATGTTTACAGATGGTGTCTGGGGATTTTCAGTTCTTGGGAAGAGATGTGTGTGTGTGTGTGTGT
>NW_004797349.1:58648-61408 GCF_000002075.1 Aplysia californica
TGTGTGTGTGTGTGTGTGCGGAGGTTAAGGGAGGTGGAAGGAGATAGTTTTCTGAGTTCTGAGAATTTGGCTACTGCTTACATTATAATAATATTGTGATGCTATCAGGATGGTTACTTTGAAGAAGGAGAGTGGGAAGGTTGTGTATATGTTTGTTTTTCAGTATGTACATCTGTCCCCAGCCTCTCTCCAGGTGGAACATTTTTGCTTCAACATTCTGTTTTTCAATGTATCTTACTAGGCTTCGCTGGACTCTACCAGAAATGAAGTCCACTAATTCTAAGAGAAGGAGAAAATTGTCCACAAAAGCTCTTTAAAACAGCTGACACTATAAATGTCCCCTGCTGATCGTTTCATTATACACTGAACTTCATTCAAGGTTATTAATGGCTTGTGAACTTTTTCGGGGTTGTTACAGTGGACTATGCTCGATCAATGTCACTTTTGCGAGGACAGGTAACATTCATGTGACATTTCCATCATCTGCAAATTACACAAGACTATTAACAATTCATGAACATGTCGACATGCACCACGCCTAAATCGTTGTCCATTGAATGATGTTGACTTTCATTTCGAAGGAGTTCACTAAGAAAACTCAGCCATGGTCTCCCCCAAGAAAAGAAAAAAAGTGAAACCCTTTCAAACCTTTCTTCTTACGTAAAGTTAATTTTGTTATTGATTTTCTTTCTTTTTAGATAAAATATGGGGAGAGTGAGGTGAGGTGTGTGCGTGAAGTGTGTGTGTGTGTGTGTGTGTGTGTGTGTGTGTGTGTGTGTGTGTGTGTGTGTGTGTGTGTGTGTGTGTGTGTGTGTGTGTGTGTGTTAGAGAGAGAGAGAAAGAGAAAGGGAGAGAGAAGGAGAGATGTCGGGGGATCGATCTGTCTCTTGAGGATAAGGGGAAAAAAGCACTTTTAAGATGCCATCTCCGCTTCGGATAGCAACTATCCTCGTGTAAGAGCAGCAATATGAATTTTATGCTGAGTTGATACCCCCCCCCCCCACACACACACACCCACACTCCTTCGTTCGTCTCCTATTGTATCGCTGGCAAGGACCTGTGTTCTCAATCCAGGAGCCCAAAAGGCATCAAATTACAAGCGGTTGTGTCTTAAACACGACATGAGAGAAACTGTTCATGGTCTAACCTTAATTCACCACCCTGTTCCGTAGTCACGCGAATTGACGATTTAAGTCAAAGTCCTTCAGCCCAGGTTCGTTTTAGTTTTCCGACTATTTGAACATAAACCTAAGTCGCCCCCGCCTTCATTGACTTTAATCTGAAATATATATCAACAGACAAATGAAAGGAAAAGGTTTTCTACTGCACTTGGTAATAGATCCTTCCTACTTTGCAAATTAGCACGCGAGATCTGGTTGTATCAAAGGAGATATTAACAATTTCGAAACCCACTTTGGGGTATAAAGGTTTTGAAAAAACTGTTATTCGAACGGCACAAAAATAATTAGTCATTCTTGAAGTGAATAAGAGAAATAAACAGAAAGAAGGATCCACAGGAGACAGAAATGCAGAAGGTATATGGGAACTGGTGTTTGACATTATCTAAAAGGCAACTTGAAGCCAGAAAAAGAAAGTTGACAGTCTTAGAGATTACGGAAGTTCATGGAAGAGGGAAGCCAATCCTCTTGGCCCAAGATTAAAGTAAGTTTAATGGATCAGGCTACAGAAGGAACACACAAGTAACATTTAAGACAAAAATTGCGTGATAAATGCTCGTGAGGCCTTGGCCATAGGATTTCAATTTCTTTACCAATAGTTTAATTTTCCCGTAAATACAAAGTATGTGATGATGGGACTGACGTGACACCTAATGTATTATCAACGCGTGCTTGATAAAATAAGTGTCGTTAATTCCTTCTGTATGATTTGATAATGGCTCCCTGTTAACACATAGTCCCTTTAAACTCGCTAGTACATTTTGTACTGAAGAGAGGCAAGAACTTCGCGTAAGAATTTAGGCTCAGTGAAATGATAAGAAAGAAGAGGAAATTCGTGGAGAGTAGCATTAATATACGAAAATAAATCCAGGATGAGAGGAAGCAGAGTTAGAAGTGGGCACCAATCTAAAACACATTCAAGCGACGTAAGCAGATACAAGTACTGAGCATTCTGCTGCACATTTAGTTCTGCAACCCCCCCCCCCCCCCATTCAGTGTTATCCCTTTAAATCTCTCCGTAGACTGTTTCACGTCTTCACAATATCCCTCCATCACCAACGCCCTTTCTACCCATAAGACCCATGTACAAAAACTATGAAATGCATATATTATTATTATAATTGTTGTTGTTTTTATTGTTATTGTTGTTGTTGTTGTTATTATTATTATCATTATTATTATTATTATTAACCCAAGAAGTCACCACGCTCACAAAACTCGATATTCTCGACCTCTGTGCGCAGGTCATTTACAATTTGATCACATGTCGGACATAACGACCGCGGGGAGTTCACCAAACGGCAAGCCCTGCCCAGACTCCACGGCCCACCATCTAATCCTCGAGCGGGCGCCCTATGAAAGCCTTCTCGTGTTTCCATGTTCCGTGATAAATCCCACAGCACGACACGGGATTTCTGGCCCTGGCAGGCGGCTCTATCAACGAGGATCACGCCCGTAAACTTTCTGTTCCACTGGTGCGATGAAGGAAAGATATCTTGTTCTTTTTCTGCACGTGATGCTCACAGATTACATCATTATCAAAACGAATAATATTATTATTATTATTGAAAAGCCTAATTAT
>NW_004797349.1:62338-63407 GCF_000002075.1 Aplysia californica
TGGTGTCAAACTTTATTTCGGCCTTATTACTATTTCCATTTTTTTCATCTCCGCTTCATTTTCCAAAGTTTAATTCTACCCAATCACCGCACACCGCACACCACACACCGCACACCGCACACCGCACACCGCACATTACTCTTTTTCTTTAGCGAGTGACCTCCGTCGCACAAAAGTCAATCTATTTCAAGTAACAAAAGCCATCGGATGCGTGGAAATCAGGAAGCGCCCTTAAGCTCTAGCTAATAAAAGCAACAGAGCCTTGATCCAACCCCCCCCCCCTCTCCTCGCCCCAAAGTTAAAAACCCAACAAAAGCAAAACAGTGTGCTTCCCTATTGCTTTAGGAGTGGTATGATTGTATGAATTTTGAATCGTTATTTTTTAAAAATATTTAAGCGAGACAGGGTCAGCTGATTTCTTTTCTTAGATCCGGAAAGCCTCTATACGAGGTATGGAAAGCCACATTAATAATGTCAAAATAGATTTCGTTACCCATTGCAAATCTCTCCCCCCCCACCCCACCCCCCTTTTTTTCTCTCTGATCTGTTTTCTTTCAGTCTGAGCCTCCTGTAGACCCAGTTATCGTTCCACAGAATAACTACCGACATTTCTTCCATTGCTTCCGGCATAACATCACCCTGATTGTCGTTCTCTTACTCTGACATCGCTAATTTAACACTTTTTGGAATAATGCAGATTTGAAACTAGATCT
Source organism: Aplysia californica (assembly GCF_000002075.1). Classification (NCBI taxonomy): domain Eukaryota; kingdom Metazoa; phylum Mollusca; class Gastropoda; order Aplysiida; family Aplysiidae; genus Aplysia; species Aplysia californica. Next base: position 63,052 of record NW_004797349.1, read on the forward strand.
ATACGATTACTACACAGTCTCGTATTCCAATTTCCTGGGGGGTTTTAGATATTAAAAACTATGTCCAAGGTAGCCTTATAAAGTATCTTGATTTGTTTCCTTGTGTGGAAGTCTATTACGCAAAGGTATGTACATTTTTGTTAATTTGTAAAGCTAATGATAATAATCAGAATTTATATAGCGCCCAATCCCCGGATGGCTGTAAGGGCTGTAGAATGCAAATGAGTCACTCAAATTAACTGACAAATCAAAAGACAGAAAATGCACATTGTGAGACGATTTACACAGGCACATACACACATATGCACGCACGCACACATGCACGCGCGCGCGCACACACACACACACACACACAC
>NW_004797349.1:63589-65127 GCF_000002075.1 Aplysia californica
GGGGGGGGGTGTTATGCGTGCTGGTAAGCGCTAAGCCCACACCCCAATAAAACGAAAGCATAAACAACAAGTAGCACAGTAGCTTCTCAGTAGGTTTTTCTCATATCATTTTCCCCAAGTGCTTCGGGATATTTTTTTCACACATTCGTTGCAAAAATCAATGCCCATTTTGGATGTCCTCGGTATCCCGGGGTGTGCATCCCCTGTATAACGCTTTTTTATCTGAGCTGCTCCGCTAACAACACCCATGGGCAATATGTCGAGCTTGGTGAGATGAAATATTAAAAAGAAATATAAAGTAGACGGATATAAGCTGTGTAAACCCTGCGCCCAATAGGCAATTTAAAGGTTCAATACCCATTTGAGCCTGTCCCTTTTCTCGCTGAATTTTTTTATAAGCTGAAATTAATCATTCCTGTCGCTTGGATACTTTGATACGACATTTTCTGCTTATGAATATTACGATTCTGTCATTTCAGAGAAGAGCATTACTTGAGATAAGATGAAAGGTTTTCGCTCTTTCGGGTTAAAGAGAAGCTTGCCTGCGAGAGAGCGTTAATTTAATGTTAGAGAAAAGCTTGAAAAATATCTTAAAGTGAAAGTGTTTACGTCCTGTCGACACAATTTAGGTCATTTAGGAGTCGGGTTCCACTTCTGCCTGTCAGGTCCAACCCAGGCTCAGATGGCTACAGTAACATCCTAGCAGAAAGACCGAGGTGCTAGATAAAAATTCTCCCAACTCGGAAATCGAACTCGTGCGTCTTGCATGTGACAGTGAAACGCCTTACCGATGCACCACAGACACCGGTGTAAGAAAGGTAGTCGACGAGAACGAGATCTGTTAACTCACTGAAGACGTGCATTCTGCATGGTTACTTTAAAAGACGAGGCATAACTTCCTTATTCATACAGATATTTCAGTTCTTTTTCCTCTATCAGAAACTTTAAAAGGCAGGCAACGATATGCATGCTATCAAGAATTCAAACTCGTGTTTCTAATTTGTGTATAAAGGTTGGAAATGTGCAACAATGTATGTCTTTGGTCTGCTGAAGATCGGACGTATGTGTCCCTACGTCGACAAAGAGTTAAGAAGTAGAACCTGTTAGTAGCGCCTTCAATCAGCCAACACGAATTAAGAATTGAAAAGTTGAATCGAGTTCATGTCATCCCATCAGAACCTCATCAGCACAGTTATATTAGAAACCAGGCTTTACTAAACTATTGAATAGAGCGCATCTTAATTGATATAATCGTTTGATCGTCGTATGATAACAAAATTTAAATTTCTAAATGCGATCTTGATTAGGGAATTTATGGATGTCCGTGATGAACTGTTTGAAATCGGCTTTGATGTAATCAACCGCAGCGACAGTGTTGAAGATTCGTTAGCACAATCTTTGGAAATGTCAGATCATGCATAAAGGGAGATTTGGTGCAAATGGCGAACATTTAAAAGCTTTAGCTGTGGTTGTTTATTTGTTTGTTGTTTTCTTATGGAATTTGTTTGTAGACACACTTTTACCCTCTCTGCCCCCCC
>NW_004797349.1:65546-67859 GCF_000002075.1 Aplysia californica
CAAACACACACAAACAAACACACAAAAAACACACACACACACAAACACACACACACACAAACAAACACACACACACACACACGACCACAAACATGATAAATAAAGAGACATGTCTTACACAAACTTATACTTACACCCAAGACTGTGGCTTACACAGTCTGATAAAGTTCACCATGTACAAAGTTCACTCTGATATAATCTCACCTTTGTGTGGCATAGTGGTGAAATTTGGCGCTCGTCAAAATGATGGAATCAAAGTAACCGACATTTTTGCACCCTTGGGCAGTTTCTGTTTTGGGCTTCACACCTCTAATGTCCATTACAAAAGAACATTCCTGCGTGTATTTATCAAAGGCACCAAAAAAAAGTAAAATTGCAGTTGACAACGACACTCAAGGTTTGAAAGCCACGAAACGTCTGGAGACATTTTCTCGCTGAATTATCCTCTGACACAGGGCGTACCCCCACCTCTTTCAATCACAGCTATTTCGACTTCTATTCAAGATAGAGAGGTAATCTTTCATCAGAACGAAGACAAGTGAACAAGCTTTAAGATGATACCAATAACTCAATAAGCCCCCAAACTGACGAGCGCCTGATTCCATCGTGTCGTGACACCTACATATTATAACATTCAAACGAGGACGCAAGGACATCGGAAATTTCTGCTTTTACAATTATAGGAAACCTTGACAAATAGCTGGGGAAATCCCTGGATCTGAATAATTTTCCTTCAAAAGCTTCCTTTTCCGCTGAGAGAAAAACGAGACAAAAGAAATTATCCCGTGCCTGCTAGAAAAAGAGGAAACAATGACATATCATTCTCTATACATCTGCGCCTTTGTGATAATGAAATTCCTGAAGGAAGCCGTTCCGTTAAATGTATGTGCTTTTAGGGAGAACAACATGAAACTTGCTGTGGGCAGAAGCAAGACATGATCATCGATTCATACGAAGGAGAGGTGGGAGGGGGTTCTAGAACGGTATTCTTGTTTCTTTAAAAAGCATTTCTCCATTCTTCAGTGTAAATGAATGTAGAATATTTTAGCATTTTAGGAGCAGTGGAGGGGTGTTTGTCTCTTATAAACTTTTTCGAACAATGACCACGTACAGCTTGATAGCTTCTTCTTCTTCTTCTTCTTCATCATCATCATCATCATCATCATCATCATCATCATCATCATCATCATCATCATTATCTCAGATATTATAAGGGAAAATATATAGGCAACCCCTCACCAATCATCATCAGCATCTTCTTCATTATCATTACCTCAGAAACTGTAAAAGAAAATATACAGGCAACCCCTCCTCACTCCCAGCCTTCCTTTTACCCTCACTGAAAAACAAAGAATGTTCAAATATTCTACATTCTACAAGTCAATATTTTGTTAGAAAGTGCTCCTAATGGGAGACCTGGCCTACAGCTGTCAATGGTGCCCGCCATTAATCTTCTTCTACCCCCCGCCCCCAACAACCCCAGACCTCGTAACACCCCCACCTCCCACCCTCTCCCACCTCCTCCCCCGTTCCACCCTTGCCCATCCCAACTAACCGGGGTATTTTTTCCCAAACAACATTGGCTGACATCTCGGTCGTTACTCCCACACAAGACTTACGTAATTAGGAAAAGGACCATGTAATACCGAGAGAAAAATAGGAAGAAACAACCATTTTATCGTTGGATCAACAACATCCTGCGGAGTAACTGCCATACCAACGGTAACTGCTGCTAATTGTTTGGATCCGATCTTTGGCAACACGTAGGCGTGGCGATAACTGTCCCTGAAAATTAACTCCGTTTGCACCGAGTGTACCTCATTACGGAGGTCGCAGCCTGCTAATTTCCCCTACCTCTTTATAGCTTTCCCCGGCTTGGAGGTAAATTATGTTGTTCCGGAAGAGATGGAAAAACAAGATCGCCGGGTGCCTTAATGTGACACTGACCTCTGCAAAAGCCTGCTGATTAAACGGCACGCGCAGCAGCAAGCTAAGACAAAGTTAATTATTTTGTTTTTACATTTCTTTCTCAGCGTTCAATGTGAACTGAAATCACTTTTTTTTAACCGAACTCGAATTGTTTAACAGACAGGAGGTCCGAAATAACGCCCATCACCGATTGTACAGAGAGGATTCTAGAAATGTTTTAAATGTAAAGTATTCCTCCTCTTCCTCCCCCACACCTTTTTTTTCTCTCTATTTTGAACCGCTTGACCCGTGTGCAATATCGTGAATAAGATAAGAAGAAATATAATTAGTCTTTATTGTGCAGACACTGACAAAATGGTTTTGTGTTTCACCACACACCCCCCC
>NW_004797349.1:69097-72439 GCF_000002075.1 Aplysia californica
ATGATGATGATGATGATGATGATGATGATGATGATGATGATGATGATGATGATAATGAATGCGACTGTCACCATAGTGTTGTTGTTTTGTTGTTGTTGTGTTTGTCGTTATTGTTGTTAATGTTGTTTCTAATGTTCCTAATGAAGCCCGAACGAGGCGAAACGTGGAACATTTGTTAAATGTCCTTAAATTTCCGATATCCCCATATCTCTATATAATTTTTGTTCTTCGGTTCATACTAAACAACAACGATGATGATGTTGCAGAGGACGGGGACGACGACGACGATGACGATGACGACTCGGATTAGGAGGAAGAGGAGGATGAGAAAGAGGAGGGGGAGGAGGAGGGGGTTCTCTTCGTTGATAACGCTTGTTCTTACACTTGGTCGTTCAGTAGTCGGTCATTTACCCGTTTCCTTTCTTGATAACATTCATTTATTACCCAGCATGTTCCCAGTTGACCTAGCTGCTGTCGTCTCTGTTCTCAGACATTGGTTATATGGCTTCCTGAAGTCTTGATTTTCTTTGACCCATCATTGTCGCATTCTGAGAGAGGAGAAAGAACGAAGAAGCAAAGCACACGACCTTTCACTTTCTGGGATTTTCCATACCAAATCCCTTAGCCTCCACCTTCCCTTTTCACTCTGTGCCCAGACCCTCATTTAGCGTTTTCTGCTGACTTATAACCCTTCAAATAGTCCTCAAGAGTGTCTGAGTGCGCCTGGGTAAATTAACTTCCTCACCACACAGACCTCGCTGCCCCAAGCAAAGCTTAGAAGGGTCATTTTTTATTCATGGTCATCGACCAGACCTGAATGGTGTTTCCACCGAGAGTGTATAGCTCCTGGTCGCTGAAGACTGCCCCCTCTGATTGTTGCATCCAGCTAGCACCTCACATCCCGTCTCTGTTCTGACGTCCACGCCTCATTGCAAACGTGAGAAGAGCAGACAGCACAAAGGGAAGTTCGATACTTCAAGGCCAGGAATTAATCGATTATGTTTCAGAATACGTCATGTATTTCCTTCTAGAAATATTTTCTAAATTGTTTCTTTTGGTACGTTTATTCATGCGTAATAGATAGCACAAAGCGAAGGTTCGATACTCCAAAGCCAGGGACGTATTGATTTTAGTCCTGAATGCATTTCCTTTAAAAAAGATATTCTTTAAAATTCTTTTCTCTTCTTTTCTTGAAGAGCTTCTGCTTAGTACGTCTATTTGTGCGTGATAGATAGAATGGAAAGTAATTACAGAGGTCAAAATTGCTGTTCTTCTGTATTTAGTAGTCCCATCAACTTGTTATGTTTAAACCAGCCCACGCCTTATAACTTAATTTTCTTTCTTTTAACATAACATAATAATTTTCCACTTTAAAATGTCTAAGGAATAAGACATAAATATAGGTAGACAGGACTAATTTAGGGTCATCTTTAAAACACAAAGCGAACTGAACTTTTGAATACGCAGGAAAACAAAGAAAGTTAGGCAATGCAAAGAGAGGATTGGTTAATTCATTATGTAACCCCCCCCCCCCCCCCGACCCTTTTTTAAAATCTCCAAACTGAAGTCAACCCAATATTCTTATAATAAAGAACGCTGGCTGTTTTGCCCAGGCAGTCAGGGCTAATCTGTTAGCTTATTGTATTGTGTGAGATAGTACAAACCAGCAGAATAGGAAACACATCTTCTCTGTTCGGGAATTGAACACACATCCTCTGGTGCGCGAGGCAGAAAGTGTATGCACTACAGCTCAGACGCTGATGCAAAATGGAGGTCTTCCAACGAAATCAACTTTCATGAACAAACAGGGCGTGAAATACAGACGAAGGCTTGTCTCGGCCACAACGGAGCGAAAGTATAAAGATTCAGATTTGTACAAAAAACGGCGTCAGAACCTCTCTAGCTGTCTCGCTATCCGAACTATTAACATCTCAAGCGTAAAACAATTCTTTGTCTGAGTGAGCCATTGAATGCTTCACCGGACTCGAGCCCGTAAAAAACGGGAATTTCTAAATTTTAGAAAAAGAAAGAAAATAGTAATGAAATAAAATAAGACGCAGTTTGGGATGCTGTCGAAACCGACTTTGGCATGCTGTGAGAAAATATCAACAACGAGAAACTAGCTGAAGGGAGTGAAAAGGGCTAGGGGAAGGGGAGGAAGAGGGGGGGGGAGACCGTTCCATCAATTACGTGCTGTTTTGGAGGATAACTTTATTCTTCATCATTCTATATCTGAAGGTTTAAAAGGACAAAAGCAATGTTATAGTGTAAAGCGCATAGAGCCTGCTGTTGAGCGGGGATATGCGCTATACAAATGCTATCTATTATTATTTATTATTAATATTGAGGGATATTTCAAACCATCACACACAGACCAGACAACACAAACAAGGATTTGCATATTTCGTGGTATGAATGTTGTTGCCTGTTTTCTAAGTTTTAGATAAAGATGAACAACAAAGTTGTACCCTAAAACATCGCGTCTTCTAGCAATTTTTTAGAATGGCCAGAACGAGAGTCCTCAATAAGTATATCATTCCAGGGTATAAAGATCTGAAAGAGACTTCCTGCATTTTAACTTATTTTAGGCCAAGTTGACTTTTTCATATTTAAAAGGATTTCTAAACGCAAACAAGGCGTATCCCCAGGAACTACATAATATTGTGCTGAAAGAGAGCTGGACAAAAGAAAATGAAGAAAGAAGAAACATGCAACTCTTACACCAGACAGAGTAAGAGGTTTTTCAGTGGCGGCTTCCACCAGCGAGAATTGCGCCCCCTCTCGATAGAACTGAGCATATTTTCAATCCCCCGTTTCGTTCTACTTCTTTCGAGGGGGCCATGTAAACTATGTTTGTTATAAAGTTACAGAAAAAGAGGGAGTTTGAGCTTTTTGGCTCTTAAATCAACAATTCACAACATGCCTATAGCACGCGCAGATAATCTTTCGGGAAGTTCTTTGTGCATAAGCTTCAGTAAATGGCATGACCCCTGACATTTCCCCCAGACTTTCCAAGTGCTTTCATAGTCCATTGCTGTCCCAGGCTTCCGCGCGGAAAGGATTAATTATTTGCATATGAACTTTTTGTATCTATGCGGATGTCCCAATCGATATTTTAACAGATTTTTTAGTTGTTGCTTTTTAGAGGGGAGATCAAAACAACTTCAGACAATGTTACACTCAACTGCTTTGAATTCGCAGCTTAATCGCGTTTGGCACACAAAGCACACCCCCGCCGTCTACCCTTTCCTCTCACCCCGACTTTCTCCTCCCTCTCTGTCACTCGGTCTCTCTGCCCCCTCTCTTTCCCTCTCTCCCTCTGTCTTTTTGTCTCCCCCCCCC
>NW_004797349.1:72601-73685 GCF_000002075.1 Aplysia californica
CTCTCTCTCTCTCTCTCTCTCTCTCTCTCTCTCTCTCTCTCTCTCTCTCTCGGTGTATTCGACGAGGAACAGCTCGGTTTGTCAGCCAAATAGACAAATGTTTTAAAGTCCAAATCGGTTACTTTTAACCTGCGTATATATGCCTGCGTAAGACAGTACGGGAGAGAAAAAGTTAGCGAGTAAATGAGTGAGTGAGTGGGTACATGAGTGTGCAACTCTGTGTGTGTGCGAGAGGATACGTGTGCTTATGTATACATATTATATCCTTCAGTCTATTGATTGATCAATCAAGAAAAAGAAAAGAGTAGGAAAATGTATTCATAAAAACACAAGAATATTGTTTGGCAAGATAGCACTTCATTGTCCTTGTGGGAAGTTTTCTGTGGCTTTACAGAAACGAGTTAGATATGCACATAATTTGAATTATGTATTCCTTTTATAAAAGAACTTCAATATGAAGAGAAAAATAAAAGTTGACATTATCAAATAAGATGCATATTATCACAAAAAGCATGCAGGAGTTTATCACAGGCTTCGAAAGTTATGTGGACATTTTCATATATTATGTCATGTCTGCGGATTGAAAATCAACAGCAATACACAATTTCGACAGCAGCCTCGCCCCTTATTGTAGCAGCTTCTTTTGTATTTTTCTTTCTTCGATCTTAGTGGTAGGTATATTCCACTTTACATATTAATGTGCTATCCTAAAATATACACATTGTTTTGATACATGATATCTCTCTTTTCTACACTTCAGAAAATGATACTATCTTCATGAATTATTTTTTCAAGAGGTAATATGATAATAGTGTGACTTGTGTAAGGGTAAAAAGCCCTTTATTATTTCAGCTTCAACGCCTCGGGTTCCCAGTAATGAAGCCCCTCTGTTCGGATGTCTCGTAGAAACCCCTCAAGCGTTTAAGTGGTAGGCGAAATCAATAGGGTCATCGACCCCGGGAGACCTAACCTGTTGGATCAAGGCTGAACGCCAGGGTGGTCATATCAATCACTGTGATCTGTTTGTCCCTTTTGAGAATCCGTCACTAACGTCGGAACGGGGCCTGGGGGGGGGGGGGGGGGA
>NW_004797349.1:73898-75235 GCF_000002075.1 Aplysia californica
GGGGGGGGAAGGAACATGCTAATTTCAGATTAACGTTGTTTTAATCCGGATGAGCAGATTAGTGGAAAAATCTTAGTATTTTTTTTACAGCTTTTAGATTTGTGACAAGACAAAAGTTTGGTTTCTTTTTTGGACAGCTCTTAGATTAAGGCGAAACAAGAGCTTGGCACCTTTTTTGGACAGCTCTTAGATTAGTGACAAGGAAAAAAGCTTGGTATCTTTTTGGGACAGCTCTAGATTAATGACACGAAGAAAAGCTCGATTTCTTATTTTGGACAGCTCTTTTTCAGGTCCGACGAGTCGATGAGTGAGTGTATGTGTAAGGGAGATAAGAGTCTGTGGGATTTGATAAAAAGCGGTTCTACCACATGTCTGAGAAATGAGATATGGCAAATTTAAAGTGCAATAATCTGGTTATCTTTGCATCCATTTCAACAAAACTTTGCACAAACAAAATTTAGTCAAGGAGGCATCCAGTCTCTCAATATTAAGACAGTCACTGTACGTGTTTCAGAATAATTAAGTGCCTAAAATGTCAACCAAAATCGAATAAAACGAACAAACTTTCAACTTCTTTTTTTTGTAAAATTGACCTTAATTTGTAGATGTGCATTGAAGAACAAATCTAAAACTGACATTGTTAAAACAGAGTGTTTAAAAATGACGACTCACTCAAAGTAAAATCTTTTCCTTTGGGTTTTTTAAGGCATGGTCTACCACCTATAAACAATTGAAACGTTAAACCTAACGCTGAATATGAGATCCAAAGAATCGATCCAGAAATATCCCACAGGTTTATTTAAACTTTTAGGCGAATTCGAGTTTGTCTAGAGAGAAATGGGGAACACCTGTTGAATAAACATGTAATGCAAATAGCCAACACCATTTCTGAGTTTATTCGGCAATGTCAGTTATATGGATATTTGTTCCTTAATGCATAAATACACTTAGTTGAGTTTTAGGAAGTCAAATTTTGCGTGTTAAAATATCTTAATGCACTATTTCTCGAATACGTGTGTCGATTTTCTTCATAGTAACTTGTGAAGTTGACGCCCCTCAGGTTGAATTTTTTTTGTAGGAAGATTGTTATCTCCCTTTCAGTGGGTCTACTTTTAAAGACACACTGTAAAGTAGAGACATTCTACTATTCCAACTATTCCATGTCAGTCTTTGAGAAATCCGTCCGAGATAATCATTCTGTGTCTTCAACAGTCCCCTGGCGACACCCCTACTAAAATCAAAGTCAACAGACAAGTACTACAGAAAGATATGACACTTACACATCATAACAAACAGTTGGTCTATTGAGAGAAGACAAGTTCATTAAATATCACCCC
>NW_004797349.1:75597-78216 GCF_000002075.1 Aplysia californica
GGGGGGTCAAAATGGTCAGTTCCAGTAATGTACTTTGACATTAAATCTTTCTTCGGCCTCAGTTTGAAAGCGACTGGGGCTGTTGAAGAAAGGAGGAGCTTTTTGTTCAAACTACTGTAGTTTTTTTTCAAGATCTTTAGTATCTTTTGATCATTAGTCCGCGCATGCGCCACTGGGTCCAATGAGCGTACTAGTGTCTGATCAAAGGACATCTCAGCAGCAAGTAACTATTCTTGTCAAGTATCACATTAAGGCAGGAAATGGGAAAAATAGTTTGGCCTAGATCAAATTATGCGAAATTCAAAGGTTTAGGATTTGACTCATGTTCTAGGTTTTGGATTCGGTAACGTTTTCTAGTGTAAACGCAGTTAATGTAGTGTTTCTAATACGGGGTGCCCACTACGACCCGATCGCCTCAAAAACAAACGTTTTTGCTTTCAGTTTCAGGCGATCGAGTATAAGACTGCTTATTTGGAACACCTGAACGATCCGTGAGGTGGATGATAATATAAAAATAGGATTTTTGAGAGTATCCGAATAGAGAAATGATTGGGGAACCATGATCACCGATGTCTGTTTCAGATCTGACACTTAATGTGATAACAGTATAATCTATAAATTTAGCTGGCTAGATTAAGCGCACAAATGTTTCTTTCGACCATTCCAGGAGCAACCTTTTAGCTTCCCGATCAGAGCTTCATAAATTTATGATTGAATTGCGGTGAATCAAAAATAAATTAACAGATGGAATACCGCCAACCTCGATAACTTCGAATTCACGTGATAGTTCATGATGACAGGCAGAACTTGAGTGCCATGACAAGCTATCTTCGGTCACCACGGTACCTGAAGGTCACTTACTCTTCATTGTTTTCACTATACAATTTTCTTCTACCGTTTCGGGCGTAGAACAACACACGGATTTCCTTGTTAGGTTATGGAAGCCTGTTAAGAGCCTAAACCTAGACAGTCATATAATTTATGATCGCCTAGGCCTAAACCCCTTTGCTGCTTGATCGTGCGCTTTTTTGTTTGAAAACACAATGGACGTTTTTGAGAGGGAGATAAAATGTTGATATAATCATCAGTTCCAGAATCGAACAAAAGAAAAGGAACGTGTTCGTGATTTTGATGCCCTACAATACTGACATGACATAAGTTAATATTTCCCCACTGTTTTGTATACAAAAGGCAGTGGTGAATAAAGTCCAGACTTTCATCAATAGATGTTTGAGAAGTATCCTGAGAATTAAGTGGCAGGATAGAATAAGAAATGAAGAGCTATGGGAAAGGACAGGGCAAAAGGATATAGAAGTAAAATAGGATTAAGAAAGTGGCGTTGGATGGGACACACCTTCAGAAAGCCCAGCAGAAACATCACAAGACAATCACTGCAATGGAACTCACAGGGAGCACGAGGCAGGGGTAGGCCACGAGAAACATGGAGGAGATGTGTGGAAACGGACATGAGAGAGATGAAACTCACTTGGAACGAGCTAGGAAGGATGGCTCAGGATAGAGATAAATGGAAGGAGCGTGTATGAGGCCTATACCCTGCCAGGGGCGACAGGCACTGATGATGATGATGTTTTGTCTACAAATAAAATCTATCACTGTCAGATCTTCCCCAGAAAGACATTAAGACATCTTTAATAACAAATTAAGGTCTGTTGATAACGGTAAAGTGCATTCTCCTTGTTGAAAACTTTTATTGAACTGCGATAAAAAGAACAAGAACCCGATTCCGTTATTTTTACCAGGAACATGAAAATGAGATTATCTTGTTGTTCGTCTTTTCAAGCCAAATAAAACGATTTCCAAAAACACATTGAACAGACTTCCTTTCCCACTGTGAGAAGGCTCCTTTAGCTAATGAAATGTTCTTTGTTTTAGCCACACTTTTATGACACTTGAAAAACAGGTTAATGAGTATCCCCTAGAAACGGAGAGTTAATTATCGGGAGTAGAAAAATTGAACTCGAGCCCTCGAGTCCCAAAGGTGTTCAACTGGGTCAGTGCCTGTCAACGTTTTATAGCCAACGCCCACTTTTACCTCATTAATTTAATTGCCGAAAATTTTCGTACCGCCCACATACATGTCGTCATGCTCATAAGATAAATGTCGAAGTCGTTTTTAGCCATTTTGGGAAAACAAGGTGGTGGGGGATCTTTTTCTTTAGAACAATTGACTCTGTGAAACGCTTGAATGTTGGTACACTCAATTGATTTTGTATTCGTATTTTTCTTTTGTCTAAGTAAACTAAATTACCAAGCTTGCTCTGCTCTTTATTTCAAAACTAAAAGCTTCAAACTGGCCAAAAATGACTTAGGCACTTATCTGATGAGCGAAACAATGTATTTTCAAGCGGGGCATGATTCCCAAAGCCTACCAAAATTACCACGTTCCCCCTAGTGAGCGATACATCCCATGCTGGCAAGAACTAACCTAGGTGAATATAAGAAAATGTAACAAATTTTAATGTGATCGATCTCAAGAAATCTTGAGGATGATGTAAGACATACCTCACCCACACAATGAAGCTCAGTTTGAGGGTCACACATTATTGACTCCTTTTTATTTTTCGTTCTCACTCTCTCTCTCTCTCTCTCTCTCTCTCT
>NW_004797349.1:79004-80454 GCF_000002075.1 Aplysia californica
GGGGTGCTCAGCCTACCTGGCTTGAGTGAGATACAACATCCCAGGAGACAGATGAAGATACTCGTGGAAAAATTTTAAAAATAAAACTTCCCCGTTAGGGAATCGAACTCGTGTCTTCTGCCTATGTCTCTGCAATGTTTGTGAGTACGCAAGCGCACTTAACGTTAGTTTTAATTTTAGTAGAGGTTTTACGGCGCTCGCAATTGCATACGGTCATATGAGCGCCAGAAGATTATAGGTGTTGTTACAAGAGAGTAACAAACAAAAAAAAGAAGAAGGGTTGAGAAGAGCGATAAATGTTTGATAGGAAAGAAGAAGCAAACCACACCAGAGCACCCACCAACCACCTACGCACTTAACGTTAGATGGGTGAACACAAATTTAAAGAGCATTTTGAAAACACTTCGATGAACATACTCACAGTATTACAAAGTACCTGAGAATTAAGTTACCAGAAAGACTTTGTAGTTTCCATCCGATTAAATGTGAGGCGGCGTGGTGGAATCAGGTTCTCGTCAATTTTTGGGCATATTGACTTATTGGTATCATCTTAAAGCTTGTTCACTTGTTTTTACTTGGATGAAAAATGATTCCATTTATCTTGAATATAAGTCGAGATATTTGCGAAAGAAGGAGGTGGGGGTCACCTGTTTTCAGAGGTAAATTAGTGAGGAAATGGCCGCCAAAGTTTAGTTATTTTCTTAGCTTAAGAGTCTGGGGTAACTGAACATTTACTTTTTTGCGCCTTTAATCAAAATGTTTCAGAAAAACCCACACAGAAATGAGTTCTTTAATGGGCATAAAAGGTGTTGAGCCAAAAAACAAGAATTTGAAAAAAAATTACGAACCTGCGGAAAAATGCAAGTTTCTTCACTTTGAATATTTTGACGAGAGCCTGATTCCACCACGCTGACTCACAAATCTGGAGTTCATAAAAACACCTCGGCGGCAGCTTAACTCTGTCGTTGAATGTAGCTTACTCCTCCTAGGAGAAAATAAGCACAGTCCTAATCATGATCAATAGGAAGGTACAAATACCTAGAGGGGATGTTTATGAACCATTAATATAAATATGATATATTTACAGAGGCACCAGCTATCTATGATTTGGTGCTGTTTACGCCTTAATGGCCACGCCCAGTGGGCTATAGCGGTGGATTCCGGCACCAACGTCAGAGAAATGAGCGGTTTTATAACCTGCAATGGGGAAAATGTTTAATTATTTATGAACAGAATGGCCACTGGTCAGGACTTAAACTGATTATGTCGCCTGTATTTACCGCCGCAGAGAGACCAAGAGAGCCAGAGAGGAGAGGGGAGTAGGGTAGAGACAAAAAAGAGAGAGGGGAGGGGGAGAACGAGAGAGAGAGAGAGAGAGAGAGAGAGAGAGAGAGAAAGAGAGGGAGAGAGAGAGAGGAATATAGTAGAGACAAAGACAGCGAAAGAGAGA
>NW_004797349.1:81267-83317 GCF_000002075.1 Aplysia californica
GAGAGATAGAGAGATAGATAGAGAGAGAGAGAGATCGTAACGAAGAAACAAGAGACACACGGGGGCGTGAAGAGAGGACTGGGAGGAGGGGAATGGGAATATTATTGATGACCATTAATTTATTTGACAATTGCTACTGACGGGGCTGTCTCTGGGGGGAAAAGAGCAACTAGGGGCGCTTATGCACTTGATGGGAGGTTCAGGTCTCTGTGATGCATCTCTTTAGGAATAACATTGGGACTTGTCTATGCAGTTTATCTATCTGAAGTTGTCGTAACTGATAAAGTTGCCAATGTATCAGTTTCCGACTATTCGGGCCCCAGTCGCAAATTTGACGGTCGGACCGACATAGTTTGTGTGATATGACCCGTCGTTAGACCATAGTAGATTGCGATTTACTTGGTCATGATTTGAATTAATTGATGGGGGTTTTCTGCAACTCTGAAAAATGTCTGATAAGTCCGAGACATTCCTATGGCCCTCACCCACAAGCTGGATCCCACCTAAAATTATTTTTATGAAGTACGAAGGAGCATATCGACATGATAACAGTTATTTTGTACAGTGAAAAAGCATAATAGGGAGACAGAAACAACAGAGAGAATGAAATGAAGTAGGACCTGCCAGTGGCGCCTTTAGCCAACAATGATAAACGTCCGCTCGGAGGTCTCCGCTCCCAATTATTCTACTACCTTTAATGACAATCGAAACAATATCATAATTCAGAATTTACTTATGGCAAAATAGTCCTCTGAATATAGGGCTTCAAGAAAAAGTCAAGCCTTTATTTGATATAATCTGTGCTAGGAAGACTTGAACAAAATGAAAGCAAAAAATTGTCAATTGTGTGCCTGAAGACTTAGGAACGTTAAGACATTCAAGCAAATGAAATAATTACTACCTTTTCATATCTCTATTCTTTTCTGCCTCGCTTTTCTCTTCCGCATTACTCCCCCTTTTCCCTTCGTTTCATCCACCTCCCCCCCCCCCTCTCTCTCTCTCTCTCTCTCTCTCTCTCTCTCTCTCTCTCTCTCTGGTTTTTATTCTCTCCAAGAGAAAGGTATCTAAATCAGTGCGTTTAGTGTTTGGAGAATAGTCAGATTAGTGAATTAAGGGATGGTCAGACGTAAAGATGGATGAATGAATGGATGGATACATAGAGAAATAGACCAACCTATAGGAACTGAGAGTTAAAAAACTATGAGAACAAATGGTGAAATGCCCTGTCTTGCTGTCTCGAAATGTCAACAGGTTCGAGATTTTTAGAAACCCCTTGGCAGTAAAAAGGAGAAGCGTGAATTTATACGTCTCCTGTGGTGACTGTAATGCTCTTCTCAGACAGAGCCATGACCCGATGACTACTCTAACATTTATGAGCTTTCAAAAAATGGCCAATATACGGTAGACTCTTCCTTGGGTTTGCGTGTCTATAAATAGATAGATAGATAGATAGATAGATAGATAGATAGATAGATAGATAGATAGATAGATAGATAAGGTAATCGATGTTTGAACGATGAAAAGAATAATATTCTGCAAAAAAACAAAAAAAATAGATTAAGCACTGCATCCTTAGACTACCTCATCGACACAACGTATGTTATTTAGGAGGCGGGATGCTTCTGTCATGCCTGTCTGGGCCAACTCGGGCTGAGCGGGATACAGCATACTATCGGACAGAGGGAGATAGTCGTTAAAAAAACCCTCTTCACTCATGTCTTATGTCTTCTGTGAGCAACGATGAAGAGCCTGACTACTGCACCACAGATGACAGTCATTTGATACAGATTATAGAATAAATAAAAGTAATGTGTCAAAAGGATGAAAAGGTAGGTGTGTGTGTGTGTGTGTGTGTGTGTGTGTGTGTGTGTGTGTGTGTGTGTGTGTGTGTGTGTGTGTGTGTGTGTGTTTTGAGAGTAAGAGAAAGAGAGAGAGGGAGGAGAGAGTGTGTGTGTGAGTGAGAGAGGGAGGAGGAGAGAGGAAGCGAGATAGACAACAGACAGACAGACAGACAGACAGACAGACAGACAGACAGACAGACAGACAGACA
>NW_004797349.1:83417-84893 GCF_000002075.1 Aplysia californica
GAGAGAGAGAGAGAGAGAGAGAGAGAGAGAGAGAGAGAGAGTGAGAGAGAGAGAGAGAGAGAAAGAGAGAGCAACAAAAAACCTGTGGAGATCGGAATGAAGAAAGCAAACGCATTTCTGCCACAAGTGACGATGCACAGAACTGATGTGATTAATCCCACGCTACTCAGAGGGTGACAAACTGGTTGTCTGGCTCCAAGTTGGGAAAAGGCGGAGGACTAAGCAGTCGCCCCTGACCTCAGAGACGTAAGGACATCTTCCTGGCCTTGGAATTCGTTTTGTAATTTCGACTGCAGCCGATCTAATTTTGACAGGCGACTAAAGCGATAGCTATAATTAGTTATTGTTTCTATTTATGTATGGAGCAGCGCCGTGACGTTATCGTGACGCTAAATTTTGTCGTTAGAATGTCTCTATGCCAATACTCTTGAAAATTCGAGAGCAGAAAATCGTTCATGATTGAGTGCACATGTGAGTTTGTGGGCGGTCCCTAGACACCTTCCAGTAGCCTGTTGTTCGTCCATATCCTAATCACTCTCAATGAGTCCCCAATTCAAAGACGAAGCACGCAACTTACAGGGCGGGCACATTATCATCTTCTATACTTGTACCTGTAGATAAGCTAAGGTATAGTAAAGTTGTTCCTACATCCGATCGGGCATTGGGGATTGCCTTGTTGGTGAGACAACTTCCTGGGCCTCGGGATACTGTGGTAGGGTGGCCAGTTCCCTTCCACGCTGCTTTTACTTCCCCAACTCGAAGTCAGGTTCCCATTACTCCTGGGTGGGCATGACGGGACGAAAAACAATCCGTGTCCGAAGCGAGGCTCGAACCTCGACTTTCCGCTTCGGAGACGAGCGCACAAATCGCTCATCTAAGCTAAGATAATGAATTTTCTTTTATGGTTCAACAAGTTTATCTTATGTCAGCACTGTGCCTTACAGAGGTACTCTAAACTTCGTTTCAAAGTTCGAGTTTAGAAACCTATCTAGGTAAACCTGAAATATTGACGTTCATGAACGTAATACTGATGCACAAGTAAATATATAGTCACTGAAAAGGCTTTCTGATTGTGGTGGTTTTAGTCCAGCATTTGTAAAGTCGAACTTAATTTGATCCTTAAAGTTTCCTCTGCACATCAGCTGGACTTTCCTTATTCAGTTGTCCAAAAGGTACCGTCTGACTGAAGAGTTCAATGTCCTATCTATGGGGAGTGTAACTATTCCGTTACCACTAATACGACTCAGCCTTCCTTTGCATTTACTCAGGTCCAGAAAAACTGAGAGCCCCTAAGACTCATTCTGAATAAGATCTAACAGTCTTTCATTAAGACCTTTCTATCCATTTCTCCATCAACTGTGCTAGCCTTAATCCCGGCACTAGCATCCAATTTGACCAGAAGCCCTTCTGACACACTACCCCCTTTCCCAAACACACACACCCGAGGAAAAAATGGAAAATTTTAAAATGTCTTCC
>NW_004797349.1:85340-88113 GCF_000002075.1 Aplysia californica
TCTCTCTCGCTCTCTATCTCTCTTACTCTCCTTACTTCTGACTTTTTTCCACTTCTATTTCCCATATTTCTTTTTCTCTCCTCTCTCTATCTCTTTCACAGACTCCCACCACTCATGCCTGCCTGTCTCTCCTGATAATCTTTTCGTCAAGCCTCCCAAGGAACGAGCATATAACGTGAATTCCCCCACCATAAGTGAATAATCTAGAAGAAAAGGCTGCAGCGCTATGATTCAATCACGGTACACAAGGGGAGACAGACGGGACTCGTCTGATCCTAGCGGTTCTCAAACTCGATCAGCTACGTATTCTTTCGCCTGTCGTGCTTTGGTCACTGTAGGAAGAATGCTTGGACTGGGACATGCACCCTTTCCCTGAACATCCGGAAACAACCTTGAAAATGCAATCGAGACAACTTTGCTGGAAGAAGAATCCAGAATCTTGGACCATGCTAATGTGAAGCATCTGAACTTCCTATTTACGGAAACTGAATTCAGTTCGTGAAAAAGGTCACTGGAAAGTCGGTGCACGCAGAGCATACCATCAGTGTGATATTATCTAATTTGGCACCTGAAGGATAATGATAGTGTCGTTTCCTTGTAATGAAATTAAACCATTTCGGTCTTCGTGTTGTTCATCTGGGTGATGAAACGGACTCGTTTTGGTTGGAACGCTTTTCATGGGCATGGAGCTTGGCGATCGTTTTAGCCCCCATCGTCAAGGTTTTGACTCTATAGGAGACTGGCTGATTTGAGCATGCAGGTCAGGGCCAACCTCGGTGGGGTAAAATTTAGCATCTCAACTGACAGACGAAGACACTCGATCAAATAAGTTTCTCATTACGTGAGTAGAACTCGCACCTTCGATGTACCACAACAGTCGGACAGATCAAAACATTAGAGTGTAAATAAAAGGGAGTGTTTGTGTGTGTGTGTGTGTGTGTGTGTGTGTGTGTGTGTGTGAGTGTGTGTGTGTGTGTGTGTGTGTGTGTGTGTGTGTATGTGTGTGGTGTCTATGTGTGTGCATGTGTGTTTGTAAGAGAGAGAGAGAGAGGAGGAGGAGAGAGAGGAGAGAGACAGAGGAAGGGGAAAGGAGTAAGGCAGAAAGAGAGGAAGGAGAAAGAGAGAGCTAGTGAGAAAGAGAGTTAGGGAGGTGAATGAGTGAGAGAGAGAAAGAGAGAGAGAAAGAGAGAAAGAAAGAGGGGAGAGAGAGAGAGATAGAGAGAGAGAGAAAGAGAGAGAGAGAGAGAGCGAAGAGGAGGCACACAGGCTGATTCCGTAAAAAATAGTATACAATTTGTACAATCAAAACATCCCACTAAGAGAGGAAGAACGATATATTCACGCATCTATTCGTCTCTGACACTTCATTCTTCAAGACACACCAAAAAGGGCATTCGCCGCATTACTTCAACTATTCCGTCTAGACGACTTGGTATAGGAAACAAAATAATCAATAGAAAAGGACATCGTCAGACACTTAATGAGAGATGCGGAAACGATAGTAGGAGAAAGACGCAGCTATAATAAAAAAAGGGACGAACATAGACAGGAAATCATAAGGTTTGTCCAAAAACAGAAAAGTAAAATAGACTTACATTTTCTTACAAAGAACTCTTGATTGACAGGCAGAGTTAACAGGACGTGGGGGTGGGAGATGGATAGATAGACTGATACATTATATAAAAAGATAGCGAGATTATAGAAGTTGTAGACATATTACACCTCCATCGACACAGTTAAGACCATTTAGGAAGCAGACAACTTCGACTCTGTCAGGGCCAACCCGGGCTGAGAGGTCTGCAACGTCCCAATAGAAAGGCGGAGATCGAACCCAACTTCTGTATGTGATGGCAAAGTGCCTAACCCTTACACTACAGGTGCTGGGATAGATAGATAGTTACTGAATGTGGGAACTCATTTTGTGCCGAGTTCAAGGAAGACAGAACCAACAAAAGAATAGTATGAAAGGGAAAATTTGGTTAGAGTGTCGAACTGCACCTGTGGATTCATTTCTTTTACTCCGAGTCTGTTCAATGCTTACAGCACTTCGGGTGTAGTTTGGGCCCAACCGTGGTTAAGAATCCCCCAAAACTCTACACGAGCCTTGAGGACGTGTGGCGAACAACAGCTTCTGCGCCATAGACTAGGATGGCGATTCAAAGATGAACCAGAAGAAGAGGTCAAAGAAGAAGATTTGTGGATTCCGTTCCAAACAAAATTCTATTGAGACGTTTGTCAAAACCGTATCGAGTGTCCTTATTTCTGTATAATTGAAGGTCTTTCTCCACACAAATAAATATTACTTTGACCTGTGAGTTTATTTACAGCCAGATCTAGATCAGAATCTCGGCCATAAGCTTTGCTCTAAAGAGAGCAGGACAGAAGACAGAAGATTAAACGTGCTGTGAAAAGTTGCCCCACCTAGGCCTAAGACATTGTGACTTATACGTGGCACCACATCATTCTCTCAGAGGGTTTTGCCAATGTGTAGTTAGTACCGCAGACTTTGAATAATTTTGTATCCATTCCATGAGGCTTTTCAGAGTCCTGGAAAGTCATGTGAGAACTGAAGTAGTGAAAGACTAAAGCCAGTATTTTCTTAGAGTTATTCGTTGAGGCCTCCTTCTGGTTAGTCCTTGAGCTATTTCTGCTTAAAAACAAGGATCAGATGCGTGTCGTGCCGGTCGCTGAATCGAATTAAACTCTGTCACCGGATGCTCTCAGCTTGGCTACAAAAGGCCATGCGTCTCTCTTACCCTCTGTCTCTCTTTTC
>NW_004797349.1:88355-89852 GCF_000002075.1 Aplysia californica
ACACACACGCGCGCGCGCGCGCGCGCGCATGGTCATCTTTTCAAACAGCATTTTACTCCAAATTTTAGTTTCGTCTTGAGAAATCAATCACATCAAATAGAAGATAAAAGTAAAAGTAAAGTAAAAAAAGAACTATTAAAACATCTCTCCTAAACTATGTACACAATGCCTGGATCAGAATAGAATGATAAAAACTTCAAGTATCAAAACACCGTATCGCCTTATGAGTTGCAGACAACGCATTCATGAAAGCAAAGGCTCCCATCTACGTATTATGTACATTTATGCAGACACATACACAAAAAAAAATTGAAACTCAAATGGATAATCTAATCTGAAAACAACTTTTTTGAAAAGTATATTTTACAAAACATCGCCTTTGAAAATACATGGTACGACATGTGCTTTAACATTCGCCTCCAGTTTCCCACAGATAAAGAAAAACACCGCTCCCGTAACTCCTTTACAGTATTTGTGCATGTGTGTGTATGTGGGGGGTTTTTAAATTTTTGTTCGCTCCCAGTTTAATTGACCTACCTACAAGGAACCTGCAGATAGCTATATTATGTTCTCTCTCCACGTGTTTTCCCCTTTTATATCACAGTTTCGCTCCTTACAGCCTGCTCCTTTGCATCATCATTAATGTAAAGACCACTGTAATACTTGGCTCTACCTCACCTCTCTCTCTCTCTCTCTCTCTCTCTCTCTCTGTGTGTGTGTGTGTGTGTGTGTGTGTGTGTGTGTGTGTGTGTGTGTGTGTGTGTGTCACTCTCGTTCTTTCTCTCTGCACTTCTATTCATGTTTATTCAACCTTTCCTTGTTATTTGAACTTTAAAGTGGCAAAGTAATTATCTGGGAATTTATAGATGTGTTTGTTTCGGAAAGTAATACCCATGGCTAAACTTTTTTTTTCGAAAATTGTTCTTGGGTAAACTATACACAGTTTGGCTCTTTTCAGTTTCTTCGACTGCATAAATAGGCATCCTTTGACTCGAAATGGGCGAGGAGGAGGGAGGGTGTAGATGAACAACAACAACAAAAATTCACCTCTATTATTTTCTTTGTATCAGCTGCCACCACCTACATTATTTGAACTTGACTATGAATTTCAGAAAAGTGCCACGGAAAATCACTTTTTGCTCAGCTTATGTTCAGGTGACTTATTAAAACTTCTGTCTCGTTCATCCCACACCGTTAATTAAAGGAGGAATCTTGTTCTATTCTACAGCCATTCAGGATAATAGATGCTAAATTCTGGCAGGTACAAGTGTTAAAATAATTGAAATACTGGAGAGACGTAAAAGAAGTAGCGGCAGTAGAAAGCGGTCTCCTCTGTAATGTATACAAACAGTACCGACAAATTTATAGCGAACTCGTTAATTCTCTCTGAAACTAGCACACAACCTGCTGTTGCGCAGATTCTGTCACCCTGTCCCATCACTCTCCGTCCAGAAAAACTAATCAGTGTCAACTCCCCCCTCCAACACACACACACAC
>NW_004797349.1:90279-92070 GCF_000002075.1 Aplysia californica
TAAGGCCTTTTTTGTACACCAGGAAGCAATGGTTTTTATTTAAATAGCAATAAATAGGTTCCTATTTTGCACAAAAGTAAATTGAAAATCATGATCTAGTATTCGCAAGGAAAATGATAAATTTCCCTGAATATATAAATGAAAGCAATTTCTATAAGCTATAGGGAACACGTCCGATTTAATCATGTACATCATAGGACATAAGAATTCGCAGATTCTCTGTATTATATTATTTTTCCCGTTATCCATTGCACTGTCAGAACCCCTCCACCCAAAGAGCAGCGGAGACGGATGCAACTTCATGTAAAGGCTGTCCAGAAAACCCCAGTAATTGGCCGCGACTTTTGCTATTTTCGAAATGGATCACGTTTTATCCCAGAATTCAGAGGGCTTGCTGTTGACCATGGTAATGGGTCTGTTGATACAGACGACCCAAGAGTATTGATCAGCGTGACACTGGGCGAAACAGAGAAAATTCGCTTTAAACATTTCACGCCTGAAAGGAAAGTAATTCTTGCGTGTTCTGGAAAGGAACTCCTCCCGCTGATTTAAGTAATGTAGGTCATGAATAAAAATGAATGTATGAATATGTACATACAGTTCTGGGTAACGTTGATATAATGACTTATAGATGAAGATCACGTTTAGCATCTCACGTCTTCACGCACTTAATTTTATTATGTGACATTAGAGCCTCCTTTATGTACATCTCAAGGACATAATGATATAGATAAAAAGACAAAAGAAAATCGGAATGACAGCTCCGCTCTGAATGGTACCGGGGAAGAGTTACGCCTTGACACTTGGGTCGTCAGATTGTGTTAGTGTACACAATGACGGAGACAGTACTATTGAAGTTGGGCGCCATCCGACATCATTTTAAAAGTAAGACGACTAGAGGAGAGGAAATTGGCTTGAAAGGACTAGAAAACTGTGAACCTCTTTCATATTTGAAATCTATAGTTTCATGTTTTGGTACACTCGATACTACGGCAGGCAAACAGAGGCAGCAGCAAATATCGAAAATCACGTTATCATCGTTTTCCTTTCTCCCATTACAAATATATGTAAGAAAAAAGGATCCCACTGTCATACAACGTTTTTGAATACAAAGTATGATAAAAGTATCGAGCTGTTTGTGTAAAGCATGTGTGTAACGATTGAGAGTGTCAATACAAAAGTCAGGAAAGGCGAAAAGGAAAAAGAAGAAAATGAGAACTATTACTCAGACATTAGCTTTTCTTGTAAAGGGGCTAACTGCTATTTTCAGGTCTTCGAGTGTATTTTGGTCTAGTGTGACAGCAAATTATTTTTCTTTATTGGACTATAAAAAGGGGTCACTAATTCTGGACTACATGTCATGAGATTGCACTTCATTACGACAGAAGATTGTAAGATTATGTGTTTGTTTTACATAACTATCGAGGGCCACGACCTCGTTATGCCAGGTTTAGCTATCGTTGTCCAGTTTTATAAATCCAGCCGAGTCTGTTTAACCTGCTCGTACCGAACTACCAATTAAAGGCGGGGACAAGTGAAAGAGGAAGAAGCACATTTGATTAGTTCCAGGGACATGCTCATTTATGTTTACACAGACACGCCCCAAACGTGGATCAGATGCACCAGAAATGACAGGGCAAAGCCATTTATTAAAAGGGTTATTAAAAATAATTGGGAGAAAGAAATTTTGGTATCAACGTGTACGATTTTTCAGTGTCAGAGAAAAAAAAGTTCCTTCGCTGTCAAGCTTCGAATCCAGGACCTACTGAATGAGAGCCGAACACCGTACAT